>NW_006799984.1:2277688-2286364 GCF_000485575.1 Poecilia formosa | reverse complement strand
TGTATATATATAAAAGAAAGTATTTTATGACATACTTTAAAACCAGACCCACCTGGAAAGTTGCTGAAAAGCTCCATCTTGATCTCATCTCATCACAGCAGGTTATTCCAATTAGATCCTAAAAAAAAACACACACAGTCATGTTTGTGATAGTGAGCGAGAAAATAACTTTCTAGACATGCTTCTCATTCAAGTGGTTAGCATGTAGATAGTATGCTATGGTTGCTATGGAGACTTAGTGCCACCAAGATGTCTTTCTGTGTTGCAGACCTTATGCTGTGATTTTTTTTAAAGATATTTTTATCTCCTTTCTCATCCTCTTGACAATGAATAGGGGCATGATTTGAACCTCCTTTGGGTTAGGGTTATCACAGTTCCAGTTCTTTTACACTTTTGCTGTGTTGATCTGACTGTACATAGTGTCTCGTTTACACAAGACTGTATTTTTCTGTCTTACATGATATGTTTCCTCATGTTTCCCAATTTCAAGAGAGGCCAAGAAAACAAGGAAACTATAAAAACAAAATAATCTTTTGTGCAGTGTTTTCTTAATAAAGTGCAAGCAATTATAATTTGAGAAAAAAAAATCTAAGCAACATTTTTTACAGTAGAGTTTAAGGAACTATAACACAAGAAATAAAATTTCAAGAGGGAATCTGAACCCAAAGTATTGATCTTTTCACTCTAGTATCAGTCTGAAACTAATGCTGAATTGGAAGCAACATTATGAATATTTTGTATGTATCCGTCCCCTTTAACTCTTATCAAAAAAACTTTAAGATTTAATCTTTATTCTGTATTCTACTGGTGATTACTTAAAACATGTCTTTAGTAATGTGAGACTCTATCTTTTCAAATTTATTTCAAGTAAAGGCTTTCTTCTTATTTCAGTGTAAGGTTATGCTACTCCAATAAAATATGAATCTGTGTTAAGGCTTTTCAAGGCTGCCTAAGCTCAGGATGTTACTTTAAACAAAAACAAGGTGCAGAGTATTTCCTCTGAGCAGGAACAGAAGATCAGGAGCAGTTTATGGAGGGCCAGATGAGGGGCCTTTAAGGTCTGGCAGAGCTATTCTTGTACCTGCCGACGATCAGGTTTCTGGTTAAGACGTAGCAGGTGCTGAAGAAACGCCACACATCTCTTTAGCTAGCAAATCTCTGCTAGACGTCCTGGCAGTGAATGAACATCAGGTGGGCTCAACAAGAGAACACGGAGCAAGAAATAATAACCATCGCTAAAAGATGCTCCATGCTTTCCAATCTGACGATAGTCAGACTGAAATGCAAAAAATGTTTCATGTTGATGTTGCAACAGAGTGCAACAAATCTCTTAAAGCTCTCATCTGTTGTTTTTAGCCTAATTATTAGAGAATTTTAACTGTTATCTTATTGTGCTGGTTATATTTAATCAAAAATAGCTTCATAAATGTGACAACATATTGGGGCTATTGTAGATTGAAAGAAAATTGCAGTAGATTTCCACCAAAAAAAATCTGAGAAACATTTCTGGGTTTGAAAACTTTAAAATTTGCTAGAAAGATTTTAGTATTAATCACAGACGTTTTCTAAAAAAAAATTGAAAAGTTCTAAGTTTGAAGAGTTGAAGTTTGCTATAAAAAATTCAGATATTTTCTACAAAATTTCTGAATTTCAAAAGTTTTACATTTTTGGCTTTTGAAACTCAGTAAATTTCTAAAGCGTTTGACTTTTTATACTCAGAAATTTCAAAATCTTTCTCAAAAATTTCTGAGATTAATCAAAAAATGTTTTTAGTTTTTTTCTAGCAGATTTTCAGCTTCTCAAACTCAAAAACTATTTGAGGTTTTTTTTCTCAGAAATTTGCTCTTTTTTTCTATCTACTATGCCGTCGTACATGATAGATCAATAAAGTATGAATTAAAATCAAATGTTGAATTTATGAATAACACTTCTTTCTAATATGTTGCAATAATAAGATTTTCTGATGCTTCTTTACAAAACCTAATCTAATACATATTCGCGTACAGATTCAAGAGAATAAGTTGCCAAAACCTCCGATGTTTGAGTCATAGCTCAAAACGCATGCTTCCTGTCATTTGTATAATTAAGGCAATAGGTAATGCACTAACAATGACACTTTGCAGCTCCTACAACTTCATATTGGTGCCCAGCCAACACATCCATCAGGTCAAACTAAGCCCCTGATTCAACAAGCGACTCTACCCTCTTCTGCATCAGTAATGCTTTAATTGAATCTCTCCCTGGCAGGATATGAAGCGCTATAGAGTCGCCCCCCTACCCTAACCCCCGCTGCATCACAGCATCTCTGCAGGCCGCTGCTGCCCTGCTGCCTGCAAAGTGAAAGGGGAAACGGACGGCATTATTCGATGCTAATTTGGTATTGACATGAATAGCTTCTGAGCTGAAGAGGCTTTCCCCTCTTTTTAGTGGTTTCATTCTTATTTATGCAGAAAAATCCTCCTCTATGAAGGGTCAGTTAGCTTACAGTATAAGCATTGTTGTTAGAAGAGCTGAACCTTCAGGCTAAATTCCTGTTTCTTTGGCTCCTCAGGTGTTTCTTTTGTCACACGTCAGGTAAGAACTAAACATATCTACTAATGACTGACATGTAAGAATTAAAATCTCACAAACCTGTAAGTATTATTTAATTCCAATATTTTCAGAATATAAAATACATGAATTAAAAACTGATTTCCATCATGCAGAATCTTTTTTTTTTTTAGATTCCTGGAGAGTAAACTAATGTTGTATTGCTGAGACTTTTTTTAATTTTTTGTACATAAACAGTGGCAACATTTTAGCATCTATTTTCTTCAGTTTTAGCAGAACCTCTTAAACTTTTAATCTGCTGACATTGGTTTGTTACCATGAATAATCAGCTCATCAGGTGAGAACGAAAAGTTGCAAGTCCCTTTGAAATGCTAATAGAGGGCTAACATCCAGAGCTGACCTCCAGTAGTGATCACAGCAGTGCTAAAGCTGTAATAAACCTGCATTAGTGCCTTTGATGCTCGTCTACTGTTCACACTCAAATGTCACCTGTTGGTCATAATATGTTTGCCCTTTGAATTAGGTGTGTCCTTCCAGGCTAAATACTTCCGTTAAAAATTGAGGAACGTGTTTGATGTGATGACCTGCCTAAAGATGCAGAGTTTCAAACCAAAAATATATAAATGAACCAATACAATCAATTAGCTTCCCCTTTACTGTCCTGTGCTACAGCAGGCCGGAGAGGAGCAGTGACCAAAAGATGAATAATGTACTTTTGTGTCAGGATGACTAATGCACGTACAGATCACTTGTCGGGATCTGTGTCTGGGGAGATGATGATAATAGCGAGTCCTCTCACTGAGATGATACAGCAGGAGGAGAGACAGATTATTTTTTTCTGTCTGGGGCATTTTTCCTATTAAAGGCTGCGCAGCTGCATCTCATTATGAATGAAGAAACAATGTGAACTTGAACTAAAGGAAAATGTCAGTGAGGAAATGTTGATATTATAAGAACTTGAAAAAGTTTATTTTTAACCATGAGTTTACACAATCCTCTTTACAGCAATTCATTTATCTATGAGATAAAGCTGCAAAATGTAACTTCTACAAATTATGTTTTTAGATATTTGCTGTAACTATCACCATATTGTGACATTTCAATATAAGACAAATAATCCCTGAAAAGTTTGTTGTCCTCCATCTCTTCCCTGAGCTGTTATTGCCACTCCCAACCAAAAACAACCAATCAGAGCCAGGACAATCAATCAAATCAATCAAATTTTAGTTGTATAGCACATTTCAGCAGCAAGGCATTTCAACATTTCAAAGTGCTTTACGTCATAACAAACACAAAAACACAGAGTCATGCAACATAGAATCAACTATCAAAACATTACATTAAGTCAAGTGCCGTCATTAAATTCATAATTGATTGTTTCAAATACAACTCTAACCAGGTCAAGATTTAAAGGACGAGGATCTTAGCGCTGTCAATCAATATCATGTACTCACTGCTCAATGTGCTAACGATAACTAGCGTTAGCATTCATGTCAGGCTATGTTGCAGGGGAGAGGGATCAGCATGGGAATGATTGACAGCACTAAGCCCCTCCTCTTGACTGTGATTGGTTGTTTCTGGCTGGAGTGGTTTATTTCTACACTTAGTACTGGGAGCACTGGGAAAAGACAAAGGAACTAATTCATTTATTTATTATTTTTGATAAAACTTACCAACTGTAGCTTTAAAGATAACTTCACATGTTTTCTAAAACTTTTTAAAAAATTTTCTAATGCTTTTTCTGAGCCTTTTTTTGTTGTTATTTAGTTCAGGTTGCAGCTTGCTACCTGAGATAAGAACAATGTTTGATGAGTCAAAGTCTGCAGGTAAACCAAGGTCAGTTTGTTCTTTGCTCAGTTTGCTAAAAGAAACTTTCTTTTTGTAAAAATATGCAAGAAACTTATTTTTTCCATATTTTCATCATAAAAAATTCTTGACAAAATTCTTAATTTCCAGGATTATTCATCCTCTTTCCCTTTCTGTCCTCTCCTTACTGTCCTCTCTACCTTCAGTGCAGTTTTCGACTTCCCTTTCTTTACTTACATCCTCCTCTTTCTCATTTTTTATCTCTCCTTTTCTCTCTGATACAAAGAAGCCTGAGCCCATGCAAGTAAAGTGGATAGAGGATTAGCTTAACCAGCGTCTCATCATACAAGAGTTGCTGAAATCTGAAAACCTTAATTGCCAACCGGAGCTCACATCCTCGGCACTATAAGCTGGACATGATGAGGGACCTGCTGCTGTTTCTGAAATTCAGGGCCACAAAGCTCATTATGCTAAGTTTGCTGATGCTGATATGTTGAAATGCCACAGTGGCACTCAAAGTAATTAAGAGGTAGATTCAAGACAGATCCTTTTGATTCAATCTGACTGAAATGGCCTCAGCAGTAGATGAAGTAATGATTAAACTCTGTTTTAATGTTTATAATGACTTGAGTGATGGGGGACGATTCGGAATCAACAGCACGTTTTAAGAAAAGTTTATCTGTGTAGCACATTTCAGCAACAGTTCAAAGGGTTTCACATAATAAAGCATAATATGGTCACCAATTATGAATCAACCAAGTTTCATAATTGGTTAGTTTGACATCTCAGTCGCATTCCTAATGCCAGTAACAAAAAACATGTCTGGAGTGTTTTAATGCTTTAAAATAGCATAAATCAAGAAGTATTTAGGGTTTTCCCCCTGTAGGCAACATTGTAAGTGAAAAATAAAATGTTTTCCTGTTTTTCCTTCAATATTTTTATTATGTGTTTAATAAACGGTGGTGCAGGTGTTGGCGCTGCTGCCTTGCAGCTTTCTTGGGTTCTGCATGGAGTTTGCGTGTTGTTCCACATAAATTGCCTTTAGGCATGAGAGTGTGTGTGTATGATTGTGTGCCAGTCCTCTGCTCATGCATAATCTCGTCATATGTCAAGTACTTGTCAAGCTCCAAACAAAAAAACCCAAAAATGTTAGCAATTAGATGAGAAACACGGCTCTTCCCTGGCAGCGGAAGCAATAACGATTAGAGGGGGAGAAAAAAATAATCAAAATGAAGAATAATATGCTATGATTTTTGCAGCCCTCTGTATTCTAAAGATGTATGGACACAGGACCTAAATCTGCCCGAACACACAATATATCGACAGCTTCCTTGTGCAACATTCATTTCCTGCTCAGCGACCAGGATCATCCTCCCATCAAACCGGGGATCAATAGGCTCATGTCCACTTCAGGTGATGGCAGCGCTGATAACCTGGCCTGTTTGCTCGCTTGCAGCAGAGATAATGCCGAGCCTCCAGCAGCCAGCCTTGTAATGAGTCACATGCAGAAGCAGGAGCGACTGATGTCATTTTGCATCACTTCATCTTCACTGTGGCCCAGACGCGCTGTTTGTGTTTATGCACGATGTGTCTGTGGATCTGCAGCGCACTGTAAGCTTTAATATGTGCACTTCCACACAGTGTGTGTGTGCGTGTGTGTGGAGGAGTGTTCGTCCCGGGGTTCTGCCTGCTGTTTAAGTCCATACCTGGAGGCTGACCTCATTTGTTGCAACGCTGCAGCTCAGGACAGACTGAAGTCACATGACCAGGCCCTGCCAAGTCCATATGGAGCTCAAGCCTCCTGCCGCATTTATTCCTCTGTAGCTGCGTTTCCATTACAAATGTGCTCAAAACTTTGTCAATATTCCACTAATATCAAAAAGCACTATTTTGTAATTGTGATGTTTCCATTAAATAAGAACAACAATTAAAATCACATGTAAATAAGGTTGTAAAGAACATGCCGCTCCTTGACCCTCTAACTACTTCCTGTTGTCTTCTTTGTAGTTTTTGCCAGTGACAACATCTGGTTGCTGATTATGTGACTCCTGTGATGCATAAAAAGTGTTTCCATTGCAGTTTTGCAAAATAAATCAATTTCAATTTGGCCAAAAAAAACTGCTATTGACCATTCATGATGTGTTTAGATTAGAAAGAAAGAAACTGTCCTAGTTCAATCATTATGGCAGTCCACACTCCTTTGTTGTTTATATGTGTTGTAGTTTTGATACAGTTTTTAACCGAGGTCTAGATTTCCATCAATAAACTAATATTAGACATTTTCAGAAAAAAAATCTTTCAATTTTCTTTGTGTTTAAAAACCAAAGCATTAGAGCCAAATGGTACAGCCAGACACTTTTCGTCACAGTGTGTGTTGGCCTTAGCTTTAAATATAACCACAATGTGCTCATGTGTGGGATTATAAAATACTTTTTAGACCAGGCATGCAAATTCTATCAAATTAAACCACCAGCTATGGCACATCCATGAAATTTCCATGTATATCAGAGAAAATGTATGTAACAGGCCGTAAATCAAAAGGATTGTGGCTATATAATTCTTACAGCTGTGATGCATTTAAAGCTAATGCAATCTGAAAGATATTAAGGTTTTATCAGTTTAATATTCAAATATACATGAAACTGAATTTCATTGTAAAACGGGCTGCATACCCCCGTTGTTAAGTACCATTTCTCCTATACTTCCAGGATCCAGCAGAGTAACTTTATATTTTTGCTAAGCACTCCCTCAGGGTCTCAGCAGTGATTTCACCCAGCCTCAGTCCCAGAGCATGACGGGATACGGAGCCATGCTCACTGTGAGCAGTGTAAGCCACTGCGACGACGCCCCGTGACTCATCCAAGTTGACATTATTTAAGATGAAAGTCAGGCTTGCTTCTCGTCAGTAATAACTGGAGGTAAAGGAAGGAGTTCAGAGAAAAGAGAGAAAATCCTTATATTTTATTTATGCAGCTGGCAGAAATGAGAATTACAAGCTGAATTCAGGCATGCAAAAAGACTTACAATAGGCTGAAGGTACAATGTGCAGGACATTTTGCATGGGTAATCTCTTTAATCTCACGGAAATTACAATTTTCCAAAGGAATGTCCTGATTTTGGCAGCTTTCTGCTTAAAACATATAAGTGTAACATGGATATGCAGAATGTAATATGCATTAAACTCACTGCTTTTATTTTTGAAACCATCATTTATAACATTGAGGATAGCTTACCGTTTACACTAACAGCTGTGAGTGTATTTAGACCAGGGGTGCCCTTCGTTTTGTTTGGTAGTTTCGGAAAAAGGGATGCATCTAAAAATTGCAGGATAAGATCCCCAGATCTACACCCTTTACACTAACGGGTGAAACTGGTGAAACAAGATCTATTATAAACAAGATGATTATACAAAAAAGATCTTTTTTGTATAATCATCATGAGAAAAAATAGAAAAAGAGGAGCTTAAATGAAATCTCTGTCTGCAAGACTGTAATATCAGATTGAAAAATGTAGAAAAATAAAAATTTTAAAGGAGCAGCATTATGTTTTCCAGTCACAGAATCATGTTATAGCACAATAAAGAAACTGTAATACCTTCAGTTGTTATAAAAATGCTGTGTATATCTCCAATAACTCATAAGAAATTTGAGTTTGAAGTTTGACATCTTGAAATTGGGTCATGTCTCTTTATGAAGAATAAATAAATAAATAAATAAATAAGAAGCTTCTGCTCTTTCCAAAACTCCGCCTTTGGCACGTCAGAAAGCAGTTCTGCATTAAAGGAGCAGTATTATGTAAAGTTAAATTTTTTTTTAGCTTTACATCATTTGATAATGTTATTCCCTCATCTAAGACATACCTGGAGTGTTGCCTTGATTCTTTCATGCATGTTTGACAAATCCTTTAATCTCCATGGCAACCAGTCAGCTGTGCAAAGCGCCTGGGTGGATTTAGTTCCCCCTTTGAGACGCAGCTCCTCATCGGAGAACAAAGTAACAAAGTTTCTTAATTGTGCAGTTTCCAAGAGTCTGAACTTTTGCATCACAGATCAGCCCTCCTGGACTCAGCTCCTTCAGACTAGCCAGCAGCAATCAGCAAACACCTGGTGAAACTGCATACCTACAGAGCTCACTGTGTTAGCTACTTCTCAATGCAACACTGGCAAAATCATTGTTAAAGGTTTAATAGAGGGGCCATGTTGTAATGACTTCCTGAAGGCAGAATTTCAGAAAGAGCAGGAGTTTTTAAAGAGACAGAGGCCCAATTTCAAGATGATAAATTACAAAGTCAAGGTTAAGTCGCATTATATATATATATATA
>NW_006799984.1:2241877-2277228 GCF_000485575.1 Poecilia formosa | reverse complement strand
TTTAATTTTAATATATGTACATGAGGAGAAAAACTTTAATAAATAATTGTCTAAAAGAACCACTTTTCAGTCAAGATTTACCCTCAGAGAACCAACAGAGTCATCATATATCTCCACATTAACTCAGTAAAATGGTTGCATTTACATTCCCCGAGTACCATCCATCATCATCCAGATAACGCCTCTCATCATCCTCCTCCTCCACACAAACCTTCCTCTCTTCATCGCATCTTTTTTTTGATACTATGTGGTCGAGATCAAACTGCCTCCTTGTGTTTCTCTCACTCTCCAAAAATCTCTCTGACACTTGACAGTCTCTAAAAGGGGCTTCATATCTCACAATTCAGACCGACATCCAGTTCCAAGTGATAAAAGCCTGATTTATTATTTAAGCCTACTTCTTTTCAAAATGCCCATCCCTGTCACCTTCAACCTTTGCCTGCGCCTCAGAACTTCAAAATCACTTTAATCTTTGGGTAGTTGTTAAAAGGGGAGATCACTCTCTGCCTGGTTTGATTTGCTGCTGCGCCGTGTTATCTGTATCCTGTAAAACTCATCAGATAACCATCCATTATCTGCTCATTCTTTCAGGGTAGCGGGGCAGAGTGTACCCCACCTCTCCTGCTGCGTTCCCATTACAAATGTGCACAAAACTTTGTTGATATTCCCAAATTAAAAAAAAAATACAGATTTGAAATTGTGGTGTTTCCATTAAATAACAAAAGCAATTAAAATAAATAAGTTTGTTCATTAAAAAACATCATCCATCCTTTTGCCTCTACTATTGGTGGAAAAGGAGAAGAAAACAACAGGAAGTAGCAGGAAGATGATGGGGTTTTTTGTTGTTTTTTGGGCAATGTGCAGTTGGATTCACTGGAGATCTCACAGAATTGCAGTTTATGAAAAGGTGTTGAATTCACAGCTCTTCTACAAAATTAGTGACTACAATTTCCTCAAAGCATCGCAAACGTAGCTGCTCCCAAGTTTAAGAGGTTTTTCCCTCATCACCTGGATAAGACACCAACGTCTCTTCTGATTGGCTGATTTATAAATATATCACATATAACTGTTTACATCCGTTGCAGCCATAATTTTTAATGACTTATTGTGTGAACAAATGTATTAATTAAATTAATTTCTTATTTGATGGAAACACTGAAATTGCAAAATTGTGTTTCTTCAACATTAGCTGAATATTATAGGCAAAGATTTGACATCATTTGTAATAAAAATTCAGCCCTTGTCTGTAGCTGCTTTTCCATTAATGCTACATTTACACAATTTTACATTTCGAAAATAAATTTGTATCACGGAAATGTGCCAATTTTTAATTTTTTTTATAAAATGTTTTGGCACTAGGATGAGGTAGTTTTTTAGTTGTAAAGAAATTGTTTTAGAAACTGCAATGGAAACACACGAGTCACACGACCAACAACCGGGTGTTGCCGCTGGCGAAAACCACAAAGAAGAAGATAGATGATGGCATGGCATGTTTTTTAATAATTTACTGCATGAATAAATTTATTCACGCATGATTTTAAATTTGTGTCTTATTTAATCGAAACACAGCAATTGTGAAATTGTGTTTGTTTGACATTAGGGGAATATTGACAAAGTTTTGAGTACATTTCTAATGGAAACATGGCTCATGACACTTTGTAGGCAAACCTTTTACTACATTTATGCATGTTAACAGTTTAAAAAATCTTCCCACAATCCTTTGGGATGACTCAATCAATACATAAACTCTCACAGATCTTCCTCCATGTTTAGATACACAGCAGCTCATCTCCAGTTTTGGCCTACATACAATCTAACCACTGAAATACCGACAAACACTTTCACCAGTAGTTGACCGGCTCCTTCAGCCTCTCCTCTTCACAGCTGCAGAATGTTTCATGTCTGCACGTCTCCGTGAGGCCACCGTGGCAGGAGCCATGGCACCACTTACAACATGGGAAGTGCATAAAAGGTTGAATTATGAATGGAGAAGCAGAAAGGCAGAAGAAATCACTGTGATAATAGCATGACGGCATATTTAATTTCCAGGTAATTGCACTTCGGATGCCTTTAAGGCACTCAAATATTTATTCAAATAAGAGTAATTGTGATTGTTCTCACCTTAGAACAGCCTAAAAAATGGCATTTGAAGGAAAATGAGTTGTCAGCTCTTTCTTTAATCTAGCCCATGACAAAAAGAGATGGAAACCGTGAGCATAAAGTCATTAAAAAACTGTATTACAACGTTGCCTTCGTTTAAATGTTTACCTCTGAGAGACCAATCAAGGAGGAACAATGGAAAGTTAAGCTCCAAAAACACCAAGCACTACAGTGGCTCTGCTTCGTTTGATAATATATTTACTGAAATCGAAATGACAAACATAAATTTGCCAATTTACCAAACGGAAACACGGTGGAAAAACGATAAAACATTTTTGATGAGGTGGTTTTTGTGTATTTCAATAGAAACACTTTTTCACATCACACACATTATGTGATGTCACTTCTGGTGAAAAGTAACATCCCATCATGAAGCATGCTTCATGATGATGAGGCATGTTTTTTTAATGACATGTTGCGTAAACAAACTTATTCACTTGGTTTTAATTGGTTGTGTTATTTACAGCTGCAGTACGTAACTTTTATTAAAAATATTTTTTTTTACATATTTGTTAAAATATGTTACATGTCGTGACAGTATGAGATACATGAGCTGCTAGTGTCATCGGAAGAAATGCACGACAGAAAACAACCAATCAGAGCCAGGAGGAGGGTCTTGGTGCTGTCAATCAACCACATGTACTCACTGCTAAATGTACTAATAAGAAAATAACATACGGGTACAGGAAAAACACTTATCTGCGTCATTAGTCTCCATGCTAGCTAGCCTTAGCATTCACAACATAAAGTGTACCAGTGAGCAAAGGGGGGGGAAGAGGAGGGTGAGCAGCGCTTTACAAGATTGTGATTGACAGCGCTATGTCCCGCATTGGGAGAAGGCAGCCTAGATAGCAAGGTCATGACATAGTGACAGTTTAAACAAGTATTTTAAAAAGTTTATTTTTTTTAATAAAAGTTACTTAATGCACCTTTAATGGGAACACCACAATTGCATAACTGTGTTTTTTCAACATTAGTGGAATATCAACAAGGTTTTGTGCACATTTGTAATGGAAACACAGCGAGTGAGTTGGCAGGGAAAAAAAAGTTTTACTGGCACATTGTGATCTGGCTGATTTTGAAACCGTGGGATTCCCAGGCAGCTTTAAATGCAGGTTAAAAAAAACAAGCCAATCTGTGTTCACTCTCTGGACTCCATAAAGCAAGGTGATTTCCTTCAGCTGATCCCGCCAGACGATCAGAGCGAATGCCAAAAAGCTGTGAAGAATCACAGAGCTGATGGTTGTACGGGACGCCTCGGAGCAGAGAGAGACGGTGAGATTCTTCCATGTACCTGTCAGCCTGAAATGATGACTGACTTCCTGTGAGCTGGAGAAACACTAATCGTCTCCAGATGGACAGAGAAGGGTCTTCGCCGTGTGTGTGCGTGTGTTTGCTTCGAACAGCAGGAAATCTTACACCTATGATAGGTTGGAGGATTGCTTAAGCACATGTGGATCTCTGTGTTCACCTGGTGTGGTACTTTCCCGGTTCAAAAAGAAGAAATGAGAGTAAGACTGTCATGAAGTCTAAAATCTGTGAAAGTATTCTTGTAATATCATGACTTTATGCTTGGTAATTTTCCCTAATAAAGAGAAAAGCGCTTGATTCTCATCTCCCTTCACTTCTCCATCTGGGATTTCTCCCATTGAGTTTGATTGTCTCTGGAGGCTTTTCTACTGGGCCAGTCAGCGAACATAAGGATCTTTTTAGAATTGTAGTCTGCCAGTAGCTTTAAGAAAGGCAGTGGAGGAAATGAACAAAGCCATTCAGTCCGTGTTGACAACACTTCCAAATATTAAATTAACATTAACATCCGCCTCGTTCGGATCGGCATTTCTCTCTTCACACCGGAGGAGGATTGTTTACAGAGCAGGCAATTTCCGGTAGGCTTCATAGCCTCAAATTGGAGCATAAGTCATGGACAAACGTTAGCGATTGGGTAAAATTTTAAATTTCAATAGAGTCTATGTCTCCAGTTTCTTGATAGCCAAGGATCTGAGCATCCGAGCCGTCTGTACAAAACAAATAAGCTATTGGGTGGCATTTCGAAAACAGCCAATCCAGGAGCAACGCTCATTTGATTGACCTCCATGTTCAAACATTTATTAACTGTCTATTTTTTTTTTCTTTCAGTATAAAAGATAAAAAAAACTACAGGTGTTCAGTTCCTGTCTTGTTTTCTCAGTTCCAACTACATGTAGGTAGATTTATTGATGCACTAAGCAGTAGTAGTTTGTGGAGTTTGCCAGGGCATTCCCTCATGTCCAACTGCACTGGAGCTCCTCCTGTAAGCTGACATTATAATATATCTTTGTTGCTTCAATTGCAACATTGAAATCTCCACCAAGATTAAAGCGTGTCTGTGAATCAACTCACAATAACAAGAAACAGTGTGCATGAACCAGGAAGGGATTTACAGGGGTTATTTTTCATTTGGAGTCAAAGTGACATCTTTCTGGGAAACATTTTGACCTCCATCTAAAAGTGAAACTCTTTCCTCACGGCTCATAATTACCATCAAATGCTCAGTAAGGAAGGAATCCACTGCAACAAACTAAGGAACCCAATAAGCAATAAAAACAAACCACACATAAAACAGTGTGTATCATCCTTTATTTTGAATGATTTTGCTTTCCCCTTTAAACATCAAAAACATTCTGTTAACCACAGAAATTTGGCTGTGAGAATAAAAACGTGGTGGAAACTTGGTGTGCAGCACTCTATTTTGGATGGAAAAATATTACAATTTCTGCCGACTTTCCCCTCAGTTACTTCTTAGGGTAAAGAGAAGCAATCCTAAGCTCATCAAAATTTCTCTTTATTCAGGGAAGTACTTCCCCTTGTAATCCTGTCATGTATGTTTCATAGCGCCGGCATCCACCCGGTTTTGACATCTCTGAAATCGCAGCTCGGCTGCTTTGATCTGACAGGAGAAAAAAAAGAAACTGCACTGCGTCTCCGGGGAAAGACAAAAGCATTTCTCACTAATCTCTAACACACATTCAAGTGTTTCCTCTGAAGATATATAAGTAATACTTCAAAGCAGAGTTGGAAATAGCTGCTTGTGTCAGGTCTCTGCTGTGTGTTGTAGTTTGGAGTTTACTCGTCAACACACTCAGACTTTTGACTGTTCAGTTCAAACTTGTTTGAGTTTCTGTTCGTAGCTGAATTCCCCTCAAAGATATTCAAAAATGATTTAACTGGGGTTAGATCTCGCCAGGCAGAGGGAGTTAAAGCATGCTGAAACCATTACAGGACCTGCACGCTTTTGGCTGTTTCTCAGCCTCTTTAAAGTACCAGCTACAGTCAGACCGCAGCGCATACTTTAGATATCAGGATTTAGGAATGTGTGTGTGTGTTTGCCGTGCTTCTTTCCATCCTGAGGTGTGTTTTCAAGGTCTCAGGGATGCGTGGAGGTCCGGTTTGCAGACCCGCTCCACATTAAAGCCACATGTCGGTGTTTTCCTTTCCTTCAGGCTTGGGATACCTGCAGCTCTTACGTCCGACTCGCTCCTAAGTCAGAAAAAAAATTCAAAAGTGAAAACTCCACAGGCATCAATGTCCTGACTTTACGTGACTGGGTGGATTAATCAAATCATCGAGGATATAAATGTTCATACGTGCAAAAATGTGAGACTTAGAGAGGACTAACTGGTAAAACTGTGGGGGGAAATTGACTGGATGTTAGACAGGATTTCATGTCTTTTTTGGGGAATGTACCATGAAACACTTGCCTATCAAAGTCTTGACCAATGCCAGGAACATATTATTAATATTTTCCATACCTGGATTATGAGCCGGACCACCTCTTACATTATATTGGGTACAATCTGAACAGGGAAAATCAAGTTGGAGTGTTGGACTGTGGAAAGAAATCAGAGTTTTTAAACTGCCTGACTAAGAAGAATGTATTTATTTTCAAACCATGATCCTCATCCTGAGCTGTGACCATCATGCCACAGAGACACCTTAAAAGTGACAAAAGTTCAATCTTTCCATCTATTTCAAAAGAAAACCAAGTTAGATCCCCTATTTTTAAAGAGGCAGTATTATGTACATCATGACGCAATTTTAATCACTCATCAAAACATACTTAAGAGTGTTGTTTTGATTCTTTTATGCATGTTTGAGAAATCCTTTAACCTCCATGGCAACCACTGAGATATGCAGAACACTTTGACAGTGAAGCTCCTGCAGACTAGCCAGCAGCAATTAGCAAACACACGGTGGAACTGCACATCACCTGAGCTCATCAGACGAGCTACTTCTCAGAGGAACGTTGGTAAAAACAAAAAAAGAAACTGCTAAAAACGTAGTTTAAAGGTAATAGAAGAGGCTGTTGTGACGACTTTCAGAAAGAGCAGGAGTTTCTTAAAGAGACAGAGGCCCAATTTAAAGAAAGTAAAATTTCTTTTAAGCCATATTTGATAAATATGTCACATTTTTATAACAACTGAAGATAACAGTTATTTGGTTGTGCTATATAAGGGCATAGTGCCTGGAAAATACATAATATTTCCCCTTCATGTAAGCAGTTAGAATCTCTTAAGTTTCTTATTTTTTCATGTTCCTAAAGTTGTCTTCCCTGCGTAGTAGAATTTGCTTCTGAATCACAAATATAAATTAAATAATTTGCCATTTTGCTTAATTTTCATTCAGGTTTGCAGCTCATCCAATTGAATTTGTGTTTATTTTAAGTAAAATTTTGATATTTTATCCTATACATTTGTAGCGACTTTGATCCCAAATGCAACTTTTTGTCAGACCATCAGTTATGATTCAACTTTTAATGATTTAAGATAAATAAATACAAATAGTCACACAGCCCATGTAATTAACGTGGGTATTAGATTTGTAATTAATTTAACCTCAAACTCCAACATGAGAAGTCTTCACCACTGCTCAACATTTGAACTTTAAACCTTCAGACAATAAAGCAGAGGCCATATGATATAATCTTCCTCTCTGATCCTGATTTAGAGCCGGACAGGAAGGGCTGAGTTTCACGTTTCCTTTGCTGCCTTCCTCCAGAGGTGGGCGGACGTCTTGATGTGAAACGTTCCCAGTTTCCTGCAGCTCCCAGGTGAGTGTGTGGCTGATAAATCCCCTCTCCTGTTGAGTCCGTATGAATAAACTGATGGATTGTTATGATCTTCTTGTAAGCAGTAGTGGCTGTGGGTGATTTGCTACTGGGGAAAGATTCTACTGTTCTTTGTCTNTATATACATTTTATTTATTTATTTTTTTTACATTTTTGCTTTACTTAAGCAACTTGTGGACAAGTATCAGTATCAGAGAATTTTACAGTTCAGGGTTATGAATGGTCCCTGAAATTATAGTATTGATTATGAGGAATATTAAAAGAAGTTTCGGATTTCCCCTGGATGTGCTTTGTGTTGCCAGTGGCCTTCAGGTTATCAGTATAAATAAACGTCTAAACGAAATCCTGTTTTAAAAAAAAAATCCATTAGATGATCTGAAAGGCAGACTGTTGTGTGTGTAGAGAGTAAAAAAAAAAGCGGCCATTATCTCAGTTTCTCTCATTCTTTCTCGGATATGTAACTGTATCCTGCTTTTTCATTTCCTCCCTTGGCTCCTCCATCTTTCTTTACGGTGTGCTGGTTAGGAGCCTTCATGGCAGAACATCTGTACGCTGATTTTTCCTGGACATGGAGAGGAAACTCGCTTATCTCATCACGGTATTCAATTGCAGCTGGTAAAGAAAATCAAATCAGTCAATAACTGCCTTCACGGTGCAATTCCCACCTCTGCTATCGCAGCAGCTGCAGAAATGCATTCTTCTCTGGCTTTGCCACACCCTGTTTTCTTCTGTTTAGTTTTGTGGAAAGAGGTTGAGTCGTCTCAGGTGCTGACACACTCAGGAAGAGTAAAACTGTTGAAAGGAACAGAGGAAAGCTTCTGCCTCTGAATATCTACGGCTAAATATATCCCAGAGATGCATGTGAGCCTCCCCCAAGCCTCCACCCTTATCTTAATTATTTCCAGACCTCTCAGGCTACATATAAACACAAACACACATGAATACACAGCTGATAAAAAATACAAGTGTGCTGACCTTCCTTTTAATCTGTAAACACGTCGGTATGCGCTTTTGTACGGACAGTTTAAAACACCAAACAATACACGGTATTATAATCTCATCCTGATATATTTATCCAAAAATGATTTCCAAATCTCACATATTACTGGTAGAAAGAAACGTAAACGGTCAGGCGATGCAGCAGGAAGTAACTTTGGCTTTCAGTGAGTGTTCTGAACCTCTTGCTTTGCTGTTCCTTCCTGAACATAAACTTTTATTTCAGTCCTGTTAGTTGATTTCTTGGCCTTCACCGATGATATGGAAACGGCAACATTTCATTTTAATTTGGGCTTAATAGAGTATTTTTAATTTAGTTGTAATAGCTGTAAAGTGGACTGAAAGTGAAAGGAAATCATTTATTTTAATAAATAAGCATCAGAACAACAGAATGAACATATTTTTTTCATTCTCTATATATTCTGGATACACAAATTACCAACATAAACTCACAGCATATGCAATGCCACTGTTGTAGTAATCTTACATTTAAGACGGTGTAATTAGCAACCAGACAGCTGGGAGTTTCATCAGCGTTAGGTTAGCATGTTTTACTGTTAAAGATTTGATAAATGGATAAATATTAATAATAATTTAAATTGTCTTAGAATCGCAGCTGTTGTGGTTCTACATGGATTTTTCATGCTGCCTCTGGATCCTCAAGCTTCACACAATCGACCAGACTGGCACTTCAGGCCCATTTGTCCGTCTAAACTGCCCTTTGCTGTGATTGTTTGCATGCATGCCAATTTGTCCTGCGTGTCTCTGTGCTGATTGACGGGTTGACGCCTGCTCCAGTGCAACCATGCAGCCACTAATCAGGTATAAACACCACATGAGCGGACAGGTTAGGAAGCTTTTTCTGTTTATTTGTGTTTTTTAAAATAAATTTAGAAGCTTTATGGAGACGGTTTGAATCTAGATGATGAAGAAAACAAAGTGCCAATTTAATAAGAAAATACCAGAAAGGCTCTTCAATTTTTGGTTATTATTGGATCCATTCTTCTTTAGTCCACTTTCAGTGATTAGTGGCTTCCCAGTTTGCTTTATAAACCTTTTCTTGTCCATATTAGTCATGTTTTTTCTACTATATAAGTGTGCAGAAGTTTCAAGAGCTGGATCCTGCTATCATTTGCTGCATTGAAAGAAATATTTCCCTTTACTAAACCTTCCCTGCAGAAATTTTCATTTCAAATTTTTAATCTCATACTCGCATCACTGTGTCTTCACAGCTTTTGAAGTGCATTATTAAATGTGTTTGTTTTTAGATCAAAAATAACATCAAACATTTGTGATCTTATTTCAGGTATTAGGCAGCGGAGGAAAAAAACATATGCAAGTGGGTTAGTGATGTGATAATTTTAAGAAATAATTGGTCCCAGCAGGAAAATCTGCAAATATTTTGTGTCACTAAATCAAATCAAATGCCTCACTGACACAGATAGATGCTCATAAATAAATATTCATTTAGATGATTAGATGCTTTTTCAGAGATCAACTTCGGGGTAAAATATATTTTAGTATAGGCACAAATGGTTTCTTAATGACGCTGGATGTAAAACAAGAGCACGTAATAAGATAAAGTCAGTGAAAGACAGTTTTATCAAAGCAGATTAGATTTCCTGAACTGAGAAGGATAATGATGGCGTCAGTTCTGCAGGCTATCTGTTGTCATTCTGCATAAAAAACAAAAAAAAAAAAAAAATACAGCAACTTGCAGCTGAAAACAGTTTTTAAAATTAATTAGTGTTATTCTCTGCGGTGCTTTTCTTCCAATTAAATCTATAATTTGAATGGGTGTTAGGCTTTTCCTTCAGCTAAAACAGATGGTGCTTTCTGGTTTTTCACTGCCTCACATTTTTCCACTGGCGAAGAAGAAATGTAAACTTTTAATTTCTTGCTACCATTAAAAGTTTGATGTCAATCTAGTAAAGAAAGTCAGGTTTTTACATGTTTGCAGCTTCCTTTAGGAAACACACCAAGAGCTGAATGCTTACACTGGTGTTGCAATTAAATCTGAACACGACCTGCAATATGCAGCTAGTTGTGTTTAAGCTAGTGCTTTGTACAAATTACACACACTATGAGTGCAATGATTTGTTCATAGATATTATGTGTCCATAGTATGTCCAAGAATCACATGTTATTCTGTCATCAGTGCTGGTTTTTTTTAAATATCTGTTTTCACAATTCATAAAAAAAAATGTTATTTCATCTTTGCCATTTGCATTATTCTCGAAATTTTGCAGAGCCTCCTGTTGCTGGCTTTAATTTTACATTTTATTCTAAAAGTGTTAAGGGAGTACAGATGGAAATTAGCCTTTGGGGTACATCAAAGGCTAATTTGATGTACCCCATCAAATTAGCCTTTGATGGGGTACATCAAAGGCTAATTTGATGTACCCCATAAATGTTGGGTCCACCAACATTTATGTGTACTGTCCCTTTATTAAATAAAGAAGTAAAGAAAGAAATAAGCAGAACCTTGACACTCTAAGACAGCAGATTAACCTTTTGGAAACCCAAGTAACGCACTTGTCAGATTTACAGAGAAATCTCCCAAGAGAACATAAAAACATTTTGGGGGAAAAACAGACACAGAAGATGTTATCCTCTGTCTGTTTTAATGTTTTTTTGTTCTGGTCCTCAGCAACTACGTCTCTTCATGTTTTAGATGTTTCCCAGGTTTGGCTTGTTCTTTTGATTAATGGGTTATTATCAAGCTTGTGCTGAGTTTGATGATAAGCTGGGGAGGTAATCTAATCCTTGCCTTGCTTAAAGGCACAGTACATCCCAGCAGAGAGAAGATGGTTTCTTTCCCCCTCTGGAAACATTTGAAGTATTTTTCTTCCCTTGATTGTTTTAATTGACTCTTAATTTGTTCAAGAACAACAACAACAAAAAAATTCCACAAGTGAGATGCAAATAACCCCCCAACAGTGACAGAATTGGCTTTTTTAGAGCTGCTTTCATTGTCAGCTCTCGAGATGACGTAGTATAATAAAGCGATTTCCCTCTCGACAGTTTATCCTCTTTTATTCATGTAGAGTTCATTATACAACCCCTGAACTCCCTCCTGCAGGTTTCACAGCTCGTCTCTTAGCTGTCATAAGCTCCCAAAATGAGGCCACACTGTTTCATTTGAGGCTTTTCTAACTTTCCACAATCAGACATGCTTAAGTTTATTCTGTTTGTGTACGTTGAATAAGATATGTCATGATTCTTTTTAATTTATTCAGAGTTCTGGTGTTAAGACAAGAGAAGAGTCCAAACCTGAGAGTTTTCTTTGTTCAGGTAAACAAGTCTGCAACCATCTCTGCTCTGCTTTTAATATGGAAATACAGCGGCATTTTGCTGATTCTGTAACTGAAATGATGTAAAAGCTTCTTTCTTTCATTTATTCTTCTATTTGTTGAATCTCTTTTCATCTGGCAGGTGGACTGTGGGTCGGAAAACAACTATAATAGCTCTGCCTTTTATCTCTGAGTCAAAAATAAAGCATAAAGAAGGGGAACAAGCAGCGAGGCAGAAAAAAAAAGACAATCCTAAGCTCTTGCAAAAGTCTCAAAAGTAGCAAGATGACTAGTTAGTGTGATAACGAATAACTTTATGGAAATGTAAACTGGTGCAGAAAATTGAGCTTACATAAGTCTTCTGCTGGAACCCATTTCTGGTTATTCACATTAAAACATATTTAAAATTATCTTAAAATTATTTAAAGACTTGAATCTAAAAAGATTCAAGTCTTCAGAAAAAATCGATCCTTCCAGACTTACAGATTTAAATGAATATGTTTCTGTTTTTTTTTTATTTTATTATTATTTATTTCCATTGGGATGTGATGTGTTGCTTCATGAGTTCCTACTTCATGTTGGTTGACAGATTCTATTTAAATATTTTTATTATTCTACAGGTCTGGCAGTAATCAAACCTGAGTTTGACTTTTAAAATCCAACCAGAAAACGTGACTATTCAGACATTATCAATAATTTCATAAAGGGGGAAAAATAAAATTTACACATAACTCCCAGGTTGTTTGGGTCACGTTTATCCTTCATTAAGAAATTATAGACTATTTGAAAACTGTTTATGGAATTTAGTGGCGTTTTAGAGATCATTTGACTACAGATAAAGTTATCTAATTAAGTAATATTTAGAATATTTCAGCCGTTTAATTCCCGTTTCTTTGCTCATTAATCGGTCGTGTTGCATCAGGCTGTTGATTTGACTGAGGTCAAATCAACAGCCTGATTTGACTGTTCAAATCAGTTTGCTGAGCTCTGCATTTCTGCTTTACTAATGGCAATAAAATAAGGCAGATGGTTGTTCTTTTAGTACCATCATTCCTAAATTTAGACTTTTTAAAGCTCCTAAAAGAACTCACAATTTCAATATTTGTACATAAAGGTCAACTTTTATATTTTATTTAAATTTCTTTGAGAATAACACCTTATTTTTATTTTTTTTTTTGATTATTTAACATTTGCTTTCCAACTATAGTTAAGCAATTTATGAACGTACCTTTCTAACGTGGCTGGTAGCTTTCCATTTAGCTGTAGCACCACCCTGTGGTTATTTAAAGTACTGCAGAAGGCATGATCAAATCAGAATTCAAGAAAATTAAAGTTTTCTACAATATATATATGTATACATATTTATAATCGTCACCATAAATCTTAAATCTATGGTATCTATCTTAAATCTTAAAAAAAGATTTAAGTTTTTATTTATGCACTAAAAGCTCAATCTGTAGGATATTAACAGGCTTAAATCAGAAGCCTGTAAATATGCATATTCCAAACTGATGTAATACATGAAAAACTTGGACTATGTCTCTATGTTGCAAGGCTTTAACAGAACATTGCAGTTCTCGGTGGGATCATACTGAGATAAATATCACTTTAGCTACGTTTACAGAATGGAAAATCTGTCTTTTGCATTTAAAGTCCTGAGACTTTACTGAGACGCACCGCTTTGGGATCAGAACAGATGGTTTAGACATCACTGCTAAATGAACTAAAGAAAAATGAAACATTAACTCTGTTTGTTCATAAGGGAGGAAAACGTCTCACCTGCAAGATTATGTGAATCAAAGGTTGTTGAGTATGATTGATCCAAACATTTTCCAACTAAAGAGCAATTATGTTTTCAAAGAACATCTTAATTGTGGCCAAAACCAAGATGAAAAGACATTAGTGCAATCCACCAGGACCAGAAAATTCTGAGAAACATGATGCAGGCTGTGATTCCCTGGATAAGTTTTAGAAAAAGAAACCAATCAGTTTCTCAGGAAGAGTCTCTGCCTGGTATCTCCATGAAAATAAAATGTTCTTATGAGACAGAACAATATGCAGAACATTTTATCACACAAAAACATATTTTAAAGGCAGATACCCTGCTAACAAATTTCAGAAGATGTATTTTGGTGAACACATTTTGGGTAACAGGGGCCTATCCCATAATGTCTGACACTCTCTAGAGTAGTTTCAGATTTAAAACAGAATTTAAAAAAATAATCAACAACAAAGAAACGTGTGAATTTGAATGACTGAAACAAAACTGACATTTTTAAAACTGAACTACAAGATAATGGAAATCAAAATCTTTCACTAAATCTGAAAAACGGGGAATAAATTCAGTGTTTTGTTTTTACCAATAATTTTTTTTCACTTAAAGGTGACGTACGATGCTTCCTTGAACAACGTAGCATTTACACTCCCATATGAAAATGACTCCAAACAGACGTGCAGTTACACAACTGTCCATCCTTGTCTTTTCCAGCAGCCATTGTACAGCAGTAAAACTAGCTAAATGTGCTGGAGCTTAGCTTGGGTTGCTAGGTGACAGCCGCAGTTCCATTGGGGTTGCTAGGCAACAGGCAGTGCCTGTTGATTTGTGAAACGGTTCGTTTTCCAGATTCATTTTCCATATATCAAAAAACATCAACTTACTGCCAAAAACTGCATGGGTGTTTAAAAAAAACAACAAACAAACAATACAAAACAAAAAAATGCTCGAGCATTTAAAAGCAGTAAAGACCCAAATTTAAGCTTAAAAAAGTGCAGAGTGATTTAATACTTTTAGAATCATTTAAATTGAAAACATTTCTAACATTTAGTAGCAAACAAGTTGAATAGACACAGCACTTCAACAATGTCTCAGATAAATATATATTTTGGCTCCAGATGGGAACAGAGATGCTGGCTCCTGTTATTAGCACGCTAAGCTAATTACACAGTAGCAGGCATCTACACAGCCTAAATACACAGAGGTGACACGATAGCTTGGTAATTGTAAGTCCTTCAGCTTCTTCCTGTTTTTTCTGTGTGGATAAGCAGTCTGCCTTGGAAACGTGAACAGCAAACACCTGCAGCAGCAGCACAAACTCCTAATTAGCTATTATTTAAGAAATGCAGCCAGTTACAATCTCCTAATCACGTCTTTTTGGTGTTTTGGGAAGCAGGTTAGGGAGATGTGTGTTTTTTTGTTGTTATTTAAATATTTATACATGTAATATTTCTTTAATGGCTCCTTGCAAGCAGCAGCAGAGGTGTGGAGGCGAACGCGGTGGCTTACATAACAGTCATAATGTTGCATTAGGAGCTGGAGACGGTGAGGAAGAACATGGAATAACCACATCTGGTCTGCTTTATAAACCTCAGCAACAAGGACTGTGTTGATTAAACAGATTTCTCAAAAGTTCAGACTGGGCTTCGTGTAGCTTAAAAAGTTTCTGAGCACTTTAAAAATTCCCCTGAAGGAACATTTTCTCCTCTTCGTCAACGTGTTTCACTTTCTGCTTTATTATTCCTCATTAAAAATGCATCAGTTGGTGTAAACAAAGTGCCTGCAGCGGCAATCTGAAAACACAGTGTGCTGAGAAATCGTTTTCAGTTGGATATGTGTGTTTTTTTTAATTAATAAAAATAATAAATAAATTAAATAAAATAAGAAGCAGGAGCAATATCTTTAAAGTTTGGATTACAATTTTGAAACTAGGCAATACAAAGGGAGGATTCTGCAGAAAAATGAGATAAACAGACCAGAAATACTTATTTTAGCTATATGTAGTAGTGACGCACAATATATTGGCACTGACATCGGTATTGGCTGATGTTAGTCATTTTTTTAAGATATCAGTATCTTTCCAATAATTAAATTTGTGCCAATATTGTTTGAGTGAAACAATGAAGCAATTTATTCTCATTTTTTTACACCAACCTGACTTTATATCCCTTTTTGAATCCACTGGAGCTCTGCAGCCTGGACTGTTGCAGCTGTTAGATATACGATGCAAGTGTTTTGTTTTGTGTATAGGGGGGAAAAAGTTTCAGTAATACAAGTATAATGTCCACCCCTGTTATGAAATCACATCTGAACTCTTAGAGCAGATGAAGAAAGTGAGCAAGAGAGTTGACTGAAGTTCAAAAGTTCACTGTGTCGAGGCGATGAAATTCATCTGTGAACAGCTGCCAACGCTGCAGCACTCAGAACTGATGGGGTGTTAATAACACATGACTGTAAAAGCTTCATGTCAGGGTGGAAGAACTGAAATGTAATGATTTGGAAGAACAGAAATATGGACTCATGTTTTCCTAGAACTAAGAACATATTTAGATTTTAAATTCTTGAGGTGTTTTTTTTTAAGTATTTTAGGGGATCCACTGGATAAAAACAAAAAGTACAACCTAACCATGAAGTGGAATGGAAACTATAAGTGTTACTTAAATGTATTTCCAAATTAAAATCTAAAACTAGGTGCAGTGCTTAACTTTCCAAAAATGTGTTTTTTCCATATTTCTTAAAAGTGTCACCATGTTGTGACAATATAAAACAATCTTTGAAAAAAATCAAGCTCTTCCACCTACTCCTAATGCTACTATTGCCATCTATAATAATGCATTGCTCCCAGTTTAAAAACAACAAAACAATCAGAACAAGGAGGAGGATCTTAGTGCTGTTAATCATCCTCGTGTACAAGCTGGTCAATGTGCTAATGGAAGAGAAGGGAAGGTGGAAAGCTTTCCATCCATTCTGACTTTTGACCTCAAGAGATTAACTCTGAGATCACTTTAAAAAGTCAGGAATGTGAGGGGAAAAAAGAAATCAAAATTCTGAGAAAAAATTTCAGGATTCTGTGATTAGACTCAGAAGTCTGAGAGTTCTACGTGTTACCATGTTTTCTTTAAACTCAGCAACAAACTAACCTTAATCCCTTTCGACCAAGGAATGCAGAAGCACAAACCTGAGTTAAAGTTGCACCTTCTTCTCTTCATGCAGGTACAGCAGAAGAACAAACAACCCCCTCTGATAAAAGCTGGAGGCTGATGGGCCCTCTGTGGAGTCGAAATGACAGAAAGGGAGCAGATCTGGAAACACAAAGAACAGGAGGGAAGGAGAAAGGGATTTTCAGTGATGCAGCTTAATAAGCCAAGGAGGCAGATCAAGGTCTTCGTGAACTCTGCAGCGAACCTGGGAAGAACAATAACACGTTATCTCTCCTCTCAGGGGAGACATAATTGGCTGACTTGGTTACTAATACGTCATGTTCTGTTAACTGCTTCTCTTAAAGCTGTCAAGGTTGTTTTGGTGTTGCTAGTGATGCTCTGTCACAATGTGGAAGCTGGAGCACCCAAACATAGACGCAGGTATTGTAAGAAAAAAAGTTTTATGTGAGTAAAAGTAAAAACGCTGCTTAAGAGGAAAAGAGATCCAACACAGAAAGAAGAAGCGCACCATGGCATAAAGCATAACTGAAAACCTGGGGTTAATGTTTCATTTCATTTATCTACTGATAACATCACATCCAGGTTTAATATATTTTAGTTCCAGGTTGGAGAACGAGGATTAAATCACTGCTATAGACTCTGATTTGTATCAGTATAACCTTACACCCGGTGTGCTTTAAAGTTACCCATCTGAAGGGGCAGTATTAGGTATTCTCCATTCATAGTGCCATTCTATAGCACGATTTAGCTTTGCAATTTAATGCCTTGAAATTGGGCCTCTGTCTCTTTAGGTGAACATGTTGGCCTAACTATGTTGTAATTTCCTATTAACTAAAAAATTGCTGTTTGTGATATGTAAAAACTCATAATTACTTAATTTATATCTTTCGTGATATTTTTCACCCACAAACGTAGACGTTTTCTCACCTGTGCAGTTGTGCTATTTAACCAACTGTGCCCAAATCCGATACATGAAATAATTGTCTGTTCTCTCCTCGTCCTCTCTGTATTTCTCATTTCTCCAGTCTTCTTTTGAATTTTATTAAACCAAAATGTACTTTTATTTACTTCTCTTACTGTGTTTGCCATTCATCTTTAATTTTCTCTTTAATGTTTTACTAAAATTAACAACTGAGTTTCTAACAGCCTCTGTTGCTACCCTATGTACCATTTCTTTCCCTTTAGCACCATAACGAGCTGGTACTCATACAAAGTTAATTATTGAACCCATCATATTCATCCTCTGTAATACTTTTAGAATTTCTCTTAAAAATCTGGCCTGCTTTCTGAATAGTTACATTTTAAACTAACTAATGATAACAGGAACCTGAAATCTGAAAATTACTGATCTCACAGGTCTTATTTCTTCAAAACACTGAATAGCTAATAATTTTGCAAGCGTTCCACCTGTGTATAGTGAAAGTCCATCTTTTATGCTTTTTCTAATTTTAATATTAATCTCTGGAACAATGAAAGCTACTCAAACTCTCTCACGGTGCTTCTGATTAATTTCTCAGTAAAACGACTCACATTAATTTAAGTTTAATTGACCACCACAAAACTAAATAAATAAAAAAAAAAACATGGTGTTGTGTGAGATTCTTCTTAAACAGCCTGAAGTTCACACTATGTGAAATTTACATCGCTCAGTCCTACACAACTATTGTGGAGAATTTGGAAATATTTGCCCTTTATTTGCCAAAGTTAAATGGGGAAAACCAAATAAAAACAAAGCAGTTACATTAGAATTATAAGTCTTTATTGGTTTGCAATGTGATCATTCACAATTTTGTAACACATGTATTACGGCCATACTAAGAAAAAATAAAATTACAAAAATAAAGTCATAATATTACGAGAGTTTACATCTGCCCTACAGTTTTTGTCAATTTCCTTTTTGCAATGAAAGACACAGATTTATAAGAGCACAACAAACTGCTACAACCTTGTCTAGCAGCGTCTCCATCTCTCCCTCACAAGGTTCGATCATCTTGATGGGAAAGCTTGGACTTAATATTTTATATTTGTTGCAAACAGAACCAATAATTCTCCTAACATGGCTTCTAATGTGTGTTAGCCGTCTTGTTTCCTCAGCTGTCTTCTGATCCAGCTCACGGTGGCCGTCTGGTGATGACCTTTTGACCTCAGCACACACCATGTCCGTGTTCATGTTAAAACGCAGAAGTACGTCACGCGGCTGCAGTTTGTCCAGCAGACCACAGCTTTCTGTGATTTCTACACCAATGCCGCCCCCCCCTCCAGCCTCTGGAGGTGAAGGAAATGACTCCCTGCGGAGTGATGCCAGTGACGTATTTCACCATGTCACTGTGTCCGTCCCCTGACTCCATATTGGACGTTGTCTCCGTGGAAACCTCAAAGCAGTCGACGATCATGGCAAGCTGTCTTCCAAATGTCTCCAGGAACAGCTGAGGCATACTGGCCCACACCCGCTCTCTGTCCAGCCAGTGGACCAGAGAAGACATGCATGCATACAACGCAGCGACCATGTCCTCAAATGCAGGATTAGAGATTTCTTGCTACACGTTAAATAAATAACTTATCCGATCCACTGGAAAATTTTACTTCAGATGCATTAAGGTGAGGAGGACCATCCGAAAGTGAGTCAACTTTGTTGCAACCTGTGGGAGGAAAGGTTTGATGCGGCGCAACAAGACCTGAGAAGTGGAATGGCTCTGAAGTCTGGTGTAATATTTTACCTTTTTGTCACCCCTTAAGAACAGTTCTGTAAGATTAAGTTCAGTGAGTTCACTCTTTAGACTAGTGATTTGCTTCAAAGCACATTGGTCAAGCATGTTTTCCTCTGAATTTTCCTCGACAGGTAGTGAGAGGCCAGTTTCCTCCCGTTTCTCCTTTTCCTCTTGACATTTTTGCAAAACCTCGGCTGTGTGTGGCGTCTCTTGCTGCTCTTTTTCTTGCCTGACCTCCTTCTGGCCCAGCAGCAGAGACGATTTCCAGTCAGGATGGGTCGTTAGCATTTCATACGCTGGTTTTCCTGGAAAAACATTAACTGAGTCAGTCAAATTCAAAGACCTTAAACTGTAGCAAAATTTAAAGCGTAAAGACTGGAAAACTAAGTACAAGCCAAACCACGTAGAGAAACAAGAAAAAGACTCAAAGCAGTCTTAAATTCTGCTAATATTTATTTAGAATTAAAGTGATTTTAAACTGTAAGAAAAGCATGCATCTACTGTAACTGCTACACTTTGGTATAATACAAAAATATTTTAAATTAACTACCTTTTATGTTCACCGAAAGAAGAGTACAATTACCACACAGGAAATTAGATTAGTCATAAACTGTACTGATGTTAAGTTAAAGAGCTTAGAAGCATTGTTAAAAGTATTTTTTAAATGCAGATGCATTCTTTGTTACACGTGATAGAGTGTACAAAAGGAATGCTGATATTGCATTTTAGACAGTAAAATGTCTATTTTCTTATTTTTAAAAAATAATTTAAATTCAATTTAATTAATGGCAGAACAGTAAACAATGTTGCATGAGAAAAAACAGCAGCCAAAGTTTTGTACAAAGGTTTTCTAGCCACAGGCTAATTTGCAAATACAATTTAATTTTAAAAAAGTAATTATTTGTTAATTTGCACCATTTAATGTATGTTTAATATTGCATACATAGGCTTAAATAAAGAAAAATCTATTTGCCAGAATAATAAATAACTAAAACAATCATTAGTTGCAGCTTATTCAAGATCATGAATGTCCTCAAAGAGGTGATTGTAGAAGAATGTATTGAAAAAAAACACTATTATTAAATAATACATATTTTTATATTGACATCATTTGGCCCAATTTGGTCCAAAACTGCTTTATTTTGATTGATAAAATATAAATGAATGACACAGCTGTTATCTTGAAGGTTCTGTCAATGTGTGAGGGCCACCTGAAAAGTTAAGGCGGGCCAGATTTGGCCCCCGCGCCTTGAGTTTTACACACGCGCAGAATAGTATGTTTAAGAACCAGATACGCCAACTANACACGGGTAAAGCAAGAACTATAAAGCCTTTATTGGCCAGCAGAGAGGCCCTTTTCTCTGACATGAAGGTGCACAGATCCAACACAGCAGGAAATGGACCCTCTCCTAAAATCAAAAAGAAAACAAAAGGATGCTAAATACTCATTTATTAAAATGTAAAAGTCTGTTTGCCTATGAAAGGTGACCTATTATGCTTCCTTGACCAGGTTAGGATAAGTCTGCAGGCTACACAAAACATGTTCATTGCATTTTTTGGACAAAATCATTCGTAGATATTCTTTAAAAAAACTTCTGTTCAGCTCTTCCTATTTTGCGAAATGACAGGCAGTGCCTGATGATTTGTGACATTACATTCAAAATGTATTTGAAATAGCCCATTTTTTAGACACCAAAAAACATTAATTTACTGCCAAACAAAGACTGGATTTTTTCTTTTACAAGCAGATGAAACCCAAATGGAAGCACTAAAGCATGCAAAATGTAAACTTTGCATAATACGTCCCCTTTAATCATAAGGTTTGCAGCTCAGAGACATTTTTAAATTGACCTTTGGTGCATCTGTTAACTCATCATACTTTATGTTCTTTATAGAAAGTCTGCAGTGAAGATAAGTAAAAAACTGTTTAGGTTCTGATGGATAATGCTAATTAAAATACTTAATGAGGTCATCATTAATACCTGGCGGGGTAAACAGGACTCCTTGAATGTTGCCCTCTTTGACAGGAACTCGCCTGACTCCATCTCCAATGAGACGCCTCTCATTGGTCGCCTCGGCCAGCATCCCGCCCTCCTCCTCATGCACAGAGAAGTTCACCATGAAAGGTTCCAATGCTCTGTTCTTATAGAAATATTTGTGCAAGGCATCTGCCTTCAGTGACCTCAGCAGACCCATGGGTTCGACCCCGACGTAGCTCCCACTGAGCGAGGCATCTCTGCTCAGGTCGATCTCCCCTCTGCCGTCGGCGCGGTAGCTGGCCGAGGAATTGAACGCCACTCCTCTCTCGTCGGTGGATCTGGCTCTCAAGGTGACCACCTGCTTGGACCTCAGTCCGGCCACCGTCACCTGAACCGGCTCGTCAAATAAACACCTGGCACTGGGCAGCAGCCTCAGTCTGACCTGAGCTGACATGCTTCCTGAAGCTGAAAGAAAACAGTTTTCATGTTCATTACATTTTTTGCACAAAATCAAAAGTCTGAAAAGTCTGTTCAGTTCTGCCTGTTTTGATCTCTTTTCAGAATGAACTGGAGGACCTCTTGCCACTTTAAATCCAATTAAGCTGCTGCTTGCACATAAAAATGGCTCCAAGCAGATGTGCAATTATAGCACCATACATCTTTGAAAAGCAAAAGTGGAGACTTCTGCACAACCAAGAAGAATACAGCAAGTGGTTTCTGAATGGTGAGTCAACACAAAACACTTGTCTTTTCCAGTAGCCATTGTACAGTGCATACAGCAGTTAAACCAGCAGACCAAATGTCCTGGAGGTCAGTTTAGGTTGCTAGGTAACAGCACAGTGTAATTAAACAATCTGGAGGTTTATGAAATGGGTCATTTTCCAGACACCAAAAAACATTAACTGATTATCAAAAAAATAACTGGGTGTTTTTTTAAAAATCTTTGGAAAGTTTTTAGAAACAGTTGAAAACATTTATGGGATAAATATTTGCCAATGATTTTGTTTTTCTTTAATATGTGTTGTATATTTCCTTGTCTTGTTCTGTACTTTGCTGGTATTTCCACACTTTTCTGTTTTGCCATCGTTTTTTTCCTCTTTACTTGTTTTTTGTTGAAATTTTAAAGATAAGCATTGGCAGCTTAACTGGTAAAAGGATTTTACCAGTTTCCTGTTTGCAGGTTCTCTCCGGGCTCCTGGCTTCCTGCCACAGTCTAAAATCATGACCGTTTGGTTAATTGGTCTCTCTAAGTTCTCCTTAGGTGTGAGTAAAAAAAAAGAAAAGAAAAAAAAGTGAATTAATACCAAAAATTAATGTTGTGTTAGGGTTAGGGTTAGTTTCTCTCCAGGTCTCCCAGCTTCCTCTCACAATCCAAAAAGATTTTAGATGGATTCAAATTTTCAAGATGTAAACTTGTTTATAATATTATTATTACGAATATTACTATTATTAATATTCATATAATAATAAAATTATGTATAATATATATTCTATGTAATATAATACGTATCTATATATTATATTACTATGTAATATAATATGTATGTGTATATAAACCACAAGCAACACAGCTGCAGAAATCTATCAGGAGATTAGATTGTTGCGGTCAATTTCTACATTTTGGTGGAGAAGCTAATTAAAAACTCTTAGGAAGCTTATTTAAAAATATATTATTAACAGGTATGTGATGTAAAGCCCTCTTTGACAAAGTCAGCGTTAAAGTGTCATTAAGTCTCAGACATGACGCATANTATCAGGAGATTAGATTGTTGCGTCAATTTCTACATTTTGGTGGAGAAGCTAATTAAAAACTCTTAGGAAGCTTATTTAAAAATATATTATTAACAGGTCTGTGATGTAAAGCCCTCTTTGACAAAGTCAGCGTTAAAGTGCCATTAAGTCTCAGACATGACGCATAATTTCGAGTTACAAAACAAATGTGATTCAAATTATAATTTAAATTCTCTGTAAATATAGGTTAAAGGTCAGTGGGTAACAGAGCGAACTCCTGTTGCTAAAGACTCACAGGCAATACATGATGAATGTTTAAGCTTACTGTAAGCAAATGAATAACAGTGATGAGTGTATATTTACAACGCCAAGACATAGTTTGGGACTTTATTTACAGCCGAATTGTAAAAACATCTAAGCAAAAATAGGCAAAACTTTTCACTTTTTAAATTTATTTTGTGGCTATTGGAAAAACAAAATTAATTGTAACTTTCTTACGTCTGTAATCACACAAATATGTTTTCTTTTAGACGAATGTTGGAATCATTTACTCATCTTTTTGACAGTTATTTACGCTATATTTGCCTTTCATGCTAATATTTTGTGATAAAACAAACGTGACCGAACTTACCTATGAGTGGGACGTGTTTAGGTGCAGATGTCAGTTGTGACGAGAATTACTTACCCGATAGCTTGACTCCGTTTAACCATAGACATATGTCCATAGATATCAATACGTAGACCCCTGATGGAGCGCTGAGTCGTACGTAACAGCGTCCGCCATCTTCTATGTGGCATCAGAGCCATCGGAGCTCCTTAAGTCCTGTGCTGTGTGGACTTGTTTCAACCGTTTTACGAAACAAACTGGATTACCTTTCACAGGTAAGGATGAAAGATCAGAACTACTTGACTTTGCAGCCAGAAATTCGGTTCTAAGAAACCGAAAAATATATCCTATGTAGCTTAATTGGCCCGAAATAACCGCTGATTGTTAGCGTAGCAGCTAACGTTTTCACACTGTTTTCTAATGAGAGAGCTGATGAAAAACCACCGTTAGAGGAGAAGTTCATTAAAAACCAGAGGATTTAGTGAGGAAAGATCAGTCAAGATAAGAGCTGGAGCTGCTGTTCTTCAGTCTGTTTCCCAGCTCAGCTTCTATCATAGATGCTACGAGTCAGAGCCCAACATGCTGAAAATGTCTTTTTCTGAATGTGAAGTAAATATATTTTCTATTAGACTTTTGGATAATTTCTCTTTTATCCTTGGCTTTAGCCTGCGAACCAGGACGTCTCAGAAGTCATTGGAGTTCTCCCAGTGTGACCAGCAGACTGAGGCCCTGCCTGTGGCCAGTGTTCTCAGTATAATAAATAAATGTTTTATTCTTTCACTTTTTGTGTATTTTTAAGTATCTCAATCTGAAGTATTAGTGTGTTAATACAGCTTATGTAATGAAATAAAAATAATTTACTCTGTTAGAATTATTTTCACTCTTTGTGGTCAATAGCAGAGTTGACATACTGTAATAAATATTTTTTTTCTGGAAAAAAGTAAGAAAAATATGTAGTTTAATGTTTGGCAATGACTGATTTATAAATCAAGTCATTTCTCAATAATGTATAAAAAATAAATGCAAGAAAAATCATTTGTTTCTTGTCTTGAAACGTTAAATGTACATTAAATTATGGAATTATGTACATATGTTCTTTAATTGAACACTGTAAAAGTGTGTCTGTTCATCAATGTCATTATAAAAATGGTCAGAATAACTTCTATCAAATAAAAACATTGCGCTCTTTATTCAGAAATGCCCCAAAACAATTAAATAATCACATCAAAAGTTAGAAACTCTGTCTTTAGTCATTTCTTTGATTGCCAAAAATATTAATGTGTGAGAAAATATGTCAATGACAGGTATTAATTTACAATACTTTGTAGAACGGCACTTTGTGAAGTTCGGTCCATTTACTTGTATTAGCTTACTGGCACATATTCCACATTCAATATGGCGGACGCTGTTACGTATCGCAGCAACGGGCCGACCCGCCCCATGAGGGGTCTACGTATTTATGTCTATATGTCTATGCATTTAAGAGCCTGAAGAACTACGGGAACACCAAAGGCTCAAAAAGACTGATTTTGCCATTCTTGGTATGGAGTTTGAAAATCCTCCCTCTCTCTATGTAAGCCAGGGGTGTCCAAACTTTTTGAAAAGGGGGCCAGATTTGGTGTGTTAAAAATGTAGGGGGGGCCGACCTTGGCGATCGTTCTTTACATAGAACAGCAATATATTTAAACACATTTCAGCAAGCCATTCTGTGTTTCACATTTGCTTTTTAATTTAATTTCAGCGATCTTAAGCATGTCTTTTGGTTCATTTGAAACATGCATATCATATGCAATTGAATATTCACTTAACTTCACTTTTTTAACACTAACTTTTTTCTAACGGTTAAACAGAAATAATTGTACTCTTGAGTGCAAATTATATTTGAAACATAAACAAATATCTCACCTTTGCAGTTCAATATTTACAGAATTTTTTAATAAAATAACAGAGAAATTAACAAATAATAGTCATATCAACAAGTGCAGGACTCATTTGAAATATGACATATTAGTAACTGACAGATTTTGCCATTCTCAGTATGGAGTTTGAAAATCCTCCCTCTCTCTATGTAAGCATACATACACAGTTGGGTAGTAAATACAGTAAGCGTCACTTTTGCTAGTGGGTATTAAAGCGTACCTGAATGAAAATAAAGGGAACAGACCCTTTTTGATGGTAAAATGCATTCAAAAGTGCAGGGCCGGCCCAATGCATAGCAAACTAAGCGGCCGCGTAGGGCCCCGGGGCCAACAGGGGGCCCCTTAAGTGGGGTACAGATTTTTTTTTAGCAATAATTTCTATGTGACTATATTAACCAAAATACACAATTTCATTATGAAGTTGTAATTTTGTTTTTTACAATAATACATATTTGATCATGTATGTAGAAATCATTCTTTATATGGACAAAAATAAAACATACATTTCTCTCGGGGGGAACACTGTAGGCCGCAGTAGGTAATGTTTCACTGGTAATATGAGCTGCAATGAGCAGAGCGCATCCAAACATCCAAAGCTCCAATGGAAGATAAGTTAGCAAAACAATGGAAACAGGGAAAAGAACGATGAAGAATAGAAAAAAGTTCCAAGATGGAGGTATATTTGCTGCCACATATTGGACCTAGTGTAACACAGAAAATTAGAATATTAAAAAAAATTATTCCGGTTCCTTAAAAAACATGACTGTAATAAACTAGGGACAAGAAATTGTGTTTTCCCAAGAATGTGGTAAAAAAAAAAAAAAAGAAAAAACAATTAAAGGAATATATTTCAGGTGTGTTAGAGAAGGCATATATTTAAAAACTGTTCTGAGAAACATAAAAATCAGTTCTCAGAATGTTTTTTATTAGAATTAATGTTACGTAAAGCATTTAGTTAAAAAATCTACAAAAATTTTAATTTTTATGGCAATATGACAGTACTTCCACAAATTCACTTCCAGAAAATTCCCAACTTTCATGAATTAAAACCGTAGAAAACGACATAAAACCTATTTTTCCTCTAATTGATATTAACTGTAACAAACTTTTTAAGTTTTTGCCAGGGTTGCTGATGTTGGGAATTGGAGTTTTTGAGGTTGTTGTTTTTGATTATTTTTTTGTTGTTTATGCTGTTTTTCTGCAGTCTTCCACCAGTGGGATTCAGGAGGCTGCTGTCTCCTGGAGGGAGGTCTCAGGTGTTGTGTCGATGCTCATGCAAGCAATCGGCTTCATCTGCCAGAGTATAAGAGGAGCCGATCATCAGTCCTCCAGTGCCTGAGTGTTTGCCTGTTATGGTATTCTGCACCTCTCTGAGTTCTTCCAGTTTTTTCATCTGCGCTTACCTTTTGGTCTCCTCGTAGGTTTTTCTCTCATGGTGCCTTGGCTGATACCCATTGTGTTACTCGAGTTACTCACTTTCACGACTGAAAGTTTTCCAAGATTCTCTGGTACCTCATTCCATGGCTGGTGACGAACCGCTCCTCTTTCCACTACCTCTGCCATTTCTTGTCCGCCCTCCAACAAAAATATCAACCCACAGCTTCCAGCAATCGCGTTACTTCTCCGATCATCTGAACTTGGACTATACCTCTTCTCCCTCACCAGGGAACCTAGCTCCAGTGACCTTACCCTCCCCCCTGGCGGAGAATCCCAACCAGATCACTAAGCACTTTAACTATCATCATTTCTTTGTTTCAAAACTGTCAACTTGCCTCTTGTCTCCACTGCCTTCAGTGCTCCTTCAGTTACAGGACAAGAACCACACATTCAACTCATTCAGTATTTGTTCAAAAGAAACTTTATTCATCTGATTTTTCTCAGTCTCCTGAGTGTGTTCTGTATGTGGGTCAAGCGATTGGCTCCCATTATTACAACTGAAATATTTCTATTTGCTAAATGGTATAACAATAGTGATTTCAGTTAAAAACAGCTTTCAAAAACATGAGTTTATATAGATTGAATTAAGGTTTGCTTTATTAGCGGATTTTCAAACTGTACTCTAGCTTTTTTTTGTTTTATTTTTTTGGAGTAATGGATCTTCCTTTCAGCCCAAAACTCTCTTTTAGTTATCTTGGCTGGTTTTTGATTGAAGGACAGCAGCACTATAACTTGGATTTAATTTGAATTTTGTCACAGCTTAGGTGAGTTCTGAAGAACTCCTGGATCTTCCTCCATAGATGGACTTCAGCAGCAGCGTGGGCCTTGGGCTCCCCTCCCCACAGGACCGGCACACCTATGAACCCATGGAAGCTGGAAGGGCAGTACGGTCCAAACGGGGGCTCTAAACAATGCCCGGCTCCAGGGTAGCTCACACTCTCAAAGTTCTCCTTCCCATGACGCTTCAGTCTGTCCACCATCTCGTTCATGTAGGCCTTGCTGTCCCAGTTCAAGTCGTCCTCTGAAGCTACAAACAGGAAACGTGCACTTGCTCGTTCGATAGGCACCAGGGATGCCTTGTTTTCCTCCTTCAGAGGATCATGCATGGAATATTTGGTGACAAGGGCTCCCGACTCAGTGGAAAACATTTTGTCCATGTCAAACTTCAATGCTGAGAGAATCTGTCTATTCTTATAATACAGGGGTAAGGCTGTGTTAGCTGAGCAGCCGTTGATCCAGACCACAGCTTCAACTCCGGGCACAAAAGCAGCGAGAGAAAGCACAATGTCGCCCCCCTTGGATAGGGATATTACTCCAACTCCTTTACTGCTCACCTGCAAAAAACATGGAATTAAAAAATAATGACCAAAACAGACAGTTCAGGAATGAAAGGACTATTCAAATACACACTTCAACAGTTAGAAAAACTAACTACATTAAAAGAAAATGTGATTGCTTACTTTCAAGAGCACTTTAAAAGCTGATTGATATTTGGTCATTTAAAACAAAAGTTAGACACTTTATTAAGGTCATTAATTTATTTTTATTTTTTTTTAAATGTTTCCTTTTGTAACCATATTTTTTCTAATATGCTCTAGAGTCCAAACTTCCGGGTTCTTTGGAGGATTAGGAATAAAAATGAATTAAGAAATGAGAGAGACATTTGACAAAATATGTAATAAAACTATTAAAAATTTATTATTCTGGAAGGAATAGCTTCTCTTATTATTTACATTTAACCAAAATAAAAGGTTTACACCCTGCCCAAATTAAAGATGATTTTAAATCTAAATCTGGCAGGGATTTAGAACATTTTGAGTTTAACTAAGATTTCATTATGGGTTTATAGCAGATAGACAATAGAATTTTATTATTTACTTCAACCATGAGAAAAACAACAGAAACAAAATATAAATAAATAAAACAAAGTAAGCAACAACCAAAATACTCCAACAAAAACTAAGCGTAATAACAAACCATGTCTGAAAGGGAGACTCCTTGTCATTTTTAGGGTTGGGGTTAAATACCAGTTGATTTCAGTATCCAAAGAACCTTAAGAATGGATATTATACAATATGCTTACAGAGAAAGAAAAAATAAATAAATAGTTGAACAAAAAGGAATGGATGGATGGGCGAATCGATAGTCTGGAAAATGGATTGACAATAGAGGGATGGATTGTACATTTTTCAATGAGAGTTTATTCAGCAACAAAAAAATAAATGTATTCTATAGTGTGTTAAACATCTTTAAAGTTGTTGCCTGAAAGATTTGACCTGGGCCGACATGCCGTTGAATATAGAAGTTATGTCTTCTATAACCTGGTCCCAGAAAACAGGAGGAAGGATGAGATGTTGCATGTTGTCCAATTTCTTAGTTTGTTTCTTTAACATAAAGTGATTATATGGAAACTAGGAAACTTAATGTGTCTCGTCACCTTTGGCTGGTTTTGTAGGAACTGCACTGCTTCTTCGAAATCGTCCAGATTAATCCTTTCCAGTTTGGGTTTTCCAGCGAGTATGGGTAAAGCAAGAACTATATAGCCTTTATTGGCCAGCAGAGAGGCCCTTTTCTCTGACCTTAAGGAGCCCAGATCCAACACAGCAGGAAACGGACCCTCTCCTTTAAGCAAAAAGAAAACAAAAAGAAGTTAAACACTCATTTATTAAAATATAAAAGTCTGTTTACCTGTTAAAGGTGATCTATTATGCTTCAAAAGGATTGGTTAGGATAAGTCTGGGGGCTACACAAAACATGTTCATTGCATTTTTTGCAAAAAATCATTCTTAGTTAATGAGACTTCATTCTGCCCAGTTTTGCCTACTTTGAGCTCTTTTAGGGCCACTTGTCACTTTAAATCCAAAGAAGCTGCTGCTGGCCATGACCCCCAGCTCAACATTTACACTTGCATGATGCACAACTTTACATCTTTGTAAAGCAGAAGTGGAGCCTCCTGTATAATCAGCAAGGCTGTAGCAAGGGGTTTCTGAATGGTAAACAACAAAACAATCATATTTCAAGTAGCCATTGTAGTGCATGCAGGAGTAAAGCCAGCTGACCAAACGTGCTGGAGCTCAGCTAGGGTTGCTAGGTAACAGGCTGGGCTTTGCTGAGGTTGCTAAATGATGGGCAGTGCCTGATGATTAGTGACGTTACATTCAAAATGTTTTTGAAATGGCTCATTTTTAAGACACCAAAAAACATTAATTTACTGTCAAACAATAACTGGATGNTGAGGTCTAACCTGTTGACTGTGCTTAAAAAACAGCATCTTTAGAGATGCGTTCAGGGTCTCCATATAGAAAAAGGTACACAGTATAACAAAACGTCACTTTTGCTAGTGTGTGTTAAATCGAGAGCGTACCTGAATGAAAATGAAGGGAGCAGACCCTTTTTGATGGTAAAATGCAGTCGAAAGTGACGTCGTTCCTTCCAACTGCTGTTACCCAGGCCGTTCGGTTTCTCCTCGTCACCTCAGACATAAGCTTGTCTTCATGTTTTTCCACCTCGGAAAGCAGAAGAAACGCAGTCCGTCGTTTAATTTCTCTTCGTTCTTACCGTGTGAACGGCTGGAACAGCCGTGAATGCAGCAGCGATGGCCGGGCATGTCGGTGTTCCTCCACGAAGCCCAAAACTCAACAAAACAAGGCTGTTACAACCGTTTTCGCATATGCGTATTCGTATTCATATCTATGGTTACAACCATAACAATGTGGCGGATGTGACGTCAGTACTCCCGTCCACACGACGTTCTTCTTCTTTTTACCCTCCGTTTTGAGGGCATATTTGCTGCCACCTACTGGACCGTAGTGTAATACAGAAAATTGGAATATCATTTAACAAAATAACAGTAATAAACTATACAAGAAATTGTGTTTTCCCAAGAAAGCGATAAAAAATTAAAAATATATTTCAAGTGTGTTAGAGAAGAGATGTATTTAAAAGCATATGATAAGGTTTCAAAATGTTTTTATTACAATTAATGTTACAACAAGCATTTGGTTAAAAAGCTGCAAGAATTTTAATTTTTATGGCAATATGACAGTGCTCCTGTTTCACTTCCAGAAAAACCACAACTTTCATGAATTAAAACTGTAGAAAATGACATAAAACCTATTTTTCTTCTAATTGACATAAAATTGTAACAAACTTTCTATGTTTTGGTTGCTGAAATATTTCTATGGTTACTGAAATATTTCTATTTTCTAAATGGTATAACAATAGTGGTTTTAAACTGCTTTCAAAAACATGAGTTTATATAGATTGAGTTAAGGTTAATTGCACGTTTTAAAACTGTAAACTGGCTTTTTTAGTTATCTTGGCTTGTTTTTGTTTAAAGGACAGCAGCACTATAACTTGGATTTAATTTTAATTTTGTCACAGCTTAGGTGAGTTCTGAAGAACTCCTGGATCTTCCTCCATAGATGGACTTCAGCAGCAGTGTGGGCCTTGGGCTCCCCTCCCCACAGGACCGGCACACCTGTAACTGCATGGAAGCTGGAAGGGCAGTACGGTCCAAACGGGGGCTCTAAATAATGCCCGGCTCCAGGGTAGCTCACACTCTCAAAGTTCTCCTTCCCATGACGCTTCAGTCTGTCCACCATCGCGTTCATGTAGGCCTTGCTGTCCCAGTTCAAGTCGTCCTCTGAAGCTACAAACAGGAAACGTCCACTTGCACGTTCGATAGGCACCAGGGATGCCTTGTTTTCCTCCTTCAGAGGATCATGCATGCAATATTTGGTAACAAGGGCTCCAGACTCTGTGGAAATCACTTTGTTCATGTCAAACTTCAATGCTGAGAGAATCTGTCTATTCTTATAATACAGGGGAAAGGCTACGTTAGCGGAGCAGCCGTTGATCCAGATGACAGCCTGGACTCCTGGGAGGTACGATGCGACTGACAGAGCGAGATCTCCACTTTTAGAAAGGGAGATGACGCCGACTCCATTACTGCCCGCCTGGGGAAAAACAGGCAAGGTCAAATTAAAATGATTTGCATATTTCTCATGGGGTAGCTCAGCATTATTTGTAAAACGACGTAAACACAAAAACAACCCAAAAAGACCCAAGGAAGAAAATTAGGTCACCAAAAGAAAACAAAAAAAATCTTCGACTTTAATCTCAGAATTCAATCTCAGAATTCTGACTTTAATCTCAGAATTCAATCTCAGAATTCCGACTTTAATCTCGGAATTTACATTAGTATCAGAATTCTTTTTTTTTCCAGAATTTCAACTGTAATCTCAGGATTCTGGCTTTGTTTCCTCAGAATTTTGACTTTTTTTTCAAAGAATTCTGACTTTCAACTCAGAATTCTCAATCTGCGTCAATCTATGTCAAAATCCAAATAAATAACCAAACATTCTTAAGTGTATGCCCATTATGTTATGTCATAAATATAATCACATAACTGTTTCTTACTTGTTGATTTGTAAACCTGCTCTTTATCCACACTGAAAGCTCGTCCCAAATTTATTTGGTACATTCGAGTTTTAAGATTAGGTTTGCCTGATGGTGATTAAACAAATTAAACAATTCTGATTCTGGGAGAAAAGTAATAATTTTCAGATTAAAGTCAGAATTGTTTCTTTTCCTCTTCTGTATAGGACAAAGGTGCTAAAGTTATTAAAATATCAATGTTTTAATAACTGACCTTATCTTGGTTCTTTAGAAATTTGATGCATTCTTCAAAATAATCCAGATGGACTTCTTTAATGTTCTTGGGCAGGTCGTCGTGACCGTACAGCGCCACCGTCAGAACCAAGAATCCCCGGCTGGCCAGCAGAGCGGCTCTTTTCTCTGACAGACCGCCACCAAACGTGTACAGATCCAACACAGCAGGGAACGGCCCTTCTCCTGACGAAAAATAAACAATCCACTTCTTTGACCTTTCATTTTATAATTTTGTGGCCAACTTCTAAACTTTTTGTAATTTTAAGCTTCTGTTGATCCTAATATTACATGATTCCATTTTTTAGCAGCTGTAACAGAAAAAGATATAGAAACAGCACTGATAATATTAATTTTCAGTAATACCTGAATAACATTTATGGTATTTGCCTCAACTTTCAGTCTTTTTGCTATTGATTCCAGTCTGAGGGAGCAACAAACCTCTCTGCTTTAGGTATGGATTATAAATTCTGTGGAGAAATTTCTTCTCAAAGATTACCTGGTTTAACCTGGTAAGGTTGTAGGGGGGTTTTCCCCACATTTTTACTGGGTTTCCAGTAAAAATTACTATGATGATCCCGGAGACTCAGGACCTGAAGTTACCTCAATAAACTACTAATATTGCTTTATACTACAGGCTCACTATATGTAGTAGGTGCCCAGAATAAGTTCAAAACTTTTTCGTTTCCAAAAATAAAACAACCAATCTCGGTAACCAGCCAGTTTCTTGGTGCATTTTTGTTAAATGTGCTGCTTTTGCTACATTATCTATTGAACTTTAACAAAACTGAACCATATTATTCAAACTTTTAGCCAGAAAACATTAAAAGCAAGATTACTTTGCAAATTCAACAGAGATAACGCAACAAAGACCAACCTGGAGGAGTAAAAAGCACCCCACGAATATTCCCCTGTTTGACGGGAACTCGGCTGACCCCGTCTCCCATCAGAAACCTCTCATTCTTCACCTCAGCCAGCATCCCTCCCTCCTCTTCATGCACTGAGAAGTTCACCACATGGGGATTCAAGGCGTTTGTCTTCTGAAACCTCTTGTGCAGGACATCTGGCCTCATGGACCACAGCAGACCCATGGGTTCGACCCCAACGTAGTTCCCACTGAGGGAGGCGTCTCTGCTCAGGTCGATCTCCCCGCTGCCGTCTGCCCTGTAGGTGGCCGAGGAGCTGAAGACCACTCCCTTCTCGTCTGTGGATCTGGCTCTCATGGTGACCACCTGCTTGGATCTCAGACCGGCCACTTTCAACTGGATGGGCTCATCGAACAGACACCTGGCACTGGGCAGCAGCCTCAGCCTGACTTGATTGGACATCTGTGCTGTGGAACAAAATGCACAAAAGGTTTCATCAAATATTTTGACATTTTAAAGTGAACTTGCTGTTGACTTTTGCAGAGCAGATTTCAGAAATAGGTGAAAATTTAGCTTTTTAATTTATAATACAGAGGAGTGTTTCACTTGACTTAGTGAAATGTACAAATTATTTACTTTATTCACTCTTCATTAATCATGTTATAAGCAGAGTTGGGTAGTAAGTAGTTACATTTACTCAAATAGATTTACTTGATTAACTTTTTTGGAAAAAACAATACTTTTAAGAGTACAATTGAATACAATTTTTAGATAATCTGTTCACCTCTGTTTTTAAAGCACTCAGGCTAAAGTTCTGAGCATTAAAATGGGGACTTACAACACTGCGCTTCAACACAAATAGCTTACACTTAATACAGCTACAATTTACCCAAGTTAGCTATAAACTGAGTTGAAAACACATGTCTTTGTTGTTATTTCAACTTAATTAAAGCTTATTCAGGTCACTAACTTTCAATCACATTTCTAAACTTCTGAAGAATAAACAGTAAACAGTCGTACCTTGGCTAATGTCGTCCAAACTTCGGCATTTATTTGTCCTAAAAACACCTTAACGCCCTGCGTGAAAAACTTTGGGGGCTCACAGAATACCTTCAGCTACATGTAGTGGGACGAATTGGATGCCAGGTGTCCTCAATCTTGGAGGTCAGGCTTCCTTCTGCTACATTCAGCTACTGACCCGAATATAAACAAAAGCAACCGGAAGCGGTCTGCGTTTCTTCAAAATAAAAGCATAAAAGAACACTTTAAAAAAAATTATTAGAAATTTGTTGTAGATACAAACATGAAGCTGAAATTGGTTTCCGAATCAGGAAATGACTAAAGGGCGATTCTACCTAATTTTTCACTACCTTCAGCATATTTAATCTACTCTAGTTAAAAACATTTACAACACCTAGACTCTTCTAACCTGGACTAGATTATTCTCAACTAATAGCAGAATATTTCAAACCATGTTTGTGATTTGTGAAAACTTTTTTTCTGATTTGTGAAACTTCAATAAAGGCCAATTTTTACATCTTTTTTACACCAGGATGATATTAGAACAGCTCTAATTCCAAAACCACAACACCTAGACCAGGGGTGGCCAAGTCCAGTCCTCGAGAGCCACCATCCTGCAAGTTTTAGAAGTATCCTTACTCCAACAGACCGGGATCAGCTCTACAGAGGCCTGATAACGAGCCAGTCATTTGATTCAGGTGTGTTGAAGCAGGGATGCATCTGAAACTTGCAGGATGGCGGCTCTCGAGGACTGGACTTGGCCACCCCTGACCTAGACTCTTCCAACCTGGACTAGATTATTCTCAACCAATAGCAGATTATCTAACCATGTTTTCAGCCAGTCTTTTTGTTGGCTTAGTTTCCAAACACCTCACACAATTAATGTGAAGTTCTTATTATGACTTATTTAGAAGTTCTTATTATGA
>NW_006799984.1:2240613-2241867 GCF_000485575.1 Poecilia formosa | reverse complement strand
TTAGATTTACTTGATTAACTTTTTTGGAAAAAACAATACTTATAAGAGAATTTACTACACTGTACGTTTTACTTAAGTAATTTCATTATGAAGTATCGCTAACCTTACTTGAGTAAAGTTTCTGGATTCTCTTTCCACTGAATGAAAAACATGTTTGAACCAGAAATTCACCATATACGGACACACACCTGCAGTTTTTGTTAAAGTTTCATAAGTTTTGTACTTGTTTTGGAAGAATTTTCTTTCACTTGATTTAGCTATTTTTTGATATTAAATATGAATTATTGTCATTAATTCCACTTAACTTTATATTTTGGTCTGTCTTATGTAATTTTTAAATATTAAATGATTAATAATTTGATCAATTACTTAGTACTTGAGTGAACTGTTTACCAAATACTTTTTTACCGTTACTTGAGTCATTTCTTGGATGGCTTCTTTTTACTTTTATTTGAGTAAAAATATGTTGAAGTACAGCTACACTTACTTGAATACAATTTTTAGATAATCTGTTCACCTCTGTTTTTAAAGCACTCAGGCTAAAGTTCTGAGTATTAAAATATGTGACTTACAACAGTGGTCTCCAACCCCCAATTGGTACCGGGCCGCGCAAGAAATAATTAAATATTTCCGTTTTATGTATTATTTGAGTCTGGAGGATCTTTTATTTTGAAAATCCTTTAACCGGATTCTCTCGGTTACTTGCGCGCAAACATTGAGCCCACAAGCAGCAAAATGAGTAAGAAACAGATCAGGTGTCTTTGGAAAGTTTCTTTGCGAAGGGGAAAGGCCCAGAGAAGAGACAGGAGAATGGATTTATCCACGAAAGTAAAATGTTCGTTTTTGTGGCGCATCTGTATCTTATTTTGAAGGGATATGTAAACGTTACGATAACGACCAGAGTCAGAGCGTTTGGGCAGTGGTCGAGAGGAGATGAGTAGAGCCGCCTTTAAACGCAACATGAGCGCTATGACGCTCGCGCAGGGTTTATACCTGTGCAGCAGTGAAGGAGGCCTGCTGCTGCTGTGCAGAGCTACGCAGGTTTGTGTTAGGATCATGGCAGCAAACCAGCAAAAACGCAAAGAACTTTTCAGTTTTTCCCCGAAACTAACCGACTGAGTTGAGTAAAGCTGTTGGATGCAGGTAATGTTAGCTAAAAGATGACTAGCTAATATCAATACAGAACCTTAAGCTTAACAAGTAGCTTGTAGGCTACCGATGCTGGTGTCTATTTTCATTTTGCCCCCAAAAAAG
>NW_006799984.1:2238781-2240603 GCF_000485575.1 Poecilia formosa | reverse complement strand
ATTTCAACTTAATAAAAGCTTATTCAGGTCACTAACTTTCAATCACATTTCTAAACTTCTGAAGAGTAAACAGTCGTACCTTGGCTAATGTCCAAACTTCGGCACTTATTTGTCCTAAAAACACCTTAACGCCCTGCGTGAAAAACTTTGGGGGCTCTCAGAATACCTTCAGCTACGTGTAGAGGGACGAATTGGATGCCAGGTCCTCAATCTTGGAGGTCCGACTGCTACATTCAGCTACTGACCCGAATGTAAACAAAAGCAACCGGAAGCGGTCTGCGTTTCTTCAAAAATAAAAGCATAAAAGAACACTTTTAAAAAAATTATTAGAAATTTGTTGTAGATACAAACACGAAGCTGAAATTGGTTTCCGAATCAGGAAATGACTAAAGGGCGATTCTACCTAATTTTTCACCACCTTCAGCATATTTAATATACTCTAGTTAAAAAAAATGACAACACCTAGACTCTTCTAACCTGGACTAGATTATTCTCAACTAATAGCAGAATATTTCAAACCATGTTTGTGATTTGTGAAAACTTTTTTCTGATTTGTGAAACTTCAATAAAGGCCCATTTTTACATCTAGTTTGCACCAGGATGATATTAGAACAGCTCTAATTCCAAAACCACAACACCTAGAAACTTCCAACCTAGATTATTCTCAACCAATAGCAGATTATCTAACCATGTTTTCAGCCAGGTTTTTGTTGGCTTAGTTTCCAAACACCTCACACAATTAATGTGAAGTTCTTATTATGACTTATTTAGAAGTTCTTATTATGGCTTATATACAAGTGTTATAATAAAAAAATTCCCCGATTTTACTTCAGATCTTTTTTATTAAAAAGTATTTAAGAAAAAACGTTACAGTACTCCAACTATTGAACACATTTAATCACAATTACAGAATATTAAATCTGTTATTGCTATAAAAAACTATTACATATATTATTGCACATGTAATTAGGTGTTCTAATGTTAATTTCTGTTTTCAGGGATGTCCAACTGGCTGAATTTCCTCCTCAGTAAGTCACCAAGCTCTGCTGAGGAGATGAACCAATAATTTCATTCAGCTAAAACCGACCCTCTGAAATCCACAGATTTAAGTCTATAACTTGGATTTAGTCTGTGCAGGATTGCAGCTCAGGTGAGTTCTTAAGAAGTCCTGGATCTTCTTCCACAGGTGGAGTTCAGCTGCAGCATGAGCTTGAGGTTCTCCGCCCCACATCACTGGAAACCTGAGCATCCCGTGTAACGCAGAGGGGCAGTGTGGTCCGTACGGCGGCTCCAGTAAGTGACCGGCTGCAGGGTAAATCACGCTCTCAAAGTTCTTCTTCTGGTGACGCTTCAGCCTCGCCACCATGTCGTCCAGGTAACCCTTGCTGTCCCAGTTGAGATCGTCCTCAGAGGCCACAAACAGGAAATGTGCCCCGGCTCGTTCAATGGGAACAACGCTGCCCTTGTTCTCTTCAGCCAGAGGGTTTTCAACAGCCTGCTTGATAATGTTAGCACCGGACTCGCTGGGAATCACCTTAGTGAAGTCAAACATTAGTGGTGAGAGGATCTGATGGTCCTTATAGTAGAGAGGGATGCCAACGTTGGCACTGCAGCCGTTAATCCACACCACAGCTTCAACTCCGGGCACAAAAGCAGCGAGGGAAAGCGCGATGTCGCCCCCCTTAGATCGAGATATTACTCCAACTCCTTTACTGCTCACCTGAGAGAAACATGAAATTAAAAAACAATAAATGATCAACACAGACAGCTCAGGAATGAAAGGATTATTCAGATAAACATACAGTTAGAAAAACAAACTAAA
>NW_006799984.1:2215209-2216240 GCF_000485575.1 Poecilia formosa | reverse complement strand
CTACCTCAATCAAAATTGCTGACATTTGACATTTAACAAATGACATTTAACAAATCTTTCAGATTACATAAACAATACCTTACCAGGTGCTTTTCTGACTTCAGGATGACACAGGGACACCTATAAGACCAATATTAACTGAGGTTGCACATATGTGCTTTACAGGATTTTTTGCCCACACAATATTTTTTTTTCAGATACATAATGTTTTTTCCTGCATTCTTTTGGGAGCTTGTTGGTTCCTAATTACATATCAATCATAAAATCGGACCCTGACATCTCCCGGAACCGGATTTGGGTTTGTTGCCTCAGGGCAACATTGCGCTACAAGGGGTCTAAAACGGCAAGTTTTCTACAGTGATTATGAGAAATGAAATACAAATCAAACAAACTATATTCATAAAAAAACCCTTTTTTGACAAAAATAAATCAGACATGGTTCCAACTCACAAAATAAAAAATAAACAACTAACTTTCATTAATGAATGGTACATTTGCGCAAATTACTAAAACGAGCATTTGTGTGTTTCTACATGGGTATGTTTGGCAGAGTTAGAATCACTAAGGATGTTGAAATTAGTCTTTTTCCCCATTATATGTTAAACATCAGGAAGGAATTGCTTGCTGATGTGAAAAAAAGTGTGTATCACATTTTTGGCATTTGATTATTGGCGTACCTGGGAATCACCATCTGTTTATCTGATTATCTATGGGTTGTAGTGACCAGATTCATATCAGTGACAGGAGTTAGGGGTGCAGGTTATAAGAGTTTGTAGTTCAGATTTTTTTGGTAATGTTGCCCTGAGGCAACAAACAAAAAAAAAAACAACACAGTTTTAGCATATAAATTATTTTAAAAAATTGTCTTGAAATGATCTATAATGCTTCTTTACATACTTACAGATATTAAAATATTTTAGTTAGAGTGACCCAAATTTAAACATGAAGAAAAGTAATGTATAACTTACAAGTAGGAGGCAAGGTGTAGCATGCACCTCTGCTTCATAAAAAGGACTGTTCCTCTTCTAAGT
>NW_006799984.1:2210506-2213278 GCF_000485575.1 Poecilia formosa | reverse complement strand
TCAGCGGGCGCACCTGATCAAAGAGACTCTTCAGAGAAACATCGGCTTGCTGCTCCGCCGCGATCTCCCTGCGAGACAGAGACATGGGAAAACTGGACAATGGAAGAGTCATTCTTTTCAGAGATTTCTCCTCTTTCCCGCTCTGAACACGCAACATGGCTCGAGTAACTGCGCATGCGGTAAATACATCCGGGAATTCCCCGTTATTCTCATCAGTCTGAGAAAGGACTCGTTCAATCGGCTCCGACTTAACTAGCCCATCCGACTGCACAGTGTCCGCCCACAAACGTGTCCCAGCTAGACCGTTACCCAGAATCACAGAGACTCCGTCAATCGGCAAAGCAGGGCGCACAGCCAACTGCGCGTCACCAGTAAAAAGTTCGCAGTCGAGAGACACTTTATGTAATGGAACAAACAACACGTTTAATCCCATTCCCCGAATCGGAACACAGGCACCCGTCTCAGATTCAACCGAGAACGGCAAAACATCAGCTCCAATGAAAGAGTCAAACGCGCCAGTATCCCTAAGAATCTTAACTGGAACCTTTTCCGTGTTATTTGGCAGTGACACATACCCATCACGAATGAAAGGCTGATACGAGCCGCCTACTTCAGAAGAGCGAACATTCGTAGTGTCCTTTAAAGGACCCTGCACCGGTGCAGCCAAACCAACGCCTTTAGCACCAGTCTGAAACTTTTTCATTTCAGCCTTGAGCTGATAACAATCTGCCTTAATGTGTCCGCGTCTGTGACAGTAATGACAAACACGATCATCCCGAACAACCGTACTTTTAAACTGCCTGGCCTCATTTGACTTTGCGACAGCATCAACCCGATCAACACGGTTCCCGCTTCGCCCAAAAGACTGAAACCAACATGATCTGAAAAATCCTTATGAGTCAGCACGTATTCGTCTGCCAACACTGCAGCTTCAGACACGGTCTTAGCTTTCTGCTCATTAATGTAAGTTGCGATGTTTTCCGGCAAGCCATTTTTAAATTCCTCCAACAAAAGTAGATCGCGGAGCTGATCAAAGTTTTTCACATCTTGTGCAGCGCACCACCGACCAAACAATGCAGTTTTTACACGCCCAAATTCAGTGCAACTCTGATTGTCGGTTTTTTTATAGCGTCGAAATTTCTGTCTATACGCCTCGGGTACGAGCTCATAAGCTTTTTCCACTGCACTCTTCACTTTATCATAATTCAAACTGTCACCAGGTGACAGCGAGGCATAGGCTTCCTGTGCTTTACCAGTAAATACACACTGCAAAAGCAACGGCCAAACCTCCTTAGGCCACTTGAGNATTTCAAAAACGGTCTCGCAGAGAAATACTAAATGTTTCGTTTGATGACTACAAATTGGAAATAAAATGTTTTTTTTCTTCAACCTCTGCTCCAAACTACGAACATTGTCGGCCCCTCTTTTTTTTTTTTTTTTTTTTTTTTTTTTTGCGGAGGATCAGTAAATAACTTATTGGTGTTTTACAACCACCAGGTATGAAGTGTGCTTTAACCTTTGAGTTGCACCACAGCGCAGCACATTTGAAACATCCAGAAGATCAATATCAGCTCGTTTTTATGAGTACAAGTAAAGGAGGCTGGTATCGCGCCGGATATAAATCTATTTATTTATGTAATCATGTGGACTTATATACATTTTTATACATTTTCTTTTCATATATTTATTATTGTTTTTCTTCTTTAGATATTAGGTTGGCTTAGAATGATTCCAAATAATGTACAGGAATGACCTGGTACTGTTACATGTCAATCATCGGGGGGGCTATTTGGGGGGGAGAGGGCAATCAGATGACAGGGGGGCACTGCCACCCCCCGGCCCCCTCCCTGGCTCCGCCTCTGTCTGTAAATATAGGTTAAAGGTCAGTGGGTAACAGAGCGAACTCCTGTTGCTAAAGACTTCAATGCAATACATGATGAATGTTTACGTTTACTGTAAGCAAATTAATAACAGTAATAAGTGTATATTTACAACACGAAGACATAGTTTGGGACTTTATTTAGAGCCGAATTGTAGAAACAATTAAGCAAAAATAGGCAATCTTACCCGATAGCTTGACTCCGTTTAACATCCAAAGTACACCTCGCTGCAGCAAACAGAAAAGGGCGGGGACGGACCACTGAAATAATACTTTCATACATTATAAGTAATATTTACATATCTCCATCAATTATAGGAGCAACAAAAGAAATAGACATGAAAAACAACATGATCAACTATAATAAATACCATTTGCAATGTATATGTAAGAAATTTAATTGAGCAAAAGTCAATAACAAACAAATGAATTAGGTACAGAAGAATAACAGCCCAGGTTGTTACAACCAGGGCTGTTAAACAGATATAAGCAAAAATTCATTTTTTTGTTTTTACAGTGCCATGTATATTATTGAGACTTTTTGTTGTAGTCTTATATATAGAACAAAATAAGACGAAACTATTTAATCTATCAACGAGGACATTTTCCTTTGACTCTAAAACGATAAATCATATCGTTATATATAAAAGTAGCCTGCAGAAACTTTATGTGGCATACAATGATGGCATGAGGCTACTACTCAAGGTGCCTAGCTGGTGTCATGATTGAATGAATTATCTTTATGTCCACTAGGTGGCGAGCATGAGTTCATGTGAATGTATAAATGTAAAGAACAAAACAATAGAAGTAGAGAGTCGACTTAATTTATTTTCAGATACATGATTTCCTTTAGCAAATCAATTAACACAAAGTTTTACATTTTTAAAGCCGCA
>NW_006799984.1:2206684-2210336 GCF_000485575.1 Poecilia formosa | reverse complement strand
ATGTTTTCCGGCAAGCCATTTTTAAATTCCTCCAACAAAAGTAGATCGCGGAGCTGATCAAAGTTTTTCACATCTTGTGCAGCGCACCACCGACCAAACAATGCAGTTTTTACACGCCCAAATTCAGTGCAACTCTGATTGTCGGTTTTTTTATAGCGTCGAAATTTCTGTCTATACGCCTCGGGTACGAGCTCATAAGCTTTTTCCACTGCACTCTTCACTTTATCATAATTCAAACTGTCACCAGGTGACAGCGAGGCATAGGCTTCCTGTGCTTTACCAGTAAATACACACTGCAAAAGCAACGGCCAAACCTCCTTAGGCCACTTGAGTGTCTTAGCCACACGTTCAAACAAGACAAAATACTTGTCTACATCCAACTCTGAAAAGGGTGGGATCAAGCGAATGCATTTATTAATGTCAAACTCCGCTGTTGCAGAACCGCTGTCCTGATCAGCAGAACCGCGCGCCGAGTCGCGTTTCAAAGCTGCCTCCAATTCCAATTTGCGCATCTCAACTTGATGCTGCAACTCCAAACGACGCATCTCCAATTCCAACTCCATCTTACGTACCTCAGGATCAAACGCCCCAACTTCACCCTGGGTGTTTGGTGCGGGAGGTGGTAAAACATTTTGCTCAACCAACGCGGCACATAATCGCCCTTTAATAATTCCCTTTTTCTCTTGTTTAACCACAGGCACTTGAAAATGAGCAGCAATGGCTATGAGATCGTTTTTAGTAGCACCACTAAACTTCTCCAAGGAAGGATCAGCTATAAAATTCTCCAGATCAAACTCCATTTTCAAGAGAAAAAAAAAAAAAACTGATCACACATCAGAGAAAAAAACGCCAGCTAAGCGCCAAATACAGTGTGAAGTGAAAGCAAATTGAAACAAGTGCACAATGGGTCCAAAGTAACCATGTCCCCACTATACTTTACCTGCCTGCCACGACTCACCTGATAACTGATTCCTGGCTCTTCACGTGGATCGGCGGCGGGTTTATTAAGCACCAAACCAGTAAGAAATTAATCTTACGGACTGCCCCCGAGATCACTGCTTGCACAGTGAACGCCAACCGCAAACCCCCACGACACTATCAAAACAAACAGGTGAAGTCTACAGCGACAGCACCCCTTATCCTAGCAGGAGACACAGCCACTAAAACAGAACCATCACTGATGCACAAGCTCAAAACATTTCACTCACCTGTAAATCGGACCAACCTACCAAATACGCCACAGCTGCCCATAACAAACAAGCGGGTTAACAAAGCCGTGTCCAACCCACACGGTGACGTCACTGCTCACTCCTACAAACACGAAATAAAATGAATGAAATACATCATGTATTCAAACCAGCAAATTTACGAAGTGTAGGAACATTGCTTCTGACGAGTCCCCATTTGTTACGACTGGCTCAAGGTCGTAACAAAAACGTGAAACCATGCCGTGGTTAAAGTGCACAGAAATAAATGTTTATTAACAAAAATAACAATGGATTGTGGATATCAGTATCAGTGGTGAGGTGCAAATGCTTGGATGTGTTGTATGAGTGCATATGTAAGTGTTGAGGTGCCAAAACAAAGACAAACTCAAAGGTGCAACGAGAGGGGAACTGAAGCCTGGCCACCAAACATCTCGGACGGCACAGTGGACGCTGCGGGCGACCAGCGATAACGAGCGAGCAACAAGCGCCGAAGAAGTCTGAGACAGCCCGGTTAAAGTACTCTGCTCCAAATGAATGAATCAGCAGCACCTGTAAAGGGGAGGAGCACAAAGAGACAAGACCTGCAACCCCGGCCCAACAAGGCCCAGGGCCGTAACAGTCATTTTAATAACATATATTTGTATAGGTTTGTTAGNAATGAATACAGACAAACCTTATGAATTTAAATGTGTCTTTAAGACCTGAAGGGTCCAGAGAAACTCTGGGTGTTGATGTGATGGATAGGCGTAACTGTCTGGATCACATGGTGTTGGTCGTGATTGTAGATCACCTGTTGCTCACCTGGTGACTTTAGTCAGTGAGTGATGGAGGAAGCCTAAGTTTTGCTGATCGCTTTAAGCTTGTATGTTTTTTCACTGTTTAAACCTGCGGATCCGTTTTGATGCAGCTTTGGACACTTATGTTCTGTCTTGGATATTGTGTAATACCTTCAATTTTTTTATTTTTTTATTTTCAATAAGTACCATTAGTCTGACAAACCTCATCAGGATGTATATCCTAGGCTATTGAGTAAGAATGCATGGCATTCACATTTATGTTTTGGCCTTATTAGCACAATAAAAAGCCTTCCAGGGTGAATCAGCTCTGCCTTCCCTCCCCAGCTGTTCCTCAATGTGTCCCCACCAATTTGCAACACAAAGTTACGCCTTTATTAGTATCGCTGCTCTTCCCAGAGTAAACCTCTAGATACTCTACACACGGACTCCACTGAATAAAAAACAAGCTCGTTTTTGAACCTAAGACACACACCTGCGGTTTCTGTTAGTTTCATAAGTTTCACAGTTTGATCTTTAAAATACCAACATTTTCACATAACTTCATATTTTGGTCTGATGTAATTTTTACATATTAAATAATTGATGTTTTGATCAGTTGGTACTTGAGGATCTGATCTTAACTGTCATGAAAAAATTAAAGTTTGTAGCTGCAACATAATTTAAAAAAGCTGAACTGGTGAATTCTGTGTTCATGCCGCACTTTGAAATAAACAGTGACTTCTCATTCGCTTGGGCATCATTTTTAATTTAATCCACTATGTCTTATATCACAAAGAAAGTCTTTAAAAATGCAGACTAGAATTTCTGTATATAAACTGTACACAAAAAGCAAGGCACTGTGTTTTCTCTCTTTTCGTTTCAACTCTCTGGCATTCAGCTCTGCCACAGCAGCAAAGTCGATCCGGACTCATCTATGAGGCATGGCAGCTTTTGTTTTTCTCTGCAACACCTGATGTTCGTCTTTACAAGGGTACAAAGTCGCTTACACTCACATTTACAGCAAGAAACAGTCACACAAACATTATGTACAGTCGCATCGCATACACACAGCCACAGAATGGCACTCTGACAACAAGCGTCTAAAGTTTTTCCTTCCTCAAGTGACAACTTCAGTGATGGGAAGAGAGCTTAAAGACCACAAATGAATCACAGCGAGGATTTTTTTTAACCTGCTCATAAACCACACAGATTTAATTCTGTTTAATGCCGACACAGCTGAGGAGAAAAACACTCGTCTTCGGTTTAATCTTTCATGTAGGATTTTTTGAAAATGATGTCTTCTGGTATTCCTGTCTCAGGCTTCCAATCTTCCACTTGTTCTCTCCATCTTCAGTAAAAAAAATAAAATAAAAGTGCTTAAAACAGTCCTTTGGCCTTCTTCAGGTTCACTTGCTTCCACCCTGGTAAACGTTCGTAGTCCTCTCTCTTCATTTCCAAGCCTTTCTGCAGATGGAGACAGAAAACAGGTGCTTCAGGACAACTTTCAATTCTGCTGTAAGTGGATCTATATGGATATCCTGCAGCAAGACTGAATAAACCCAAAATTACATTAATGCTGCTGTATGTCATTGTTACGACTGGCTCAAGGTCATAACAAAAACGTGAAACCATGCCGTGGTTAAAGTGCACAGAAATAAATGTTTATTA
>NW_006799984.1:2188642-2205958 GCF_000485575.1 Poecilia formosa | reverse complement strand
ACTCCACAATGTTAGCGCCACCACTTAAATAAACATCAAAATGTTTCAGGGCTAAGATCAAAGCAAACGTCTCTTTCTCAATCACAGAATAGTTCAGTTGGTGTTTATTGAACTTCTTTGAAAAATAACTCACCGGCCTGCCAATACCCAGATCATCAGTCTGTGTAAGGACAGCTCCGGCACCCACGTGACTGGCGTCCACGTAAAGCTGAAACGGACGGTTAAAGCGTGGTGCAGCCAATACAGGAGCAGCACAGAGGAGTCTTTTCACCTGCTCAAAAGCCTGCTGACAAAGGGAAGACCATTCAAACTTTACATCCTTATGCAGCAAGTTTGTTAGCGGCGCCACCACAGATGAAAAGTTTCGGCAAAAACATCTGTAGTATCCTACCAGCCCAAGAAAACGCATTAGTTCCCTTTTCGTAGCTGGAACAGGAAACTGCTCTACCGCCTGAATCTTCGCTGCAACAGGGCGGACCTCACCCTGGCCAACCACACGACCTAAATAGGTAACAGTCGCCCTTCCAAATTCACATTTGGCCAGGTTGACTGTTAACCTCGCTCCCGCCAAACGAGTGAAAAGCTCCCGGATGCGCTCCACGTGCTCTTCCCACGTATCCGAGTACACCACCACGTCGTCCAAGTAGACCGCACACCCAGTCATATCACCAACCACTCTGTTCATTAATCTCTGAAACGTCGCCGGCGCATTTCTCAGGCCAAACGGCATCACTGTGTAAGAAAACAAGCCTGTAGGAGTAACAAATGCTGACACTTCACGTGCGCGTTGTGTCAAAGGCACCTGCCAGTAACCCTTTAGAAGGTCAAACTTACTAACAAAGTTAGCAGAACCCACCTGGTCAACGCAATCATCCATTCTCGGCAAAGGGAAACAATCTGGTTTTGTCACAGCGTTAAGCTTGCGAAAATCCGAGCAGAAACGTAGGGTGCTATCAGGCTTGGGGACCAGAATACATGGAGATGCCCAACTGGACATACTCGGTTCTGCAATCCCATTACGAAGCATGTAATCTACTTCTGCATCCAAATGCTTACGCTTCTCCAGATTCACTCTGTAAAACCGTTGTTTTATNATTTTAATAACATATATTTGTATAGGTTTGTTAGAACCGTAACCATGTTGTGACAGTATGTCATGAGACTGTGCTGGAGTGTATCATTACGTACAGTATTGAAATATTTTTTGTGGGTTTCCTCGTTCCACTGCCAGGGTGGCAGGTGTCCTTTGTCGCCCCCTGGTGGTAAAACTGATCCTAGCTCCACCACCTGTTTACATCAGTAATTACCCTTGCAGTGCTCATCAGCCATTTGTTCAACAATAAAAGTTGAAAAAATGGCTTTTACATTTGTCCCAAAGAAACAAACAAATGCACAGGAAGAGCGTATGTAAAGAGCCAGAGGAATAAAATAGAAAAGTTGCAAGAATAAACAGTTTATTTGCACTTGGGACGGTTTGTGTCTCACTAACCTGATAGGTGAGAGTTTCAGGCTGCAGAAATGTTGGTCTGTTAACAAAGGCTGCATTCCATTTAGAGTTCTGGTTTTGCACACATTATACCAAACCACATGCACAGATGCAGACATGGAATGCAGCCCTTTTTAACAAATTGCTCTGATTTTTATTTTTTATTTTTTTACTTGTTTAGGTCAAAATATCTGGACTATCAGTTACCATTGAAGTATTACTTTACACCTCTACTTCTAAGAGTAATTTTTCCTTTTTTTAATCATGTTAACTACATACACACTGGAAAAGCAAAATCTTACCAAGTATTGTTGTCTGGTTTCTAGTGTAAATATCTCACTACACTGGAAATAAGACAAAACAAAAAACCTTACAAGTAACTTTTTAGCAAGATACTGGCAGATTTTCACTTGTAAAATGGGGAAATGTCTTGTTTTAAGTGAAATAATCTGCCAGTGGAACCAGTACTTTTTAAAATCAATATTAAGGAATTGTTGACATAAAACAAGCTCCTATGTCTTGATGAAAATGTAACTATAAGTTTGTTTAGTCTTATTTCAAGTGTACTAAGATACTGGAACTAGAAACTAGACAAAAAATACTTGGTAAGATTTAGTGTTTTTTATGTACTGGTCAAAGCAAATAACCGTCTTTATCAACTTATGTGACATTTAAAAAGGAGTAGAAAGAAGATTTTATTTACAATTCAATAGTTACATTAATAAAATAAATGTTTCATGAAGGTCTTGTACTTTTCTACCCACTTTTAGACACTCACTGAAATCCTTTAAAACACAACAACCAACCAAGACAACTGAGGACAAAATTAGAGTCAGATCTGAAATAATGATCCACAACAGACAGAAAGTGTCCGAAAGTTGTGATGTAAATACCAACGTTACATTTCATTGTTCCGTTTGTCGGGAAGAAACTGGAGAGTTCGAATGCTGACACACTCAGCAGACGGACATCACTCTGACAGGATATGGCATGCATTCATTCTGCTGGTTTTAGTGCCTTTGTTTTGTGCTCCACAAACAGAAAGTGAGTCAAACTGTGCAGCAAATGGTGAGTCACTGAGGTGTATTTTTACTCAAAGAGAGAGAGAAGAACGACAGGTGAAAAGTGTTGCTTTTGTGTGTGTGTGACGAGAACAACAGGAGCGATGCAGGAGTGTCGGATAGATGAACTACAGCTGAACAAATAATTTAAAATCAGATTAAACTCAGTCATAAAAGGAGGGAAAAAAATAAATTACTACGTCGCGTTTTCATATTTATTTGGTTTGCCTTCAGTAGGCTTTGCACCAACCTTAACAACATATTTGAACATTTTATGTTAAAATAATATGTCTGTGTTCACTGAAGAGAAAACAGAACCTTTTGTAATAATCTTGTATTAATGGTGACACAATTTTTCATTTAGAAATCTTGTACTGTCCCAGATAAAAGATTCTGGATTTTTTCTTGAGATGAGATTTACATCCATGTTTCACAAATCATTAAACTAATGCTGAAGTGATTAAAGGGCTATTTCAGGTGTAAAACCTGGACTAAATCCAGATTATTATTCAAGTCTCCAGTTTGTGACTTGTGATACATTAAAATATGATTAAAAATTCTTTATCTGCAATCTAAACCACAACCGGTTTAAAAACCTTGTCTGAAAAACAGGAAATCATCATTTTAAACATCTGCGAGCTTTCTGCAGAGCGTGACGTTTTTGTCCTCATGTGGAAATGCACTGAAGAGGCAGGATTTATTTTATAAATCTACCATGAAAGAGGAACAGAGTGCAGACATGCAGAAAGGTAAAGTCCCCAGTCTGAAGAATCACAGGAGCTGCTCTTACCTGAATCCACCTACAAATTAGTCTGTGAAGTGAAAGATGAAGTCAGATGAATCACATGGGTGTCCATGTTGACTGTGAAACATTTCTTGTTGAAATATATGATAACTTAGTAGTTTTTTATAAGAACAAAAACAGAAAGTTGTACAATCTATTTCAGTTAAAGTTCTTTTACTTTGTTTAGACACTTTTGTCTTTATCAAATTCACTGATAAATTCATACTGGATTGGTTGCAGAATGATTCTGTTCCGTTCCAGTGTTTAATTCATGTCTTATTAAATAAACCTGGAGGTAAATGTGGTATTTTTGTGTTCCAACAGACCTCAAAGTCAGTGTCAGAGAGGTAGATCTCCAGGCGGAGCGGGTCGACTCCCTCTGGCAGTGGCCGGGCCTGCAGCTGAGCCAGAGGGTAAATGTTCTGACAGAGTCGGGCCAACACGTCCTCCACCAGGATGATCTGGTTGCACACCTCCGCCTCCTGTAAGCAACAACGGGAAAGAAGTCAGAGAAACAGCCAATAAAACCTGGAAAAAAAAATTAATCCGCAGTTACTTTGATACTTTCAAACAAAATGGTCACCAATCCCTGTTAAAGGGGATCTATTATACAAAATTCACTTTCTGAATACTTTTATGCTTCCATTTGGGTCTCAACAGATCTATCCTAATCTGTTCAAGGAAGCGCAATAGATCACCTTTAAGCGTTTTTATGTAAAAGGAATAAAGTTAAAGGGGTATGAACACTTTAACACGGCACCGTAAAGAGTCTGGTCATAGAAAATGATTGTACATGTTTTTTTAGTCTTACTCTCTCTGTGATTTCAGCCACGTCCTCCCTGTGCTCCCAGCTGGGGAACATGTTAGTGAAAGTGAGCGGCTCCAGACCTGCGTGGATCAAATACGACTTCTGAGGCTTCTTCTCGTTCTTCTCTGCAGGAAAAAACATCAGAACAACCGCAATAAAGTTAACAGAAGAAAAAAAATGTACTTTGCAAAATCCAATGATCTACCGAGACTGAAATCAATCAAATTAAGAAGGAAAACATCACAGCACAATCGTCCTGCACAGGTCACACCTGCATGCAGTCGTAGGCGAAGGCTCCTTTCTGCTCACCTTTGCAGTACTGCAGAACGGTCTCCATCGCACACTTCCTGTCTGCGTCCCAGCGGATGCGGGCCGAGCCGGTGCTCTCGCTGTCCTGAGGCCACCAGCCCTGCCACAGGTAGACCTCGTGGAAGTTATCCACCAGAAACAGAGCTTTGCAGGAAAGACGAAAATAGTTATGACAGAAAGTGAGGATTTGTAACATTCCTGTAAATTAAACAAGTTCACTGCTTCTCAACTCAGCAAAAAGAGAAATGAAATGGATTAAATCACAAAAGCTACTTTTAAAAATGCATAAATGAGGAAAAAATAAACCAAAAGGTTTCAGAACTTAAAACAATTCTGATATGATACTCTAATGTTCAGATGAAGTAAAATGAAGGATTCCTGCAGGCCGTGTCCTGGTCTCACCAGGCTGCGGAGCGTTGTACAGGTCTTCCTGCAGGAACGGCAGCGAGCTGACCAGCTCTGGAGCTTTGGACGGATGGAAGAACTCGGACGCTACGAAGTCTCCAGATGTGCTGCTCAGCTGGAAGAGCCGTGGAGTGAAGTTGAATTTACCCGGATCTGATGACAAAAAAGGTTTTCGATACATCTTTTAAAAAGAAAACTTAAACTTTTTTTTACCTGCGTGACATCAGCAGTCAAACTGCACAAACTGTCAATATTTAATTGATCTAAAACATTAAACTCCTGCGTACCTTGGAGCATGCAGTCATAAGCCTTCCTGTCTTTCCTCCCCAGCGCCTCCCAGAATCCCGGAGGCTCCACTCCTTCGTCACACTCATGGATGGTCACTTTGCAGCTGCTATGAAGGCCCGCTTCCAGAGGACACCTGGCAAACAGAAAAATATGAACTGGATTTAACAAAAGGCTGTGGATTTTTACTGAGTGAACAACTAAACTTTTCAAAAGGCATTAAAAAGAAGATCTCCTTACTGTTCCTTGATTTTAAGCGCAGCTGTGTTTCCAACGCTGCGAGTGTGCAGCTGAGACTTGCATCCATGCCACAGGTAGATGAGGGCTTTATTAATGTTGAGCAGGATCATGGAGGCTCTGGAGCGCAGACTGCTGCAGTGACACACCACCTCCAGCAGGTGGCCCTCCACCGGCACCTCACCTCGCACACAGTACAGACGCCACTCGCCTGGATAGAAATTTGACATAATCAGAGGTCAGTGGAGTTCTCAAAAATTATATTCAAATAAGTTTTACTCTACTTCAACATATTTTTACTCAAGTAAAAGTAAAAAAGTATTTAATAAAATACAGAGTAAGTGATCAAAACATCAATCATTTAGCATTTAAAACTTACGTCAACAAATGTATGAATAAAATATACAGACGCCAAACAAAAGCTTACTCTGAGTGTTCTCCTCCTCCTCCTCCCTCTTGCCAGCATGGATGATCATCCCTCCATTAAAGCACTGCAGGAAACATGGCGGCTCCTTTCCCTGCTGCACCTGGACCTGAAATACACAGGAGTTGAACTCAGAATTGATTTGGATCAAACACAGAGCCCATGTCGACCCTACGGCTCTACCTGAGCTCCTCTCTCCTCGCCCAGCTCCACCGTCATCAGCGCCGATGTTCCCTTCTCGCTGACGGTCAAGTTCCTGCCCTGCCAGAAGAAGTAGCAGCATTTCTCCTTCCCTGGCCCGCTGCTCCTCGCTTCGGGGTTCTGCCTTCGACCCACTGGGACACATTTGAAAAACATGTCAACCATACTTGCTGATTGAAAGCTACAAAAAGTAACGTTTACTAAAACTATATCAGTTTTTTTGTTCAGTATCTAATGCAAATATCTTGGTACACTTGAAGTAAGGCAAAACTAATTTACAAGTAACTTTTTAGCAAGACACAGGAGCTTGTTTTAAGTCAATAGTTCCTAAATATTGATAAATAAGTACTAGTTCTGCTGGCATATTATTTCATTACTTTGTCATATCTTGTTATAAGTGTAATAATTGTATTAAAGATTTACTGACTTAAGACAAGCTCCTATATCTTGCAAGTTAATTTTATTTCATCTGTACTAAGATATTTGCACAAGAAACTCGACCAAAAATACTTGGTAACATTTTGTGTTTTTGCAATGCAGAAACAACCAATCAGAGCCAGGAGGAGGGTCTTAATGCTGTCAATCAAGCTCATGTACACACTACGCACAAACTCCGCTTTGCTCTCTGATTCCCCACACAGATCCTGGTTTGAAATTTCAGGAAAACAAATGTTTTTTTCTGTAACAGTAACTTGTTTCTCTGCCATTAGCACATTTAGCAGAATGTACAAGAGACTGACCGACAGCACCAAGACCCTCCTCCTGGCTCTGATTGGTTGTTTTTGACTAGAAACTACATTTCTTCAGGTGGCAATAGTAGCACTGTTAGATAGAGGAGCTTGATTTTTTCCACAGATTATCTGTCTCATAGAAAACTGTCAGGATCAGGACATGGTGAAAGTTTTAACAAATATGTGAAAAACAGATTGCAAAAGTTAAATACTACAGCTTTGAGAATAATTCACAGTGTTGCTTTAACTGCAGAGACTGACCTGAGGTGCTAACCATGAACTTCCACTTGACCACATAGGCGTCCCCCTCATGGAACTGGCCGATGCTCTGCCGCGGCAGACGACTGTAGTCAAACTCCAGGATGTGCCACACGTCCACAGAGGCAGTGCTGATCTCCTGCAGCCTCATGAGGTCCTCTGACTCCACGGGGCCGTAGCCCCGGCCCACGTTCACCCCGTCCAGAATGGTGCTGATGGGCGTCTGGAGGAGAGGCAGCATCAGGGACGTGTCATAAGGTCGACACTCACGTCCAGGAGCCTCCTGAGAGGAAGAAAACAAGGAGAAATGAACAATTCAGAGACGTTATCAAGAAGAAAACTGGTGTTTTCTAAAGCGTCTAGGTCAGAGGTCAGCAATCTGCACCTTTTGAGTATTTCCACAGTGACTCTTAATAACTTTGGCAATCATGTATCATGAAACATTTGCCACAATAAAGTTTTTTGGGAACACTTTATTTGAAAGGTGTCCATAAGATGGACATGACAATGTCATAAACATGGCATTACATTTTTCAAGACTGTATTTGGTAAAGTCGACACTTTTAATGCAGTTTAATACAAGTTTTAGTTTCACTTTACATTAAAAATGTCATTGTTTACCATTAATGTAAACTTGACACTTTTAAAGCACTGAGAATGCAACTTTTAATGCAATCCTGCATTAAGTGTCATTATTTACCAAATGACACTTCATGACAACAGTCATAAACATTCATGAAAACTCCTTCATGTTCATGACAAATGTTATCTCATGTTTATGGCAGTGTCATGTCCGTCTTATGCACAACCCTTCAAATAAAGTGTTACCTGTTTTTTAGCTGGACTGAGGGGAAAATTGTTCTTTTTAATATAAAGATTAAGTCTTTAATTCTTGTCAGACTGCTTCTGGCAACATCTGCTTAGAGTAAACGGCACAGTTAAGACAACAGATAAAAACGTAACGAACCTTCTGCTCGGTTACAAACTCAACTCCTTCTTTCAGCGTTGGTGACTTCACTTCTGTCCAGTCCGTGAACTTTTCTTTGAACAAGATGGTTTCATTGTGCTCAGTGAGTCTGCCAAAGATGGCCCAGTCAGGACGGCCCTGGCCCTTCCTGTGGACCAAAAACACAGCAGACATGAAAAACTTCAATCACACACTTACCTCAGACAAAAGACGACAAACTACAAAAACAAGCAGCTGTGAAAGGGGTCGAAGCCCTCCTTATCAAGTCCAGCCTGAGTGGAACATGTCCTGGAACCTGCAACTTTTTTCAGATATAACATTTTTGTTATACGATTAATCATCAGAATAATCAATTAGTTGCAGCCCTAATTTGTAGTGTAAGTTTTATACTGAAGCTTATAAAAAAAGCGTAAGGAGCACACAAGGTTCCTAGCATAGAAACTAGACGTGTTGCAGCCCTAATTAGCACCCGCTAACCTGGGGATGAGCGTGTTGCAGCCTCCGGGATCGAGAGGGTTGATGTCGCAGCAGGTGTAGTCAAACGTCCCGTTCCACAGGTGCTTGGCGAGCTGAAAGGCCACCTTCCTTTGTGGTAGGGTCACTTCTTTTCCGTGCCACACATACACCTCGCTGCCAAAGTCAAACACCAACACCTGCAGCTCACAGAGCGAACACAAAGCGATCCTGTAAACCAGGGGTCCCCAAATTACGGCCCGCGGGCCGGATCCGGCCCGCCACGTCATTTGGTCCGGCCCCCTGAACAATGCCGGATCCGGCCCGCCTCCTCATACCAGAGAGCATTCAGTGTTTTTTTTCATATATTGTATTTTCTGGTTTATATGTGGATTTTTCTTCAACCACCAGGGGGCTTGAGCAGATGTGAAACTAACTTTCCCTCAATGGAATATATACTAGTCAGTCCCAGTCACCGTTTCACTCACGGTTTTTTCCATTTGCATTCTGGGTAAAAATCTATCTAAAAGCGCGAATGTGTCGTCGCAACCTCCCCCCCTCCCCATCGACCAGAATTTTCTAAGGTTTCTTTCTCCAAAAACTAAGACCGGCCCCCGACCAGAGGAAGGAACAGCTATGTGGCCCTCGCAGGAAAAAGTTTGGGGACCCCTGCTGTAAACTAACCCTCTGCAGCTGCCGTGTGGTTTAATAACAGCAATGCAACCTGAAAGCAAACATTCACATGATCGTCTGCTGTTTACACTCCACTACACACATACGTCATGTAATTAAATCTGCAGAAAATAAAAAGCTAATTAAAAGATCCTTTAAAAACATTTTGCACGCAGAAAGTTTGATCCAACAATTTACTAAAACTCAGAAAGGTCTCAAAAGAAACGTAGATATAAATTATTTCAACCATGATTCATTCATGATCTGTAGTTAGGACACAACAGACTTAGAAATCCTTGTAAATGTTTTTATATTTAGTTACCAGTTTGAATTTTGTTCTAAAAGAGATGCAAGAAGAATTGACCTAGAATTCACATCTTTGACCAGAGGTTGCCAACTTTTATAAGTGAAGAATGTAAAAATGCATGTTAAAGCTTTTAGTTTTAGATATATAATTTTTTTATTTTCCATCAATTTCTGTTTTTTTTCCCATTCTTATCCAGACCTGGATTTTATCACAAATCACTTCCACGCTTTGTAAAATTTCACCTTGATTTGCACCTTTTCTAGGGACAACTCTGCAGACTAAAACAGCAGAAATTTACCTTTAGTGTCTCTTATTCTGTCATAAACCAATAAAATTTATATTTGTCTTGTGTTAAATCATCTGTTCACCTCCTTGGGTGCAAGCAGGCAGGTGTGAGGAATCTTCCCCCACTCCTCATCATCAGGAACCAGTTTGTCGTCCACCAGTCTGAAGATGCAGTTGGTTTCCACAATGCCACTCTCAAAGCGCTCATCCTCCTCTGGTGGACCTGCCGCTATGGGACAATTTGTTTGATAAAAACAAAATAAAATGAGTAATCAAGTGATTTAAAAATAAACATTTGGTATTAATGCTTCTGCCTGAAGTCTTACATTTATAAGACATCTGTCCACCCAGGACTGTCCAGAACTGCTGCGCATCAGAACCCTGTGTGTTAACACCTTCATCGATGGTTTGCACCTGACTCGCCCTGCAGCCCATGTCCTTATGCGTCTGGATGAATGTGGCTAAGTCCGTTGCCTAGGCACAGACACAAACAAACCCCCCAAAAAACATCAGAAGATGATGTGAGAAAGTCTTTCTGAACTTAAAAACAAACCAGATAAATACCAAAAGATGTGGGTGACTGTAGCTAAGCATAATGTGGTGAAAATGCCGTTGATCACCAGGAAAAAAGGGAAAAAATAAATTAAAGTGTTCATAAGAGGGAATGAATAAAGTGGATCTACGTTCATCAGCTGATGCTCAGCTCTGATGTTTTTTCCCCATGGCCGTTCCTATTAGTAATAGGACTGCAATAAGATTTCATAATCATAATCATAATTTTCAGCTATTGTTTACGTCCAGATTTACCACGTCTGCCCTTTTCTGGTGCAGAATTATGATGCATGTCTCACATCAATGACATAACAGCTGAATAAAATGCGACATGACTGTTCAGACTGCAGATGCTTTGAAAACAATCGAATATGTTGTCGAATTAGCAAAGACTGGACTTTTTTTGGGTAAAAAGATCGGGTCACATTTGTTTACTGTTTGAATGCAGTCAAAGTGTCAATGTGAAGAATGGAATGAAGATGAGAGGCACAATCACTGATTAATAATTTTTGTTTAAATATGAGAATTGCAGCAATACTTCTGACCAACCAAGCAGAGCAACAATACTCACTTTAGCTTTCTCAATCACATTTGAGAACTCTCCTATCCAGACAAAGCAGTGCTCTGGTGTGACAAGCACGAAACTGTCCCCACTGTTCAACGAAGAGGCTCTGGGCTCCACTAATCTGGTCTGAACATGGCGACGACCTGCAGAAGACACAATCGACATTATCAAATAAATCTTTACACTTACAAAATGAATCCTGGAGTAATTTTAATCTCCTGATGTTCAAATATTGTTTTTTGGCAATAGTACATGTAATGGATTTAAAGTGTAGCAGGTAGAGACGAAAGTTACAGTTAATGAGTTCATCTAAAGTTGATTGATCTTGTATTAATTGATACAAACGTTTTCTTGTGTATTGAAAGGGCTGACTATGTTTTAAATAACATAAAGTGCAAACGTTTTTCATAATATGCTGAATAAAGAAAAAACATTAAATTTTAACACTGCATCAGAAGTATTAAATACGCAGAATAAACTGAAAATTTTGGTTTTCTCACATGACTAAGCTGCATGAAGTTCACTACCTCACGACAACCCTCAAAAATCGTGTTTTTGCTGTCGTCACATCCTCGCCTTCGTAGCAAATCAGTAATTTCTAGTTAAGAAGTTGACCCCGTTTCGTCATGCAAGCGCGGCTGAAGGTGAAACGTAAGGTTTATTTTTCAAAACAGAACGCATAAAGTGCATTTTGCGTCCCACACCGGACCCCGTTTGTTTTTTTTTCCCTTTTCAGTTCCGTTATGGCCGCCATCTTTAATTCTGTACCAAAGGGCTTCGCTTAAGACTGACTAGCGGCGCCCTCTGCTGGATGGCGGTCAAACTGCAACACTAATGAAGGTCTGGTGGATGTTAATAGTTCATAGTTTTAGTCTAAAAAACTATTAATCGTCAGTTATCTTAGTCCTAAGTAGCACAAAATGTTTTGCAGGTAACCAGAGCTTTTACCTTTAACCTGGATCAGCATGAGGTTCTTGAACGGCACTGCACTGTTGTTGGATGTCTGTTCTGAGATGTTGACGTTTCGCAGACTCACACTGCTGAAGTTTTCTTTGCTGGCAAGACCTGCCAGAGCCGCCTCGGAGTAATCTGAGTTTTTATTTGCTGAAGGGATGGAAGAATGTGCTTTATTAAAATTAAAATCTACAAAGTGGTTCAATAAATTTAACAAGATCCCAAGTGTAAACACTGCTTTGAAAATGAGTCAGAGGTGTTTTTATACTAATTTCTGGTGTTTTAAAAAAAGGCCTAGCTTTGTAAGCTTTCAAAATGCCTCACATATCCCACTGGGAGTTTTTTTTTTTTTTTTTTACCTCAAACAGCAAACACAGTGAGTCATTTCTAACTCTTTCTTCTTCCTAAACTCACAGATATACCATAAGGTGCTGTAATCCTTACACTCACTCTTCTCAGCCTTCATCCTCTTGCTCTCCAGCTGTGCCACATTCAGTCTCTCCTCTGTGTACTCGTGTCGAATGTCCTCTCTAGCTGCCAGCATTTTAAGAGGATTTCTTGAAGCTTGAACGTTCCTGGATGGTCGGACAGATCGCTTATGCTGCACCATGGCTGAGGCCAGCCTGCGTAGGAGGGAAAACAGCCACAGAACATGATGGAAAAGACCAAATGAGAATTAAAACACAAAATCTGACCAATGTTTTTATCTAATTTCTAGAGAAAATATCTTTGCACACTTGAAATAAGACAAAACTGACTTAGAAGTAACTTTTGAGCAAGATATATGAGCTTGTTTTATGTCAATAATTCCTTAATGTTGGAAAAAGTTATAGTTCCACTTGCAGATTATTTTACTTATAAAACGGGGAAAATGTCTTGTTATAGGTGAAATAATCTGCAAGTGCAACCAGTACTTTTTCAATAACATTAAGAAATAATTATTTCTCCTTAGTTTTGTGCAAAAAATACTGGGTGAGATTTTGTGGTTTGCAATGTGGTTGTTATTTTAATAAACATATTTTAAGACAGTTGTCTGTACTGGAATGAAAAGAAGTTTGTTTTGTTTTCATACGTTGGACCGTGAGAACCAAAGATGCTGTCAAAGTCTTCGCTGATCTCGATCCTGGTGGGCATGCGAGGAAATTCTGCAACGCGTTTGTAGAACTTGGAGAAAATCTCATCGTCCAGCTTCATCACCTCCTTCACCGCCTTCTCCGTCACTGTAATGGTGGTTTCCTGCAAACCTGCCACTGATGAAGACAGTCAACATTAGGACTTAATGTACATAATAGAAAACACACCTATAATAGATAGTAAATAAAAATAAGAGATTCGCTATCATAAATACTGTATTAATATTGCGTTTAGTTGCATACCTTTGCTATTAATTCGTCCCAAAAAGCTCTCCAGCTTGTCCAGCTTCTTATCTGACTCCATGTCTGGCCTGGCCTCAATTTCTGTAAATAAAACAATTATATTCTGACACAGCAGCGACCTCAGTGGAAGTGGATTGGTATCTTTTTAGCCTTTTCACAACTAATACCTTCTAAAGCTAAAAGTGTTTGCGTATAAAATCAGTATTATCTGGTTTCACACTTTAGCATATATTTTTATTTAATTTTCCTGCTGGTTGTTGTTTCTATGTGTTTTGGCTTCAATGTTTGCTCAGCTCTGATTGTTTTGTGGTTTTTAACTTTATTTTTTCACAGAATATTTAGTTTGAAAGATTTCAGGAGGTAGACGAGTAGTCTTGTTTATATATTTTTGCATAACAATTTTGCTTTTATCCAGCTGCTTGTTGTCTTTGTTTCAGATTTAACATTCTAAAAGGACAGAAATAAGGAGTCATATTTAGATTTCCAGGACATTGAGGATGAAATAGTAGTGATGAATCAGACTTTTCTCACCCTCCTGTGGTTTGTTGACAGCTGGAGTGCTGCTCTTGAGTTTGGTGGAAACTGGTGACAGAATGGGACTGATAACTGAGGAGGAGGCTGCCAGGCCTGTGGACACAGAGAAAATCACAACATCAGATTACATAACTGCTGGAAGACCGTGAAGAAGAGCGATTTGTTAACTAGGATTTGTTTTGACAGTCAGTCATGTTTGATTAGCAGATCTTATTACTTCACGCTTTGATGCCTATGCAACATCTTTGTTTTAAACACATTTAAAGCATTCAGATTCAAACACCTAGAATTAAATGTCTCCTGCCAAAGTAACTCTTATAAAATCAGGGAAGAAAACCTAAATGGTAACTATAAAAATCCATCTACATAGATATATATGTATTTTTAAGATTTTTAAATCTGCTCTTTATTGTGTCAGAAATTATTTTCCTCTCCAGAGCTGTGGAGTTTTGACCTGACCTTTCTTGACCATTCGAGCAGCAACTGTGTACTGAGTGGAGTCGTTGGCGGCTCCTTTGCCTTTTGTCTTCCAGGCATCCTCACGCGTTGAAATCATCTGTTTCCTCTCTTCGATGGTCATCTGGGCCTCGGTTTCTTCCCCAGCATTCTGCACAGAGATGAGATTTAAAACAAGGAAGCTCATTAGGTTGAAGTGCCTTAGCTTGTACAGAATGAAATAAACTCTGGATGCAGGAAATGTTCATCGTTTCAGATCCTTTCCAGTCATCCTGATGAAATCAGCACATAAATCAAATCCATGGAGTGGATAAAATCCTCTATTTACCACTGCTTATAAAATATAACCCTAAAGTCTTACATCATGTTCCACATAACTTCACTGTAACATCATGTCAGAGCTTTTACTTCCTCCCAACCAATTATTCATGAAGTGACAGCATCAACTCAAGCAGAAACGCAAAGATTAGATCAATCCAAGCATGCAAGGTGCATGATTATCCAGTCCTCTTCATTCTTTCAGAAACAACACTGCCTGCTATTCATGCTGCCGTTACGAACACTGCAAAAACACAACTTGCCAAGTATTTTTGGTCTACTTTAGCACACTTGAAGTAACTAAACTAACTTGAAAGTAACTTTTTTTTTTTAGCAAGAAGAGAGATTGTTTTAAGTCAATAGCTGCTTAATATTAATGCAAAAGTTTTAGTTCCACTAGTAGATTTTTCCCCTTAAAACATTTTCCCATGTTGTAATTGAAATAAACTGCCAGTGCAAGTAGTACAGTTTTTAATCAATATTAAGGATTTACTGCCTTAAAACGAGCTCCAATATCTTGCGGAAAAGTCACTTTTAAGTTAATTTTATCTAATTTCAAGTGTGCTAAGATATTTGCACTAAAAACTAAACAAATTCCTGTGTTTTTCCAGTGAATCCGTCCCACCACTACAAAGAAAATCTTTTGCTTGTCAAGCAAAGAAAGACAGGAGCCCACTTCATGCTGTCCATCAGCGCTAGTCCTTACCTGACCATGATGGTCAATATATTGGCACTTTTGGCCAAGAGAAATAGTAGGAGAAAAGGTTGAGGAGAAGACAGGCTCCTGAGGATGGAGAGATGGATTGAAAAGTGAAAAAGGAGGAAACGCAAAAACATACAAAAGTAATAAGGATGGAAGAAGACGAAGGTTGGATTTAAAGGAGAAAAAGTGTAAGTCAGAAACTAAGAACATGATGCAAAAAGTATAAACTGGAGGTTAGTTTACTTTACTCCAACTGGTAAACTGATATTAGTACTTATTTTAAATAATATGTTCCCTAAAACAGACGTTCTAATGCTGGAAACATCGCTGGTCTGAACAATAAGCCTGCACCCCTTACAAGTCCCTGAAAGGTGGCAACTTATTAGTTTTAACAGTCACTTTCTGTTATGACATGATTCCCAGTTATAGCTCTTTGTCTTTTCTCTAACAAGCACATTTGTTGTAGGATTTTACACATTTAGAGTTTGCTTCTTTTAAAAAAGAAAGAAAAAGAGAGAGAAACAATTTCACTGTGACTATCTGCATGTGAATCAAGTTTTTTTATTTGAATAATATTTGGGTGGTATATATTAACGACCAAACGTGCTGGAACTCTGCTTGGGTTGCTAGGTGACAGGCTGGGCATTTCTGGCGGTTGCTAGGTAACAGCAAAGTATGACTGAACTGCCGTTTTTGAAATGTCTTATTTTCCAGACACCAAAAAACTTTAACTTATTGGAAATAAAAGTTAACACCTGACTGTTTTTTTAAGCACTTGGGTTGTTTTTAAAGCAGTAGAGACCCAAATGAAAGTACAAAAATGTCATGAGTCCTTTTTTAAAGTTCACATGAAAAAAGATTGATGCACTTAAAAGGTGTGAATATTTTCATGCTGCACAGACTGATGCTGCCAACACCATGCTTAACAGTTGTTAGACCAGACATATCCTTTATTGTTGTTCAGTGGGTAAATCCAGGTGTACCAACAGCAAAGTCACAGGAAAATGAATGGAAACAAGAAACAAAAGACGGTGAGTCTGTAGTGTTCTTAAAGAATCACTCTGTCTCTTGTCATTGTGGTCAAACAGATAGTTTTCACTTCTACAAAAGATATTTGGTGTACCCATGTGGGCGGCTGCTAATTTCAGCCAAGCTTGAAGGTGTTGAATTTCGGAGAAGGGGTTCCTGTCTTTGCTGTTCACACTCCATTTTCTATTTGTATTTGTTCACCATTAGCAGTAGATTTAGCCAGCCACACAAACACAATGTGATTGGACGGCACAGTTACTGGTCCAAGCTGATTGGCTAAGAACTGGTGTGCTGCTGGCAGCGAGCCTTACCCAAAGCTGTTCAGAGCCAGACACTGCAGAATGGTCCTGAGCGACGCCTTCCTCCTGAAAGGGTTAAAACAGAGAAACAACTCAGCTGATGGAAACGGGGTGCGGGTGGGGAAGGGGGAGAAGTTGTTGCTAAAGAGTTTGCAACTAAGACAGGAGGGGGGACTGTCATGAAAGGCTGAAACAGGACGCTTCTTCCAACAGAATACTAATAGTGAAGCGGGTGAGAAGCCAGAAAAGAGGCTCTTTAAAAAGCCCCTATGGTCTGATATTGCCTCTACTCTATCTCCAAACTAGTCTGTAAATAGTTTTCTTTGCCATACTGGTTCGTAAAAATGTACTTAAACACCAAAGGTGCAAAACAAAATCATTTAGGAAAAGAAAAAAGGTTGAAAAAGTCACCATAAAAGGAAAAACGTGTGAAATAAAATCTAAAGTTACAATAGAATTATAATTATGAAAGGTGAACAGTAAAAACAGACCTTTAAAATAAAAAGAGAAATCTTAATTCTTTCTTTATCCTGAACCTATAGTCGATTTCTTTCATTTATAACAAAACAATCAGAGCAAAAAATGCAGACAATTTTTTCAACACTTCACAGAAAATTAATTTAAATACACACACACACACATATATATATAAATAAATTCCCTTCTCACCCTCCGCGGGTGGTCTCTTTCATCCTCTGAGCTCGGGTCCTCTACCAGAGGCCTGGGAGCTTGAGGGTTCTGCGCAGTATCTTGGCTGTGCCTAGAACTGCACATTTCTGGACTGAGATGTCTGATGTCATTCCTGGGATCTGTTTTAGCCACTGCCCCAGCTTGGGGGTGACTGCCCCGAGGGCCCC
>NW_006799984.1:2169491-2187915 GCF_000485575.1 Poecilia formosa | reverse complement strand
CATATATATATATATATATATATATATATATATATGGAGCAGTGGCTAAAACAGATCCCAGGAATGACATCAGACATCTCAGTCCAGAAATGTGCAGTTCTAGGCACAGCCAAGATACTGCGCAGAACCCTCAAGCTCCCAGGCCTCTGGTAGAGGACCCGAGCTCAGAGGATGAAAGAGACCACCCGCGGAGGGTGAGAAGGGAATTATTATATATATATATATATATATATATATCTGTTACAAGTATCCAGAAACAAAGCATTCTTGTTTGCAGACATACAGAAACAAAATTAATGGGGAGCTTGACTCTACACCAGCATGTGATTTATCAAAGTTCTGGACAGAATAATTTATCCAAAAGCTTCAATAAGTTATTAATTTTGAGTTTTGATTAATTATTTGAACCATTCTTTTGCTGAGGTAGGATGATTTTATAATAAACAATGCAGTTACGTATCCATAGCCGTCAACAAAGGGTTAAAGTTAAACATTCATGCTTAAAGATTCATCCTGCTCTGATATTTGGCCAAGTTGCACCTCAGCCATATGTTTTTTATAGCCGTTAATAAGATTATGGAATAGTTCTGACAGGATGTGTCTACTCTGCACTTTTAAGTGTAGTTCGCACATTTTAATAGGATTTAAGTGAGGCTTTGGTCATTCTCGGTGTCAGCCTGCTTTATCTGTCAGTTTTGATGAGCGTTTCTGATCGCTGTCCTGTTTGAAAGCTGATTTAGTACCAAGGTTCGACCAGCTAGCTCTTGATTTGTGACAAAAAGTGTAGAGATAGTCCTAAATTTGGATAAAGCACCAGTGCAAATGTGACATAAACAACCTAAAACATGATGCAACCTCCATGATTAATAGTAGCTGCAATATTTCAGCTTAGGCTAGGTCTATGGGTAATACAAGACATGTTCATTTATGTCTGAATTTTGCATATAGCTCAGTTGTTCTAGCCTAAAGCAAGGCGAGAACACAAATCCAAACAAAGTAAAGTAACTGTGATGGTAGTTATTATTAAACAAACATCTATGATAGTTACAGCCAAACCTTCTTCTGGTTGGTCTCCATCTCCCATTCCTGATGCTGCTGTTGCTCTGCTGATGCTACCGTTGCCACTTCCTGTTTCTTGTTGATCCTGTTCTTCCAGTCTTCCTCACCGCTCTTCTTCAGCAGCGCCACTCTAACAATAAACAAAAGATAAGAAGGTTTATACATGCGTTTAAGGAATTTTTGTACATTTATTATTGTTTGTTAATTCTCTTCCCCAAGCAACCAGCAATAGGACTAAACAGTCCCATTATCCCGTTGCAATAAAACATTAGTTTATCTTGAGGCGTTTTACAAATTTACCAGAAGCCCCCATAAAGCGTCTTAGGTGCTGAAAAGAAATGAGTTTTCAAAAGTAAAAAACAGATTATTGGTTTCTCAGCCAACAAATCTGGCCTGTATAAAAGGTGGGTGTGTGAGCAGAGCTAATAACGGATGGCTGAAGGGTAAAAGAAAGTGTGTCATTATTGCTGCTACTGCTGCATGAAAAGGCCAGAAATGAGGGCAATCTGAGGAATCTGCTAAAACTCAGAGGGGACAGTCCGTCTGCGCAGATCTCTGCTGGCTGCCAAGAAAAAGATTATAATGATGCTATAAAAAGACTCTTCAGTGATTTGAAAGAGGTAGAAACCTTACTGTGTAAGAAAACATGTTTAAAACTGTTAAACTCTGAGAAACTAGCAATTTTCTCACCTTTGGGTTTTTTAAAGGATAATTTTTAAAGTTCATTAATGTCTTTAAGATCCCATTCCTGGTTTCCACCCTCTTTATCCAGACTTATTCACCGATATCAGGTCTTTCTTTGTGTCTCTTTTTGTTTGCAAGAAGCCTCCCATTAATGAAGGTTTAAACATCACCATTTCTAATTCAGAAAGAAAAATAATAACAAATTTATTTCTTCAGCTTAATAGAAAAGCAAAGATTTGTAATTTGCATAATTTGTGTCATTTATCGTAATATTATTAAATTCATATTTCTGCAGAAAATTCATAATCCATTTTTTTCATCAAACGTTAAAGATTGTAATCAGAAATGTTGTGGAGAACCCATATTGCTCAGAAATGTTGTCTTTATTTATGTTATCAGATTATATTTGAGTGAGGAATAGTCTACTGATTTTCAGTTAGTTATTAGCCTCATTTAGCAAAGATAAAATATCTGTATTCGCTAATTCTTTTTACATTTATTTATGATATACTATTTTTTATGTCTTTTGATCTGTTACGCTAAAAAAATATTTAATAGAAACAAACAAAATCATATTTATTGAACTAGTTATCTGCCTCCTATCATCTGAAATCTATTCTAATGTCAACAATCAAAAGATTAATAAAGTTCACACGTGTCCACATCAAATACGAATCCAGCATAAAACAGTCTGTAGAATCCAGAATTTCAAAAGAACAGTTATGCAATTTTTATTTGTATAGTGCTGAATGTGCAAAGATGCTAAATATTATATAATTTAAGAAGTACTCAGTAAATACAGAGTGAGCTATGATAAAGAACAGTTTAATAGTTTTATTAATACATTCTGCTACATCCCTCTGTTTGAGGAAATTCATGATCTTGATGTGACCTGAAATAAAAATGAGTTTTATATTTAGGACTTTCACAAAAACAATATTTACTGAACAACAAATCATCCAAGAAATTATTGTGGTAAACGGTAGTATTGTTATTTTGAGACCATTTTCAACTAATACAATCAAATGCAAGTAAACTTTAATCTTGTACGAAACACTCACTGCAACTGGAAGACATTTTAAATATCCAAAATAAAACACAAAACAAAATCGACACACAACCAAAACCATAAATAACATGAATAATGAAGACTCTGTAAACAAAATTGCCCTTCAAAAAAATTATTGATCTCATTTTAATTCATCATGAAATTAATTAATTGATTAATTGCTTATTGCGACAGGTGTAGATAGAGTACATATAAAGTTAATCAGATGAGCCTCACCTCTCCTTGATGGACATCTGTTTGGTGGACATGCCGTCAGGCAGTTGGTCTCCGGGGTCTGTGGGGGACAGCAGGTCTCCAGAATGGACACTGTTCTTGCTGAAGTCCTCGGGATGGTCCGGGGTCGCGACCTGAGGCTTGAGAGCCTGGGGGAAGGAGTGAGGTTTAGGGGGCGTCTGAGGCGGCGCCTGAGGTTTGGCCTGAGGAGGCTGGGGGGCGACCTGAGGGTACGGCTTCGATAGGGTTTGACCTGGAGGTTTGGGCTGGGGCTGCACCGAATGGGTGAAGGGTTTGGGCTGGGTGGGCGGGGCCTGGGAGTAGGACTGCGGCTGGATGTATAAAGGGGGTTTGGGAAGAGTCCGAGGGGGCTGGAGGATACTTTGCTGCTGCTGCTGGCCACTTGAAATGTAAGACACAGTCCGGGACGATACCTTAGCTATCAGAGGCTTCAGCGGCCCTGGGTGATCCGGCAAGTCTGCAGGAAAAAGAGACCACAAGCATGTTTTTGCATTTTCTGAAATCATGTTGAAATTAAGATTTTAACATGATTATTTTAATATCAACAAGCAAAAATGTTCTGTTTTGATTTGACATGTAAAGGGACAAAGAAAAAAAAACATTTTCGATGGATTGATCAAACCAGATTTCAACCAGTATTATTTTTTTTAAATAAAACTAAAATACACCACAGAACACCACAGGAAATCATTCCTGTCTGTAGCCATCAGGTTATTCAATGACCAACCCTGACTGCTCTTAATTCATTTTTTCAGACTGATTTACAGATTTATTTATAAATTAATGCATTTCCATGTACATTAGTGAACATGTTATTTTATTGTTGTTTTATTAATTTGTTTGTTTTATATTTAGTCATATTTAAATTACAATATCACACTTCTGTATTTTTTAAATACATTTTTTTATTGCCTTATGATTAATTTTTTTATTTACCAATATTTAACACTTTGGATTAAGTAGCTTTCAGCATAAACTATTCTGTTCTATTCTATTCCATAGCAAAATGACCCAGATATGTTTAATAAATATTTTAATAAAATATGTTTGTGGTATGATTTCTGAGATTTCTCTGTTTTGGAAATAATTAGTTTAATTTTATCCTATGCTGTTAGTTATACCATTATTTTTGAATTTCTAAAAACATCCGATATTTTCTGAAAAAAATACAATTTATTATTTTCAGTTCTGTTGCTGCAATTTCTAAAATTGTTTTGTCCTCCCTTTTCCTTTTCTTGTCTTGTTACAACTTTGTCTTAGTATTTGTTTCCTGTTTGTTGTTGCTTTTTTGGCTTTTTATTTTTATTTTCAAAATCATGTCAATATTTTCCTAAGATTGTGTAAAATTATTATTTTTTTTGTTGATTGTCAGAGTTAATAAGAACATGCTTTTATAAACTCTGTTTTATTTATTGTTGAATATCATTTTGCACCTAATCACCATTGTAGTAACCAATACAGTCACTTGAACACAATAAACTAATCTCTAGAGCTTTTTTTGATAAAAGAGATTGTTTAATCATCTACAAGTGTATTAATTACCCTTTGGGGATGAAGTATGAATGCACTAACTAAATAAATGTCTTAGTTATTAGGACATCTACCTGTTTTTCTGGTTTTTTATTGGCCTTAGTGCCTGGGTTGAAAGGTTTATGGTTTCACCAGAGCGATGAGTATGGAGGTTTTTCTAACCTTTTGAAAGGACAGAATAATGGACACTTATGAAGGCCGAGTCACATAGAACTAACAAACAGCAGCTTGTACTTCCACCTGCTTTATTTAAGTGTTGCCCTGCCCTCTTTTTGTCCTTTCATCTCTTTCTGCTCTGTTTGTGTGCATGGGAAAAGACAAGCCCTGGACACAACCTAGATTAGCAGATAAAAGCAGGTCAGGTCTACTCTGCTGTAGTCTGAGGCGTAAAGTGGTGCAAAGTGGGACCACGGCTCCTTTATGGGTCACGACAGCGCTGGGATTCGATCAGAAATCTGTGTTGCCGTTATGAGGAAAGGGCTTCCCCTTTTCCAGACAAAGAGCTTCACGAGGTACATTCATGGAAAAATATGCTAATTAGACACAGCCTGAAACGCCTCTCTGCATCAGCCAAATCAAACACTCCCAGCTGGGATGTGCATGTGTGTGAGTATGTGTGTGTGTTAAGTGTGTGTGTGCAGCCGGCACAAAGCAGTCATGCGTGGGAGTACGACAATGAGAAGACAATGAGGATAACAGGAGCAGACCCATTTTGGTGGGCATTTCTGGTTCCCTTTTTTTGCTTCTTTTGTCCTCTTTTCCTCTTACAGATCTCTATCTTTACTCCTTTTCTGCTCCATTTCTTTTCAATGAAAGTGAGTGATACCACTTACCTGAGATGCCTCCCTGGCTTCTCTTTGGCTCCTGTTTGGAGGAGCTGTGAGCTGCTCCTCTTCCTCTTTCCTCCTGGGAGTCTGCAGCTCTCCTGCTGGGCGGAGGCTCCGGCTCGCCACGCCACACAGACGGTTCGGCAGAGTGCTTAGGATGCTGCGGCTGCTCTCCTCTGTCCCTGTCAGAGGAGTGCAGCTTCTCCTGAATGCTGTCTTCCCTGGCTCCTCCCTGCTCTTCCTCTTTCCTGCCTCTCCAGCCCTCCAGCAGCGCCTCGCTCTGCTGTCTGTGGCCCACGGAGGATGAGGGGACAGGAGGAGCCCCAGCTTTCTCTGGGCTGTCAGGAAGGAGGGGGCAGGGATCGGGCTGCCCCTCCTTGCGGCCTTGGTGCCCTCTCTGGGTCAGGGAGAAATACCGCGGCGCCCTCTCCTGGTGGACGCTCGCGCTGCCTGTTGGGGCCTGTTGTTGGGCAGGGACGTACGGGATGGCAGTTGATTTCTCTGGATGGAAACCGTCATCGATGCCGCCGCCACCGCCGCTGCTGTGTGGGGACATGGTTACCGTGGTAACGGAGGCTTGCGAAGTGACGGCCGCTGCGGATCGGACCAGGGAGACAGACAGCGGCTCCAGTTTGATTTTCACCTGAAAATGCAGCGATAGACACGTTATAAAATTGGGAAATAGAAATTTTCTGTAAAAGGGAAACCAGATGTTTGGATCAAGGCCGGACGAAGCCTTTTTGGGCCCCTAGGCAATTTTCATTCAGGGCCCCTCATGCCAAAATGTCAAAACAAGATGGTATCATTCCTAAGCTGCTAGACGTGTGTAAAAAAAAATCCCTATAATTGTTACCATCATTTGTAATTTTTCAGTTGTTGACTGCATTGTGTTTGCTTTATAACTTTATAATTTTCTATTTTTGATACGTAAAGCACCTTGAACTGCCTTGCTGCAAAATGTGCCATGCAAATGAACTTGATTGACTGAGTGATTACTAAATAGTATACCAACTTTATTATGGCTGTTTTTGTTAAAAAGAAAATATATTTGCAGTAAAGAAGTTAACAAGTTTGACATCTACTTTTTACTTTTACTTGAGTAAAAATATGTTTGAATATTTTCACTGGTTAAATACCACAAAAATAAGAAATTGATCATTATTTGCTTAAAATGATTACGTTTACATTGTTTTCTTCAGTGTTTGGTATAGCTGCTTTCAAAATTGTTCTGTTTGGGTGAGACGTTTTTGTATTCACCCACAACCTTCTCACAGTAGTTTACTGGAGTCTTGGCTCATTCCTCCAACAGAACTGGTGGAAATGCCCATAAATTTGACCTTGTAATGCTTATGTAATGAAGTGTGTTATTTTTCTGACAACATCCGGCTAAGGAAGAATTGCGCTTAATATTGCACTTGGACTTAATATTTGGAAATGTCCGTGGTGGGCACTGCTAACTAAAAACGTAATCATAAACATTAGTTCTACCGGTAATAGCGCAACACACCAACAAAGTATTTAACAGAAGGTAATGCTAAAGTGCTAGCTTAAATTTAAATTATAGCTGCTTTTGACAAACCTTAAAAACACATATGTCCAACTTTATTCAACTGAAAGTTTACAAAACAGAAAACTGAATTAACGCTTAAGAATTTATCCGACATATTAGTTTAGGGGAAGCTAAGTGTGCAGAAAGTTCTCAAAGCTCTAAGCGAAAAATTAGCTCCGCTACTAGCAAATTAGCTGATTAGCAGAAGTGTGCCCACCACTGGCAAATTCCCATTTCTAAATCAGCATCAGGTACAAAACGTGTTCGTCAGGACATTCCTATGACTAACTAATAATAAAACTGGAATAATCTAGCTTATTTCTTGATTTCTTTCCCACATTCAAACATCTCATACTTGTTGTGCAACAAACAAGCATGTCTTGGAAGCAGCTGCAATCAAAAACAACAAAACAGGCACCCCTAGACTATCCATTACATGCTGCAAGCAACACTTGATATCCACCGTGCTGGAGCTGTTGACATTAAGCCACTACCATATAAAGCATAAACACGGCTGACGAGCAGGACCAGTCAGATCAATACCAAGCCAGAACCAGACATTGACAGCAGAGGGGTCTTACGTGTTCTCCCTGAGGGGCTTCTAAATCCCTGTTACACACCGCAGAGGTTACAGTTTCCTGTGTGGACACCAGTTATTGATCATGACTCACAACATGACGAAGAGAAACTGTTTTTAAAAAAAGCACCTGACATCCTGTCTCTGTTATTTTTTTTAGATCGCACACCTTTTTCTGTGAAGCTCTGCCATCCTACAACATTTTTTTGCATTCACTGCTAACAAGTAAGGATTCTGCATCAGTCAGAGGAGTTGTACTAATATTCAAAATCAATCAAAAAATGATAGACTGTCAATTAGGGCTGGGTGATACATTCATTTTATTGATTAATTAATTTTTTTTTGGTTTTTGAAGACGTAATTTTTGGAAAATCTGGATTTGTTTTCACCAAAGTGCTCCCTGGTTTCTGTAGTGAAGAAGGATGAAGAGCCGCCATCTTGTTTGGAAAGCATTTTTTTTTACTTTTAAGATATTTTTCTGGTAAAACTGCAACTTTATACTGCTAACATAATGCCCATATTCTCAGAATTAAACAAAAATTCTCATAGTCTAGTCATAATACTCTCGTTGTAAAACTCCTGGAAGGAATGATTGAAATAAAAGCCACTTTTTGAAGACATTTTCTGTCATCTGTAAAGTCTTTTTAGAAAACAATGTAAAAAACATTTCTTAAAATTGGATCTGATATGAAAAAAGTTGTAGATTTTATTTTTGTAGTGAAAATATGTAGTGAAATCGCGGTACCTGCTCCACTTCTCCCTGGGTGATGGGTTGGGTCTGGAAGCGGGCGTTGGCTCTTCGCTGCCGGGTGTCGCCTCGAGAGCCCTCTTCTGCCTTCGCCGTGGGATGTGCGAGGCGGTTAAACAGGGCCATTTTCTCAGACAGACTGAGTGTGGAAAAGTCTGGCTCCTCAGGCAGAAGCTCCTGGCCATCTCCAGCAGCCTGGCTCTGTTTCTGGAGGGCCTGTGTTTCTGTCTCCTGCTCCTGGGCTGTCGAGCTTGGCTGCGAAGAGGCGTGAATGCTGTGGAAATGACAGTCATATTTTCAATATCTGAAAATGAAGTCGTTATACATAAAAAAAAAATAAAAAAAACTTTTGCAGCTGTGCATGTTTATTTATTTGAAGAATATAAATTTTACCTTTACCATGTTGAGTAAAATTTCAAGTTGTTTAATATTTAAAAGTGACCTTTAGATTAGGACAGATCTATGGGTTCTACAAGACACGTTCTTTACACTTTTTCCACAAAATCATTCTTATGTAATAAGATTTCATGATCTGTTTTCAGCTCAGTTCAGAATGAGCTGTCTTAGTGGCGTCTTGTCACTTTAAATCCAAATAAGCTGCAGCTGACTACGCCTCCTCAAACCCAAAGTTTTCACTCGCAGGTGAAAATGGCTGCCAACAATTATACAACTGTACATCTTTGAAAAGCATTAGTAGAGACTGCTGCACAATCAACGAGAAAGCGGCAAGTGGTTTCTCGATGGTAAGTGAACAACAAAGCAGTTGTCTTTTCAGCAGCCATTGTACAGCAAATACAGCGGTAAACATGCTGGAGCTCCACTTGGGTTGCAAGGTGATGGGCTGGGTTTGTTGGGGTTGCTAGGTGATGGGCACTTCCTGCTGATTTGTAACTTTACATCCCACAGGTTTTTGAAACTGCTCATTTTCCAGACACCAAAAAATATGAATATTTCTTTTTAAGTGCTTAGGATGTTTTTAGAAACAATTGAGACCCAAACATTCAAAATGTGAATTTTGCATAATAAGTTCTCTTTAAGAAAACATAATAAAGGCATAGTAAATATGAGTAAGCTAAAAATGTGTCAAAAAAATGTTTACAAATCAAACAATGTAGATTGTTTGTTTTATGATAATAATCCTCACACCCTTGTTTATTGTTAAGCAAACCTGACTGCTCCAACTGTTTAAGATTATCAGACACTACAACAGAAGCATAAGTAGATCAGATTGTCATGTAATGCACCTGGATGTTTGCAAGGGTTACAGTAATCTCCACAGTGGTGAGTAAACAAATCACAAGATACACACACCTATTGCATACGAAGGGTTCAACCTTTGACCTTTTTATCAGTCATAAACAAAGCATCTTCACTGATATTTATGATCTGCATATGAAAAACTCTGCAAGTAAAACACTTCCTCATCAACACTTTGTATGGTAATGGCCTGCTGTACAAACAGTGACAGCTTTTTGCCCTATTGGCAGCATGAATCAGAGAATCAGCAGATAAAGTTAGTGAAACTAAAACTGCATATCCTTCACACAACCAGGAGAGGGAGATGAAGACAGATAGATGGCTGCAAAAACAACTTCAGCTTTTTCTTTTCATGATTAACATAAGGCTAAAGCTGAATTATTTTAGAATCATTTAGTCTGTTGGACAGAATTTTATAAATTTTAACCTGAATTGAGAGAAGTTGTTCGGTGTCACGCTCACCTGATGCTAGTTACACTGGTGCTGGCTGCCGTAGGGCTGCGGACTTGACTTGGACTTGTCGGGGTTCCTTCTGGTTGTGATGAGGTCATAGCGTCGCTAAAAATTTAAGACAAATTTAAATAATGAGGAAAAACAGCAGTACGGTGTCTTTAAATTGCAAAATATTAACAATGACTATAAAAGCATGATTTACCTGGAAGCATTGACCACCTCTTTGTTGGTGACAGGTTGTGTGTGCGCACGGTCCTGAACTCTTCTCAGGCGTCGTTCCACGGCAGCGTTTCGTGAGCGGGGTTTGGGAACGCATCCATCTGATGTTTTTTCTAACTCCTGAAACAAGATGTTAGCAAAATATCACTTCTAGCAATACCATCGATCCTACATAAAGCCATGATATAGGCCCTACATGACATACTGTAAAAAAAATACTAAAACTCCTCATAACTATTGTGAAATAAGATAGAAAGACTTCATTTGTCACTCCTATGAAGACAAAGTAGTAGTTTATTTTGAGGTTCCACTTTGTTTGATGTTTAAAAATATCTATCTGATGCAAGAGAAAAAAAAGAAAAAAATGTACCCTGAAGAGGGATCGCTTTGCAGCCACACTCATCTTGGCTCTCTCATCCACCTTTTCTTCACCTTCTGAAAAATAAAGACAAATTTTAGTTCTAAGGCATTTATTTTCTAAAATGACAACAAACTTTATTTTAGACATGAATTTATTTTGTTGTTAATGTGACATCTTGGCCAATGTTTTGCTAGCAGTGGCATCGTGCCTTCTGCTTAGGTTAGCGTTGTGTGCTAGCTGTTAGCTCCTTGAGGAAATAACCTTACATTTTATTTTGAGTCATATCATTACATAAACAGTTTGGCATTGTTTGTGCTGTTTTTGTCTTGGGGAACCCATGGTCCAATGAATTGATGCTACCACTAGCTAACTTATTAACTATGTTGAGACTTTTTTAACAAGACCCGTTCATTCATTTTGTGGTACAAACATGTAAGACTGGATGGAAAAGTCAGCCATCTTTTAATCAATTTGGGCATAAATTGTGCTGCTAGATAATCATATCTTTACTATCAAACTAGGAAAAATGGCCGATCAGGGTGAAAAGAAAGGATTTAAAAGTGTGGCTGCAGGTACCTTCAGCATCTTGTAGTTGTGTTGGGCTAAGACGTGATCTGGAGAAAAAGATTAAATATTAGCATCATTGACTATTATTATTATTATTATCACCAGATGATTACAAATAGACACCTGTCAGATTCCAAACGTTCTGCAGAAGTAATGGGTTGTGTCCGAAACCTCTCTGATGTGCGACTGTCTCCTGGAGTAATGTAACGTCGAGGCCTTCGAGTCTCTCGGTCTCCATCGCCGCTGCTGCTAGCTGGCTCCACATCCTTAGCTGAAAGATCTGCTTTAGCTGTCTCACTTCGGTGGATTGGTAGAAAATGTGTGATGAGAGATACAAAAAGAAAGTGAAACTAGAATAAGAAAATGTTAATCATAATCAAATTAAGAAAAACAAAGCCTCTCATAGTATATCATAGCAACAATAAGCACAACCAGGGTGACATGGGAATGCAGTTACGCTTTTTCTTGCATGCCTGGATTAACAATGGGATCGTTTGTTTTCTTCATCACATGCACACTAGGGTAGATCTCTGTGTTGGTAACCAGTTCAAGCTTTCCATCTGTGCAAGGACTGCTGGAGATAGATTACATTTTACACCTGGGCTTGGCAAAAGATTTGGAAGGTACCAAAGATGAATGGATTACCACAATTAAGCATTTGTTGGTAATGTTCATGTGGGATGGAGCCAAGTGGCATAATGGTTAGGACTGTTACCTCACTGCAAGATTTTAGTCTTAGTTTGGACAATTTCATGCTAATTTTGTATGCTAATTTTCTCTCCAGCTGCTATGGTTTCATTCAACAAATTGCCATTCTGAGTGTTTGAATGCTAGATGCTGTAATCTGTCTCTGGACTCTTGCTCTGCTCGTAAAAAGATTAAGCAAGTATTTTAATTGAATGAATCAACAGAACATGCAAATATTGGTGAAATGACCAGCAGACATGATCCATGCAGCTTTGGTATTGTTAACATGGATTATTCATCCACAATTTAGTTGCAAATGATCAATAAATCACTAACAAACTGTTATTCATAAAATGCAAACGAGTTCATGCCAGTGAACCTACAGCTCTGGCTTCCGGTTGGCATTCTCCAGGTAAGAGTGTCGCAGCTGTGCAACTGACACCCTTGTGTCCAGGGTGCCCACTTCCCCGTTAGCTACCCCAGGTGGAGGGGCAATTCTGGCAGCCTCTCTCCCGGCTCCTGCTCTCTCAGTGTGATACATGATGGAGTGCTGACTTACACCTATGTCTGACATGGAGCGGGTTCTTATCTTGGGTTTGGGCCCACCACTTATTTCCATACTTCTGTGTTTGGCCTGAGGCAAAGAAGAGCCTCTCTGGAGGTAGACAGCTGAGTCCAACCTCTGATGCTGTGAAACCGCCTGCTGAGGCACTATCTCTTTTTTAGCTTGGGGATTTTGATATTGTATTTGAAAGTCCTCCACTTTCCTTGGGGGGAGTTTAGTTTGCAGTTCATACTCTCCTTGAGACTGTCTCTGGTTTTCCTGAGATTGTCTCATTTGGTTGTGCTGATGTTCTCTTTGAAGATCTTGTTGGATTTGAGTTGTATGTTCAACCCTTCTGGCTTCATACTGCTTCTGCTCTGGGGGTTCATGATGCATTATTCGGGACTCTGGATGGTGCACCGGCTCCAAGGACTGATCCTGTCTATGCTGCTGACATACAGAGGAGTAGGCAGGCTGCATATATCTACAAACTCTCTCCTCTTGGGTGTCATGGCTAGAAGGATGCTCTCTTACTCTTTCCCTGATTCTCTGAGCTTTTCTTTCCCTACCCCTCTCTCTTGGCTGCTCATCATCCCAATCTTCCTCTACATGACTCCTCCTCCTCCTCTCTGGGCTGATGTTTTGCCACTCCATGTCTTCATACAGGCCCCTGTGAGGATCCTCCACGCTCCGTTCCCTTCGGCGAATTTCAGATGGCAACACTGCCTTCCTGCTCTTTAGCAGGCCCTCCGTCTGTGCCTCTTCTTTTAGGACTTGTCTTGTTTCCATTCTTGCCTCCCTATGAGCAGCATAGATTTGGTCGGCACTCACCCTTCTGCGTGTTTGTACTTCCAGGACTCCTGAAGGCGTTCCAGTCAGAAATGGAGCATTCATGGCCACAGTAGGCTGAGGGTCCACAGCAGGGCCAGAGTGTTGGTACTCAGATGTGAAAGGAGCAGGATGGTGACCTGGACTTGGCTGAGGTTGTGACACTGTCCTTTGCTGGGTGTGCTCTGAGTGTTGTGGTATATACTTCGCAGTGCTGCCATGACTATGATGTCTGTTTTGGTGGTTCCTGTCTGGACTTTGGTCAGGGTGCTTTCGTGGTGTTTCTTCTCTGGACAACCGTTCTCTTACTCGGATTCTTGGAAAAGGAATGCATGTCAAAAATTAACGTTTCAGTCCAATTAAGGAATGACATCCTTGTCATAACACCAACAAACGCATATCTCAAGGTGGTAGAAATAACATCTACCTCACACAAAGATTGGTTAGAAAATACCAACCAGACATTGTGGAAGAAACAATCATAGAACTGTGACTACAGCTTCTGATGGCTGTTTACACAAAAAGTGGCAAATGGCCTGCATTTGTATAGCACTTCATCAAATCCAAGGACTATAGTGCTTCATACTATAGAGTCACCCAGTCATTCTTGCAGTTTGACAGAAGCAAAGCTGTCATACAATCGGTGACACCAGACTGAGACAGACAGGGGAAGCAGGGGTTTGAATGTCCACTGGTTACAGGACATATTCCTGCCCCTGAGCCACTGCTGCCCCAGTGGACACAGTCAAGGCATGAACTAAGTGCATCCTTTCCATTTCTGGGATTTAAGGATTTCAGTAAGGTGCTGCAACCCAAATAAAAATTGAGAATCAGTGTGATCAACTCCACAAAAGCAAAAGTTTGTTGTTTTGGAGTATATAGGTGTGCTTAACATAATGACAGGGGGGAAAAGTATTGGCAATGGATCTTTCCCTGATGGAGCAAAGAAATTTTTGCTCTCACTAGAGAACGGTTATAAAGTCAGTCCCAATTAGAAATCAATTTCTACGGAGAGAAAGTGTTTTTCACAAGTGGGAGCAATTAAGACAACTGCCCATTTTCACCTTGAGTTTGGCCAATTAAGTGCTGAGATAAATTGGATTTCAAGCCTCTTTACTACTTTAGGTTTAAAATTTCACAACTAAGCAATCAGGAAAAAACTGAAACTGTTGCTATTTAGAAAGAGTTGCCAGACAAAAAACAACCCCAATGTTTGGTCTCTAAAAATAATGGCACAATCTAATTTATCAATGTTTCATCTGAGAAGAATTGAACTGTTGCAATTACAGTTTCACAAAAGTCCTGACTTCCTCCACAAGAGGCTGATAAAGTCTGATCAAATGACTACTGCAAGTTATTTCTACTGAACCACATGGTGGCAAGAAGCAAAACTGTAAATGTAAATGTCTCAGTTTTGTGCAGCCATTTTTAAAATCTCAGCAAATCATGTTACCTTTAAATGAAACTTACAGTGGAAAAGTCTCAGACATAAGACTATAATGGGACCCGTATCAGCTCCTAAATCCTTCTCTAGTACAGCAAGATCAAGTAACAGCGTGCCAGTAGAGCTAAGTCTGAATCCAACTCTCCCTCCCGAAAGTCTTTATGCCAAATAGTAAGTCCAGCTATTTTCATCTCTAACCCAATGACCTCTGGTAGTCAAAGGTCACTCTAATCTCATTGTGGACCGCTAAGCAGGACATAAGTGAAGGGAATCGGCTTTATCTAAAATGGCAGGAAGTGCTTAAACACTGCTTGTGCTTCTTGAGTACGCAATCAGGTGGGACTTTTAAAGCTATCTGAAGAGTGACAAAGCACTGATTAGAGTCACACACCAGCACTACCAAACCAGGAATAATACAAGGAAGTGACTCCACATAAGTTACTGCTCTTGGACAATGTCAAATATTTCCATATTTCTGTTTCCTTTGATTTGAAATCCATTTGAGCAACTTCTGTCACAAAACTTCCTTTTACTTGGTCTCTTTGGTTTTATCAGCTAATGAATTAAAAAAGTACAAAAAACACCATCGTTACTAAGCAGACCCTTACAACTGCTTAAATAAATGCTATGAACTGCTCTTGTTTTCTATCTTCATTTTTTAGGGACTTTGAAGTTTTATTAGTGGATAAAAATCTTCCGAATAATGTAGACTTTCCTTAACTTCTGTCACAAAAGATTTCTGTTGTTTAGATGAGAAGCGGACCTCTCTCTAAATTTAAATTGACGATTCAAAATTCACCAGTAAATGAAAAATGTGTCCACCGTCACAAAACTAAACTAGACCGTATACTTAGGTACAGCAACATATTTACCCAACTTGTCTACTCCATTGCTGCACACAAAGACCCTATGAACAAACTAAAACGTGATGCATGCATCAGTAGTTACACATTAATAAAATAGTATTAAAACATTGAAAAGCACTCGCCTGACAGGACACAACCCTGTGCAACTTGAAACAAGTGGAGAGAGGTGGGTTATAACATCATCATACGTAGAAACACCAACAACATTTTCTAAGTTTAAAACCTGCTGTGAGTAGGTAAATTGTCTACTTGGACTCTCCACAGACTTTTCTCCAAACTTTTTGTTGACAAAGTAAACTAAGCAAACACATAGAGGTTATGAGGGTTGCTTTTGTTTTTAGACTTTTAAGTTTCATTTAACTCAGTTTTTCACCTGGTGGTAGCCAATGGAAACTGAACCACTGAACCATTTGCTGTGTTTTCTCAAACTCACAGTTGGTTGTGGTAGATAACTAGGATCAGTTGGAACATATGTAACATTGAGTGATTTTTATTAAAGAGCTTTGAGAAGACATTTGTTGTGAATTGTCTTCACCCAAAGTTCAATGCCCTTACTAGTGCCATGTTTCTTTATACTCACCCCTGCCTGTTGAGGATGCTCTGAGCCTGCTGCTCTATGAATAAATCCCCAGGCGAGATGCCGTAGCGTGTGGAGGGCAAAGATGCACGGCGCGCTGTGCGAGGAGAGCTCGGCACCGCGGCGATTGTGTAGTTCCGGGTGGAGGCGGGGCTTGGATCTCGGTGGGACACGTCATGTTGGTGGGTGTGCTGCCTCTGTTGTGGCTGAGGCTGGTGCTGCTCCTGCATCCGGCCTCTAGATGTGACTGAGCGCTCCTGAGCGCCGCCTCGGCGGTAATTCTCCACATTCATCGCTCTCTCCTGTTCTGAGAATCTGCCCGGTCGTTCTTGTGTTGGGGGAGGCGCTTGATTTGAGTGGGCCGGCCTCGGTGGGTCAGCAGAGGCAGGATCTGGGTGTGTGGTCATGTAAACTCGGCCCACTCCAGAACGGTATGGTACCTTCGGCTCCCGTCCGTGAGCCTCCACCTCTGTTCTCTCTCTGTCTCTCCTGGCGGCGATGTGCCGGTCAGAGTTGTCCTGTTCACGCCGGGACCGGTAGCGCGGTGTGTACTCAGTGTCCGCCTCTTGATCCAGGAGGATCCCATAGCGCTCTGACAGCTGCCGGCGGCGCTCAGCTTTATAGCGGGCAATGCGTTCAGCTTTGGAGCTGAGGTTGGACGGTGGACCTGACGTCGGTGTGGATGAGGTGGATAATGTCACGGGATCGACGTACACCACCACCGGCTCTGGGCGTCCGCTGCCAGTGCCACCTTTCACCTGAGGTGTTCTGTCTGGAGAGGTCACCTTCTTCTGTGGCGGCTCCATCTCTTCTCGACTGTAACGCCTCACTAGGGTAAACAGTGGAAATAATTGATTGATTGCATTATTTAACGCGCAATGACTGCAAGTTTGAGTCTTTTTTTTGTAATAAGTAGATTTATGCCAACATTAATTTATCTGATCAACAAATGTCAACTTTGGTATAAAGTAGAGTTCTTTGCTGAGCTATGTGCCCAGGTAAAGAGGCTATCACATTGGCCCAAATCAACCTCCCTCCATAGCTCCACAATATTTAATTCCACAGTTGGAATTAAATATAGTCTTTTCTACAAATGTAGAAAAGACTACATTTGTATGTCAACATGGGTTTGTTGACATGCTTTAAAAATACGACAAAATGAACTAAAACAGCCATCACAGGCAAAAACCTGACTAAAGATAAAGGTGACCTATTGTACTTCCTCAAGCCAGTTAGAATAGGTCTGTGGGTTAAGTAAGTAAGTAAGAAGTAAGCAGTAAATCGTTTCTGGATTGTAAGTCAACAACAAAACACTTGTCTTTTCCAGCAGCCATTGTACAGCACATACAGTGGTAAAACCAGCTGACCAAATGTGCTGGAGCTTCACTGGGGTTCCTGACTTGTGACGTTACATTCAGAAAGGTTTTGAAACGGACCATTGTCCTTTAATCAAAAAACATTCACTTATTGACAAAAAACCGTCTGGGTGATTTTTAAGCACGTGGGCTGTTTTCAGAGGCAGTTGAAACCAAAATGGAAGAACAAAAATGTGCAAAACTTTGCATAATATATCCCCTTTAAATATGCTTACACAACTATTTGCATTGACAAATTAAAATAGCAGTGTTAATTGTAAAGAGTGACTAAAAGACAGTTATTTATTTTTTTAATCAAGCTTACCCATCCCACGAGGCTCACAGGGGTCTGAAGCACGCGTGTACCGAGGCGGATCTTCTTCCAGCATCCTGTTGGCTACAAAGCCACCTGGCACCAGAGCAGGTGGCGCTTCACTTTCAATCCCCTCTAGTCGCCGGGCTATCCTTTCTTTCCTAAAAGAGATTAAAGTTAGAGCCTGAAAGTCAGCAACACTTCACCTGTACAAGTCTTAAAAAGATGCTGTCAAGGAGTTTGATATTGGTGTAACAGTGCATGTACTGAAAATATCCAGGTTTGGTACAAAAAAACAAATAAACCACCACTTTATACCTGAACACATGCAGAATGTCAATGTTGCATAATGTGCAATGCAACGTTACGTAGAGCAGTTTTTAAAAAAAAGACTCCCGGGTTTTAATAAATTATTAAAGTACTTGTCTAAGCAACATGAAGTTGAACAAAGAAATCACTGGTGCTGAAGAAAAATCAGCTAAAGTCCAAATCCAGCTGCCTGCAGGATTCAACCAGCACTTAACAGATTAATTTCAGTTTAAGCAACTTTGTAATAATTATTGGTATTTTGCCAGTGTGAGATAATGTTTCTCTAAATTCCATCCATCCATCCATCCATCCATCCATCCATCCATCCATCCATCCATCCATCCATCCATCCATCCATCCATCCATC
>NW_006799984.1:2134946-2169201 GCF_000485575.1 Poecilia formosa | reverse complement strand
CATCCATCCATCCATCCATCCATCCATCCATCCATCCATCCATCCATCCATCCATCCAAGCAAGTCAAAAATGTGCCGAACTGTTGCTTTAAAACCAAGTCGTGATTTTTGTGCTTACATTAAATTATGCTCACCTGTTCATTTCCAGATCCTTGCAGATAGCTTTCTCAAAGTATTTTTTCAACTCCGACACTAAAAATATGACAAATAAATCTAACATTTAGAAGTCATAAAAAAAGTTGTTGTTGTTGTTGTATTCAGTGTTATCGATACACACCTTTGGGAAGAACGACCAGAAGTTTGGCATCTGTGTCTGAAACACTCTTGACCAAGTTGGTCTTGTCTTTTAAGGAGAAGTCACTCTGAAAACTTAGAAGATAAAAAAAGAGTCAATTATTCACATCCTGGTTATTATTACTAGTTAATTAACCAAAATTAAAATAGGTTTGTTATTAACAAAGACCAAATCAAGAGCCCATTCCTATTAGCCCATTACTCTGCGACGAACCAGTTTACATCCCTTTAAGTACAGAAGTGGATGAGAGGTGAACCATCTTTATACAAGAGAAGAAGTCAAGTTGCCTCCCAGTTAAGCTCTTAAAGGGTAGAATGGAAAACATAATAGTCTTTAGACAGCCAGAACGCTTCTTGGCTTCAGCTGACTCATCTTTAAGAGGTGATGGAAGGTCACAGAAAAGCTCTGCTGCTGCTGAAGGCATCAAGGCCCAAACTAAGAATTAGGTCATTAAATAATGTCACTCCATCCAAAGGAAAAAAGGTGAACAAAGGTTTCCCCAGCAGGCCACACCTGTAACTACGACTTTCCTTTCTTTAGAAAACTCTTCCCTAATCATTCTCCTATTTTGTCTGAATATTTTATGTTTGTTTTGTTTGTCTACTACACCAATGTCTGAAGGAAAACTGGTGTTTATTCTGAGGTCTTATGAATTTCTCCAAAGATGTACATTATGCAGTGGCGCAACTGCACATTATTCAGGTGGATGCGAAAACATAAATCGGCGCCCCCCCCCCCGAGGGAAGGAACATCAGGGTGAAGGAGCGACGCTCACCTCCCCCCCACCCCCGAGGCGACGATTCGTGAAGTGTAAAAATCGCTACATTTACCTCGTTATGTGCGAGAGGTGAAGCAGCGTAAGGCGCGCTGAAGTGTATGGGAAAACATAATTGGCGCGTCGCCCCCTCCAGACGGGGTTTTGGCGCCCCCTCTGGTGCTGCGCCCCTATGCGTTGCATACGCTGCATACCCACTTTTTGCGCCTCTGACATTATGTCATATTAAATTTCTGTACATTTCTTACCCTATGTTTTATTTGATGACAACCTGTTAATCCACTGACCATTTATGTCACTAAGATGCACACATTTATTGATTAAAACATAAAGAATTAAACGTTTTCCTTTCTTACCTTAGAGCTTCTGTTGGTAAAGAGGTTGAGCTGGAAAGTTTTGTAGGAACTTTAGATCCAAATCCTGAGGAGAGAAACAGGATGCCATTTTTAACATTAAATAATCTACACAACCATTTTCAGTTGAGTGATGCAGACGTTTCAATAATCAAACTACACTCAGCAATGAAACAAAAACACTTTTTCTATCCAAACCATGAACTGTTTGTGATCTGTGGAGAATGATATGAAGTGCATAGTGTGAAAGATTGATGTGGTTTTGCTCTTTACACTTTGTATGCATGTATTTTTTGTTATGTTTTACTTTAGACGATGAATTACTGCCTGTTTTGACAGTTTCAGGTATTCTGTTTTGAGAAAAATAACCATTTATTAGCTGTATTCTGCCTTTCTAACATCTCATCAGTCTCTTTCCAAGCCTTATTTATAAATATTCATAAACTTTCTCAGTTCAATAATAAAGACTTCACAATTTAAAGACCTCTTATGTCTGCAGTATTATTACTAAATATTACAATAGTCATATTGTTTGTGATTAATCCAAATGTTTCTCATTGTCCCCACCACCGTTTTGACATCACAGTTTGTAATTTCTATATTATCAATTCTGATTGGAACAAAACTCAAATATTCAGCCATAATTATACAAGACAGTCGATGAGATCAACAAAACGCACACATTTCCATCTGCTGCTTGCTGAAGGACATTTATTCTTAGATTAGTGAGTTTGTGGGTAAATATTTGAACATGTATGTATACTTTTTACTCATAATAAACTTTTGCATCAAATTCTTGTTTTTAAAATCATTGATGTGTACTGCAATCTGTAAAAAAAAATATTTAAAGGGCTTAATTAATACAGCATTTATGAAAACAATTAGTGTACTGCAGCTGATACTCATATATTCAACTTTAATACTTATTATAATATTAAACTTTATCACAGCAGCAGTTAAATTTCTACCACAGCAAAAGTCGATTGCAGTTCATGTTATGGTCGATTCCATGCCTCACTATCAGCTGATAGTTGACCCTTTAACTCTTATGTCACACCCAGGAGACGCATCGTGTTTCTGCTTCAGACGCCTCCAGAGTCCCTCTGACTAATTTTGGCCTCCAAAAACTTTGTGCCAAAACACTGCAGCCTTCTTCACTTCTTATGGTGACAGGAACAGATCAAATTCCAAAAAGCAAAGCTTTTTTTGGTGCCAAAAGTCGTAGTTCACAAAGTTTGCTCCTCATCAGTTGCTTTTTCTCTGTCAATTCTGCTTGGTTTTCATTTCTATGTGTTCCATGCAGTCACATTAATAAATACCACAATATTTGCATCATTTGTTTTTAAATAAACCAACGGCCTGATGGGAAATATGCTAGAGGTGTGCACTTGTGTGACCTCACAAATATCCTTCCTCTGGTGGAAAGCCCCTCGATGCAGATGCCAGTTTAGCTTCCCTTGGAAACCCTGAAGGCTGCCAGCAACACAAACAGTCCGAGGTTCAAGACGGAGATGACCAAGGAGCAACTTAGGCGCTACAGTTGGCATAACGAGACGAGGGATTGTCTAAAAATACTCAGAGCCTTCAAATAGACTCTGCAGGTGAACTTGGCTACAACTTTCAGCTAAATGAGAGTTTAATTTAACGAGATAAGTGAGGTATCAACACCTGAGGCGGGTGGAGTGGGTATAGAGACTGTAACAGTATCACTACTTCTACATATTCTACTCAATAGTAAAGGTAAAAAGAAGCCATCCAAGAAATTACTCAAGTAAAAACGTACTGAGCAACTCATCAAAACATCAATTACTTAATATTTAAATAGCTGTCATCGGGGAGACCAAAACATAACGTTATGTAGAAATTTTAGTATTTTAAAGAATCAAAATTAAAATAATTCATATAAATAACAAAATTAGGCAAGAGAAAAACTTTTCCAAATCAATTTCTTTCAAAATAAAACGTATGAAACTAACAAAAGCAGCAGGTGTGCCTCTGGGTCTGGTGATTTTTTGGTTAAAATGAGATTCAGAGAATCTGAATCTGGGTAGGGCAGGAGTGTCCAAACTTTTTGCCAAAACTAGCAAATTTAAACAACTGACGGGCCTCAAAACTCATCAAAATAAAATGAAAGAAAGTGTGTAATGTGTTTTTTTTGTTTTTTTCACCTGCTCAAAAATAAAAAATATGTTTTAATAAAATCTGTATGTCATCAAAAACCCAAAACATGAAAAGGGCTTCAGAATAATTAAAAGAAACTGTTTTTTTTTGTCATCAGTTGTTTTTTTACCATTCTTCGGCTAGTTAGCATAGCCACCAATGACAACAAATAAATAGTTTTCCTGTTAAGGTGAATTGTTTCTCCACCATTACTACATTTATCAGCACATACATCAGCATGATTGACAGGACTAAGACCCTCCTCCTGCCCCTGATAGATTGTTTTTGACCAGGAGCAGTGCATTTTTGCAGAACACAATAGCAGCAGGTGGAGAAGCTCAATTATTTCACAGATTATTTGTCTCATACCAAAACATAGTGACAGATTTAACAAAGATATAAAACGCATTTTTGTAAAAGTTACAAAATGCAGCTTTAAAAGAAAGCTTCCTGCATGTCTCTAACATCTAAAAAACATTGAAATAGTTCAAATAAACTAAGTTGAAGGAATGATTGTCTCTACGGGTTCTTGATTTAACTTTACCAAACCAAACAAAGCAAACAGAAATCTGGAACATAACAGTGTCACTCTGCTAAAATCAAACTGGAAGAAAACAGCAGGTCAGTGGTTCCTCTTCCTCAGGCCTTACCTTCCCTACACGGCTGCACATGGTTCACATGGAAACTAGAGATCCAGGGGTTTCGAAACATGTTTAAAAAGGCAAAATGAAGAACGGCCTGCTCACAGCCGTTTGCTCACAGCGGGGGCAGCGGACAGGTAAAGACGGAGGTGACACACACACCCACACATACAACTGCAGCAGAGAGAGAGAGAGACGGACTCAACACAAGCTGCAACCCACACAGACTGGGAGTCACACCAGAATGAGTCCAGGTGTGTGTGCAGAGAGAGAGAGAGAGACAGGACAGCAGGGTGCTAAAGCAGCTCAAAGCCCCTAATCAGATTACAGGCAGAAATTAGCCTTGATGATAAAAACTCTGGAAGGGGATTGGAGGAGGGAGCCGGTGGAGCTGCAGGGGGTGCTGCAGGGTCCTGGGCTACTGGAAATCAGATGGTTGCTTAGTACAAATTCAGGTAGTGCGTCAGCCAGCATGCTATCAGGTTCCCAAAAAATGAGACCACATGTTGCACTGAGACTGCTCAGCAGATAATTAGTAGAAGAGTGGAAACTCCCCCGAGACATTTACATTTACATCCGGATCATAATCCCACAGGTCCATCAGGAATATAACTTCTCTCACAGCAAGGTTTTTGTTGACTGTGCTTCTCCTCTTTTCTCACCTGTTTCAACAGCACATGAATGAGATTTTTATTTTTTACAGAGGTTTAAACATTTTTTTTAAATATTGGATTTCATATTGTTATCAATCAATAAATCAGTTTATTCTGTTGATTTAACAAATATGATTGTTATTAATTCACAAACACATCCTCTTACTATAATGGAGTATTAGGGCCATGCAAAGAAAATAAAATAATAAAATGACAAGAATAAAGTCATAGAATAATGAGAAAAAAGTCATAACATTTTGACTTTATCATGACTTAAATCTATGACTTTATTGTAGAAATATTAAGATTATTTTCCTGTAATATTATCACTTCATTCATGAAATATTATGGCTTTCTTCACCAATTATTGCGACTTTATTCTCATATTTTCCCAACGTTATTCTCATAGTATTATTCCTTTGTATCTCACACAAGTTTATCCTCACAATATTATAACTTTATTATCATAATTTTCTGTTTATGTTTTTATTTATTTATTTTTCTTACTATGGCCTAATATTTCTGTCATGCTCTTCCAACTTACTATGCATAAGTGAAAAGGGAGCAAGAAGAAAGAAAACTCATATAAATGTGCTTCTTTCTAAAGAATTATAAAACAAAAATGCTTCCATTAATGTAACAATTTAACTGGCAAAATATACATATTTTGCCTCTTTACAGCTCAAACGTGTATAAGACTTAATATTTTTTTCTTATAAAGTATATTGAGTTGTTTGTCGCTGTTGTTGGTGCTATAAGTTACTCTATGAAAGATTGCACTGCAAGTCAACTTGGCCAGTGCAGACAGACACTAATTTAAAATATTTATATACTCTGAGGAACTCACTGCTGTTAAACAAAAACAATTTAAAAACAGAGGAATAAAAGAAAAGCACATTGATAATCATCAAATAAAGTAAACTGGTGTAAGTATATTCTGATGGTACTGACAAAAAAAAAAAAAAAATCATCAAACTATGGTCAGGTTTGGGAAGAGAGTGACATCGGGTCCGTTCTTTACCCGCGGATGACCCGGAAAGAAGAGATGACGAGGCAGTGTGGGAGGAGATTAGAGAGCGAGGCATCGAGGTCAGAGAAGATCAGACTGTTCTGAATGTTAACCGCTGTCAAAGTAAATTCACATAAAATAATAAACATCGGAATGATTAATTATAAGCAATTATCTTTATATCTGCAGCAAAAAGTCCACAATTGAGCACATCACCCATATTGTTCTCACTTGGTTCCAAGCATTCCTGCAGCACTTTACCTTCATCACATCTGAATTCATATGTAGATTTCTAGAAATATCATTTCTTCCCCATTCTCCCTAAAACAGACGTAGAATCTGACTGAATTTATTCTATAAATGGAGCAAAATCTGCAGAAAATATGAGCAAATGACAGGAAAAGTAGACTGCAAAGTAGTTTATGGAGAACATTAGAATGATTAATAACAATAAGCTCATGCTATGAAAATGTCATGTTACCATGGAGGTTTTCAGATTGTTTCACTGTTTCCCCTCAGACTGAAATTTTCCACAGTTGTTTGGTTGTTGCTTCTGGGATACAGTGGCATTTTAATAATTTAACTAGCTAATAAACCTAATTAAATAAAAACTTTCAATTTATTGTAAATACACATTTTCTTCAGTGTAAAAAGGTTCAGGAAAATGAGATTCAGATTTTCTTTGTAGAGCCAAATGAAATGGAAATAAAAATGGAAACTAAAGCAGCCCTGACTGCAGAACCAAGAAGAACACAAGTGAAATAAATTATAATATTATCAGAAGATGGCATAAAATAAAAATCAATTCAAAACAAAAGGACACAACCAATTCTAATGTCCTTACACTGGCTAAAATATTTACGTTTGTTTATAAATCACTAAGCAGCTCAGCACCAAAATACATTAAAGATTTGATGTTGTGTCAACTTTCCAGACCAGAACCAGGCCTTCTGGTTCTGGTTCTGCTCTGCATCCCCAGAACCAAACATGGAAAGACAGCATTCAGTTTAAATGCTCCTTTAATATGGAACAAACTTCCAAAAACTGAAAAACTGCTGAAACACTGAGTTCCTTCAAGTCAAGGCTAAAAACCCCACTGTTTAGAGTTGCATTTGATTCACAATAACTAGAACATTGATCAATATATTTGATATTGATTGAAAGAAGTCAAGTGATGCTCACTGAAAGGTCCAGGGTGAATATAATACACAGTGACAAACCAAAACTAAAAGCACATGGCCATGGCGACTACGGGAAAAAGTCCAAAATCAACAGTACTTTCTGAAGGGTGCTGAACTTTATGGGTCAGACTCAATGATCTAAGGAAGTCATGCGTGTGTTTGTAAGCATGCTTCATCTTGTGACGGTTACAGGATGTCCTGGGTGTTGGCTTTCATTGACAGGAGAATGACTGGTTTGTACATCCCATGCTGAGACACTTAAATGTTTGGGATAGTTTCAGTCTTGGGACAGAAAACAACTGGCTATAAGTACAGACTGTGGACTGGGTTGCCAGATCTGATGGTCATTTTTCAGCCCAAGCACAAAGTGAAACACACTCAACTCAAAAAAAAAAAAAGTCCGAATGTTGTTTCATCAACCACATTTATAGATTTGTGACAGTTCATGTCGTTTTTGGTCGTCTGTTACTATATTCTGACCAGAAGCAGTTCCCATAGGGAACACAATGAGACTTAAATATTGACGTTGCCCTCAGATTTCTGTTTTCCACTTCTACTACATACTGACAATTGATTAACCAATGACTAATCATAGATTATATCACATTTGGCATTTTCTGGATGCTTCAAAATAAATAAATAAATAAATAAATAAAGTGAACTAACACAGCATTTTGTTGAAAGGGTTGTACCTTCAAAAACTATTTTGGAAAAAAAAAAAAAAAGTTCCTCTGAACACTTTCTAAAAACTTGCCAAATGTTGTAAAGCAGCCAAATTTTCAACACCCATCCAAACTCATTTTTCCAGCCATAGTTGTTTAAAAGCAGCCCAATTGGACAGAAACCCACCCAATCTGGCAACATTCACCATGGAGTCATGAGGTTAGTCTCAAAATACTACATCTTTAGCTTCAGACAGAACATATGTCGTATAATTGTGGGTAAATCATTAGTATTTTTACTCAAATTAAGGGATAATCACTAATTTTGCACATTTGAAAAGCAAAAATTAGGGCTTGTTGATATGGCTGAAAAACTGATCATGATATAAGCGTTTCATATCAGTCGATATGAATAATTATTGATTAGTTTTTTGTTCTGAATATCTGAAATATGACAAGATATTTTGCGTTGTTTTATCCACAGTTTTCTCTCCACTCTGTTTTTAATCAGTTATGAGGCACAGTGGTGAAACCTTAAACTGCTGCTGCGCAAGTTACTCAACAGGTTGTTGCTAGGTAACCAAAGAATGAATGAAATGTTGCTAGGTAACCAAAGCGTTAGTGAGCTTAGCTACATCTCCCAGAATGCTGTGTGGTTCCGGATCGCTATATTCAGTGGATATTTTACATTATTGAATAGTGAATATTCTATCTGATGTGTTATAGATATTGATCATGTGTCATATTATCGCCCAGCCCTGGCTAAAATGTAATACTCTGAGTAAGAGTCTGCTGATCATGTTGTCTGAAACAAACTTCAATGTTGTCATCAAAACAACTCCTCACAGTCCATTTTAAATTTAGTTACTTGGAAGGCCAGTGTTGTTTACATCCAAGAAGTCTTATGATGACACTCTGGTCTGCTTTGGACAACTTAAAAAAAATAAAATAAAAAATCAAGGGAAGACAGAGAGTGTTTGGAGGAATGAGTGGGAGCTGTAAGATGGATGACGAGTTTAAAGACAGGGGGAATGCGAAGGAGAGCGGGAAAGAAAACAAGACAGAGACGAAGGCGTGGAGACGGTCCTCTGGTAAACACGGAGCGACCGCTCTCTGAGGCAGCCACTCACAACACATGTTGCCTTATTAGGGACGTCTGCAGGGAGCGCGGGCAGATGGAGGAGGGGTGGAGGGGCAGTTAGTGCAGGAGAGAGGGTGAGAAAAGGCATCACAAGCAGGAGACGATGATCCGGACCAAGACGTGGCAAACTGCGCGGGTCGGTCTGTGCTGAGCCTGCAGAGTCAGTGGGTTCACCTCAACAGTATTACTCCTGTCATTTTAAATGGCAGGAGTAATACTGCCATTTAAAATGTATCACTTTATATAGTTATTATATATTAAATTAATTTTTAGCAATTTAAATACTTGTTTTAACTAATTTGACTAATTAAATTCAATAAATTCTATTCATTTATTACATAAATCCATAACTGTATTTAAATGCATGTAACCATTGATTGTTTTAGTCACACTTTTTCCTTCCACTCAACTTTCTACAAACATGCTTCGCTGCAAGCATGTTAATAGCATGTTATTTGATACAAAGTTTTGGCACTAGGATGGAGGGAATCTTTTGGCCATGTCAAAACTGGTTTATTTCACAAAACTGCAATGGAAACTTTTTGTCTCATCACTTGATCAACAACAAGGTGTCACCACTGACGCAAACCACGAAGAAGAAGATGACAGGAAGTAGTTAGAGGATCATGGCGCAGCATGTCTTTTAAACAAAATTATTCACATTTCTTATTTAATGGAAACGCTGCAATTGTTCATGACATTAACGGAATATTGACAAAGTTTTGTCCACATTTGTCATGGAAAAGCAGCATGCATTGATAATTTATCTAGTACTTGTTTAATGGTCTCTACTTTTACTAACAGGCTAGCAGTGCAGTAAAGCTTTTAAAATAGTTGGATATTATAAGATTAGAGAAAGAAAAGCCATTTTTATTAATATTTATTTTTCTATCTTTATCAGAGTGTTGTGATTTTTACGTTTTGTGATATTTTGAGGGTGTTTGCTGTTAGCGTAATTGCCTCTTTTTGAAAAAATCAGCAGCATATTCCTCTGCACATCCTCTGAGATTAACAGGATGATATTTACAGAATCAGGTTTTAACACACTGGCACCGATATGGTTGCAGAAATATAAACACACACGAGGAAAACTGCAGACTTTGAGACTCTTGGGGTCAAGTGTGAGCCTGAAGCTGCACAGCTGGACCTTCATCCTCACTCCTCCCTTAAATATTTACTCTGGAATTCCCTGCTTGGATCCAGATCTGCCTTCCTCTTGTCTGCCAAACATCAACACTGCCTGATGCTCAGCGCAGAAATCTGCATGCTCTGCTCTTATATGGACGTCGATGAACACAGAGGCTGGTGCTGAGTTGTGCACAGCAAACGCCCAGAGAGAAACAGAAAGAGAGGGAAAGTGATTTTAGTTCCAAGATTTGTCTGTTCCTTATTAAAAGAACAGATTTTATTTTACAGCAAATTGTAAAAAGACAGTTTTGTCTTTTTGATACAATTATTGCATTATCCACTGAATATATTCAGTGTAAAAAAACACATCCTTTACTATTTCAATGATCCACAAACACTATTTTATTAAGAAATAAATATATTTTGTGCATCAAAACTTTCAGTGTCTTATTTTATCCCATCATTAACATTTCAAATGTCTAATTTGACCAAACAATGTATTTTAAGACCATGAACATTTTCTTTGTTCATCCTATCAAATATAATATAGTTATATATGATTTTGTTTCCAGAAAGTGTAACTTATGTATGAATTATTGTCTTATCTGTTTTCATTTTTCTTCTTCATCTTGTATTTTGGCGGTTGGCAAGCAACATAAATACTTTCCAGATTCATTATTCACTCCTCTATTTAATCTGTCACTTCCAGCTGGAGTCTTCTGATAAATGATGCATTGTTTTCCAATTACCAAAACATGACGGTGTAAACAGAGAAGTTGGAATAAGTGAATATATCAGAAATTGTGCATTTATGACATTTATAATGAAGACAGTTGTATATTTTTACAAAGAAATGATTAATCGACCAATGATTGATGATATTAATCTCAGCATACCTTCTGGTGTAAAAGCGAACTTATTTTCCAAAAGTCAGCCACACAGAACAAAGCTTATTGTCCAGATTTCCTGTTCTACAAAGCAGATTATGAGTTTAACTAAAGCTTACAAGAAAAGCATGCACTTTTGTTGTATATGCAGGGCCAGCCAAAAGTTGTATGGTGCCTAAAACAGAATTTAATTTGGGGCCCTTCTTCCTGTGGAGACCATCACCACCACTAATATCAATACAATACAGATTTGTATTTGTAACAAGGAAGTTTAAAGTGCTTTATCCCATAAAAACACAATACCATAAACCAAGCAATAAACGTTGCATTTTGTTATTTTGTATAAAAAGCAATCAGCAACTTGCTGAGATGTATACGTGAACAAACTGGGCTCAAACACAAAGAAAAGATTAAACTCGTAGCATCAGATTGTAAGTGGTAACAGAACAATCAACCAATGAAGTTTATTCTTTCCACTCTTACAAATTAAACTTAAAAAGTCCTTAAAATCTTGAATTTTAAATGGGCAACAATGTGTTTTCCAGACACATAGTGCCATTTTATAGCACAATCAAGTGTTAACTTCAGTTGTTGTAAAGAAATGCTATATGCATCAAATGTGACTTAAAAAAAATTTTACTTCATAATTTGACGCCTTGAAATTGGGTCTCTGTCTCTTTAAAAAGTTCTACTCTTTCTGAAACTCCGCCTTCAGGGAGTCATCACAACATCTCTCCTTTATTAACCCTTTAATCACATTTTTACTAGTGTTGCACTGAGAAGTAGCTTGTAAAAAGAGTTCAGCAGTTCAGTACAGCTCCACCAGGTGTTTGCTAATTGCCACTGGCTAGTCTGAAGGAGCTGAAATGCAGCTCCAGGGAGGAGCTGAGTCTCTTAGGTATAGGACTCTTAGGACCACCTAGGACTCTTAGACTGAGTCCTAGGTGGAGCTGGGTCCACCTAGGTGTTTTGCACAGCTGAATGGAGATTAAAAGGATTTTGCAAACATTCAAGAAAGAGTCAAGGCAACACTCTAGTTATGTTTTTGATTAGGGAATAACATTATATTATGAAAAGCTAAAAACAATTGACCTTATAAAATTCTGTCTCTTTAAACAATTTAAAAACTTTTTAATTGATCTATGCTGAAACCATCAAATCAATTTTAATAAAAAGAACTTGAGCATTTATGCGATCTGCCTTGATGGTTTGGGTTCAATGAGCATATGTCTGCAGCGCGTGCAGATCTCATGTAAGGGGCATTCAGTGACAGAGGGTCAAGAGTGGGGCCAGCCTGTAAACTTGTCCTCCTGTTTTTGATGAGAAACAGCAGGTGCAAGTCAGCAACCAATGACCGAGCAGCAGCGAACAGTCATACAGACGCTACAAAAACAAAACTGTGGGGAAATGATGTTGGAACAACATGCAAGGCGAACACACACACACATGCAAACACACACACGCATACCGCCAATCGACTATAATCTGCAGCTTGGAATGCTAATACCTCTGTGGTCACTTGAGACACGAGGAGAGGGAAACTCAGTTGGGACACAATGTTAAACTTAACACAGCTAAAGTTTGCCAACAAGTTTAGGAGGGACTGTGAAATTGCGCAATAACTGATTTACGTGTAAATTCACAGATTGTATGTTAAGATTTTTTTTTTTGTCAAATTCTTGTCTTGTTAGTGATTCAAACTTTGTTTTGTCAATTATGCATGTTAGAAAATTGTTCTTCATAACTTGAGTATTTTTAAGATATTAAATATGTTTGTAAATTTTTAAGATTTTCTATAAACATGTGAGAGAAAGACACAACCGATGATTTGAACTGAATGTTAGGTCTCTTTGCATGTGAAAAATGTCAAACAAACCAAAGAAAATACTTACAAGTAGATATTCCTTCAATAATAAAGGGAGTTCATTTGTCCTTAAAACCAAATAGTCCCTTAGTTCCTCGGTGGGATGGTGAGGAGTCAGGAGCTGCAGGTGTGACCAGAAAACCACAAATGAATGATCCTGGGTCGTCCACCAGGAAGAAGGTCCAACCACAGCAGCTGACAAATATAACCTGGGTGCTTTCCCTCCAGTGCTCTGCGGCACCGGGAGAAATAAATCTCTCCAGGAACAGCCAAGCGGAGAAATGAAGAAGGGAGAGGCAAATGAAACAAACAGGAGCTGGGTTAACAGGAGAGAGCTGAGGTGAAAGAAAAAAAAAAAACGATGCTGGAGTTAAATCCTCAAACTACTCCAAAAACTGGAAATAGTTGTCCTGATGTTGCCCCTTCCTGGAGAAGAAGTTTTGTTATCCTGCTCTGATGGCGTTGAGATGGATGTAACACGCTTCCAAGAGGTTTGGGAGCGCGTCCCAAAATTGTTGTGGTAACCTCATCCCACAGCAACCATGTATGGAGTGAAGGGAGCAGGCGCGATGGAGGAGCAGCTGCCATAAATAGCCAGGAAGCATCAGACCTCCAGCGCAGGGGGATCGAATCAGCTGCTCAAACCAACACAACTGAGCTCCTGCAGCGCAACGACAAAACTTTAAAGCTTTCTGCTTTGCATTGTTTTGTAAAAAACAAATAAATAAATAAGAAGAATATGAAGGTTTTTGTTTAGGAGTGGACCACCTAAAGCAGGGGTGACTAACTCATTTTTATTTTGGGTCATATCAAGATCACAAACGTCCTCAAAGGGCCAGTTGTGGCAGAATGTATTGATAAAACTTCTAATTAACAAACTTAAAATAATAATAAATAGCTGTCTCAGCAATTTACATCACACCAAAAATGATCATATAGGAAAATGTGATTTTGTTTTCTAGAAGAAACAGAAAAACAAATATTTTGTTGAGAGAAGGGAACTGGTAAAAGATCACATAATAAATTCCAGTTGAATATGCAAGACATTTTGGACAAACTTTCCACTTCTGAATCTTGTCGTTTTCTTTATTTAGCTTTAAAATCTGTGTAATATATATTTACCATCCCAGCCCACACTCCATTCTAGTAAATGACAGTAATGTACATTTAAATATTGCTTGCCAACTGCCATAAAGAAGTAGAAGAAGAAGAAGTAGAGCAAGCCTCTAACAAACCGTATTCATGTCTAAGCAACAAAAAGTGTTATAACGGCAGAAGCAGTGGGACTCAATGCATCACCCCACTCATTTTTTAAGTAATTTTTGCCTTAAAAATTACTTTAAGGCAACTGAGGCAAAGACAACAGGCAATAAAATTCTCCAACCAGTTGTACATCAGGTTTGTAAGGGAAACTATGAGAAATCAATGTTAAAGCCCAAATCTTCCTCAGCCAGAGGAAGAATGAGCAGAACAAAGTTTCATTGGATGTGAGTGTGAAATCTGTGTTGGACGCAAAGGTTTTGCAGGTACGAAACGGGTGAGTAATGACTTAAATAATGCTGGCTTTTGAAAATCTGCCTTTCTGAACAGAAGCATAAAAACAAACAGAAGCATAAAAAGGTGCTTGCATGTAAAAGCCGCAGTTGCTGCAGCACATGTTTTCATGCTGCCATAGAACTACCATTGGAATTTATATATAAGATCAAACATAACTACCTTATTGATCTTTGATTTGACTACTAATGTTATGACATAAAAAAATTACCTTTGTGCAGACGAACATGTGGTTGATCACAGTCTCATTCAACTTGACATGAAATGGCTGCTGGCCTTCATCCAGTTCTTGCATTGTTCCAGACTCTTTTGGGTTTTGGAAATATAATACATTATATTCCACTGTTAACAATCTGGTTATCGGCTGTCTGGATTCCCCACTGACAACGTTGGACCATGATTTCCTATTATTTTCCTCAAAATCTCTGTGACCGCAGCGCATTAGCATGTTGAACCCCGTCATGTTGACGGAGATGCAGTTCCTCCGGGTAAGGGGCGTGTTCTTCGGGGCAAATAGCTACCTGGAATGATTGACAGGTGGCATGACGTCAATTTATAGGTACTTCTTGAAATAAAAAAAATAATGATGTTAAACATTCTTTTGTAATTTTAAAGTACACAGATAAAAACTACTTTGATGTGATTGATAAAACATTATTTTAAAAGTTCTACATGTGTGCACTGGAGTCCAAATCTGACAGACTTAGGGGGTTTTGTAGCCCATTACTGTGGTTGAACAATGGTACAAATTTCCTTGTGAAATGTTGTAATCAGTGTAAAATTATTACTGACATAATTTTCTTACAATGAAATGTACATCATGAAGTATTTGTCTTTTTGAAAATCAAACTTTTATAAGTGGAACCACGTTTATCCAGAGATTTTATTTAAAAACTCACTTTGTTCCAAGTTTCCATTTAATTTATTGAAATTGGTGTTTAATAAATTTAATTAACATGTTTAGCACAGAGAGCATACACCCAGTGGACAACAGCTGCATGGACTAAAGTGTCTTGAAGAAACGTGCAGCATTTTTTTCTTTGAACACATTAAACTCTGAAGCAGATGGGCTGCAGGACTAGAAGATCACACTGGGTTCAAATTCTAACGAAGTCAATTCAAGTTATTCACTTTGTGCCATTTCAGTAAAAATGTTGCACCAACCATGTTCATCTCAGTTACCACACTGGACTCATTTTCTGATGGTTACTTCCTGCAGGATAAACACACAAAAAAAATCTCAAATAATTTTAACATTTTCTCACTGGTGGCCTCCACAGTTAAACCCCAAACAGACTAATTTTAAGAAGCCTTGAAATGAAGCTGAGCCTACTACAATCAAAGTGTACCTAATAAAGCAGCCAGTGAGAGTACAGTAACTGTTTCTGTAAATAACAATTACGTAGATCATTATTCGCCGGTGTCTTGACTTTCTTATCGCCTTCGATGCTCAGAGGAATGATGGAAAAATAAGGTTTTGACTTCTGTTTTTTTGTGTTTTGTCTCCCTCTTGTGGCATTACAACAGAACAGCAGTAGATTGCCTACCTTTAAAAGCCACATTCTTATTAAAACGTACTCAAGTATTTTGTCTAGTCTCTAGTGCAAATGTCTCAGCTCACTTGAAATAAGACAAAACTAACTTGCTTTTCAGAAAGATGCAGGAGTTTATTTTAAGTGAATAATTCCTTAATATTCGTGAAAAGTGGTAGATTATCAGTAGAGTTGGTTCTTTTTAAATTATTATTAAACGATTATTCACTTACAACAAACTGCTGTATCTTGATAAAAAAAAGTTACTTGTGAGTTAATTTTATCTTATTTCAAGCCTAATAAGATATTTTCACTAGAAAATAGACAAAAATACTTGGTAAGATTTTGCGTTTTAGCAGTGTAACTTTGTGTTTTCAGGTTTACATTTCTCATTTCTCATTTCTCTGCCCCGTAGTATTCGTTAAACGGTTATGTTTGTATTCAATTTGGATGAAGAGGAAATTTTCAAAATAATAAGACAAACTGAAAAGCATTTTTATTTTAAAAAGGGGGATGAGTTTTATTGTCTCTCATGCCAAATTATTGACTCTCATCTGTGTTGCTAGGCAATGATTTTGCTGTGAGTTTTGGATATGAAGCAGAGGATGTTAATGAGGTCTGCAGAACAAAAGCTCATTCTTTCAGACTGAGAAGACAATTGCAAAACAAAAAGAGAGAGAGAGACAAATATGGAGGCAGTAGGAATTGTGTGACCCCTGGAATGACCTGGTTTTACAATTTATTCATCATAGCATGTGAGCCTGTAACCAACACGAGTTGAGGAATGCAATGGATTCCAGATAATGACATAAAATTAATAATCTTGAATTCTTGAATATTAGAAGTTTATCAAATTATGTCATCCTTGAAATAATCGCACTGAGTGCTGCATTGCTGTCGACATTTTGTGCCAAAATGTCTGAAAGTCTTTCTCTGAAATAGAATAAGGTTGAAATAATCCATGAAAGTGTGGGTTATGTATATAAGTTTCAACATCATAAACATTAGTGGGAAAGGTCAACTAATCTGTCATATGTAAAAAAAAAAAAAAAAAAATTAAAGCCAAAGATTCACAGTTTTTGCACATTTTACTGTCAGTTTGTAATTTAAAAAGTTGGAGTATTTACAGAAATAACAGAAAACTCTGGGGGGAGCAGAGCTAATGTAATTCAAAAATTTCAGTGCAGGTAGATCATCAGAAACAAGTCAAGAAACTGGGGCACTTTCTGGAATAAGGCCTGGAAGGACAGCAGCCTTCCAGGAGTTATTAGGTAAAAAAAAAAAAAAATCATTCATCGGGTTTCATTTAGATGTTTTTTTTAAACCTAATATCAGAATGAAGGCCAGAAATAAACAAAATATTTCATGAAATATATTCAAAAGGTAAATCAGAGCTCCAAATTATGAAAAACAGATTTGGAATATTCAACAGGATCCTGCACAGTGATGCGATGTGAAAGACCCACTGCAGTGGAAATGCAAAATATGACAAAACCTGCTAGAGTGCAAGAACTTCTCACCAAGAGAAAGGTTAGTCTGATATATATATATATATTTTTTTTATCTTTGTTAAATAAACTGATCATTGGAAAACTGCATTTTGTATTTGCACAAATTATTCCCATCTGACATAAACATTTGCTTGATGATCTGAAACATTTAAATGTGACAAATGTGAGGGGGGAAATACTTTTTCAAACACATAAGTTGAAATATTTGGCACTGTGGAACACGAAACCCCCAAACAAATAGTAAACAGCCCCAAATTAATATTAAACTTATGCCCAGGATGAGTGTATGCAAACTTTTGATTCAAAATGCACAAAGCAAAAATTAACCACAAACAAAAAAAGTTTCATGCAAAGAGTTTATTTATGAATCAGACTGCAGTATCATACAACAGTAGCACAATCGTATGACTATGGATTATGCTTGTATTTATAGATACAAAGATAAAGGCATGTCTTAAAGGAAAAAAGGAAAATGAATGAGCTCTGTTTTGATTTACTCTAAAAATAGCTTTTAAATACTTGGCATAGTTTTGTAAATGAAATTATGAAACATGATGTCTTGCCCACCGGTTTCACTATTAAGAGTACCAAATGCAAATATACTTTTATGAAAAACATTTTTTTTTCTCCACTCTCTTGCATTCCATGCAAGGAAGAAAAAAAGATGTTGGTGAGTACAAAAAGCACTTAAATCTCATATGAAAATAGAAAATATTACAAGTGTGCATAATTACTTCATGTCTGCACATAACCTGTAGTACAAAAAGTCAAATGACACTATGTTCAAGTGTACCTGACATGCCAATTGGAGAGAGGGTGGGTGCGCATGTAGAGAAATAATTAAAATGTTGTTTGGGGCAGTTTTAGTATACGACCAAAGCAAAGGCCTTTCAGTGTCCAAAATGAATCAAAGATGAACTGTGTTAGTAGATATAAGCCAGCTTGTCCTCTCTGCTATACTGATTATAAACTTCAAGCAATATATTTTATCCTGAACCTTTTTAAAGTTAAACTCTCAGTTTTTTTTGGGTTTCACAGTTTTGATTCTATGATCTGGCTAAAAGTGTACGAAGAGCAGAAAGTGCTCACAATGCTACTTTACTGCTCCGGTCAGAGGAGCGGCAGGTCAGTGAGTCATTTTGTAAAAAACAAACAAAAAAAAAATTAACGTTTTAAATTAAAATCTACTGTGTGAACAGTGCTTAGTACGTTAATATTTGGCATTTCTCTGGAGTACAATGTAATGCACAAGTAATAAGGCGACATGAGCGGTCCAAATTTACAAGAAATGGCCCAAATACCAAGACAAGGTTCTGAGTTGATCCAATGCTACAGCTGTAAAATGCTACATAACAATTAGGTGTTAACAGATGAGTGATTTAAACTACAGTTCTGGTGATAAGAGTCACAACAGTGCAATAGTGCTGATGTAGAAAAACCACATAGCTGCAAACTTACTTCTGATCAGAATTGGACTAAAATCCTAAATGTGGCAGAATCTCAGCCTGCACGTTTTGCAGATATGCGGCCTAAAGTAGCATATTGCATTGTATCCTGTAGTGCAATAGATGCTGGTGACAGCAGAACATTTTCACATTGAAAGAAAACGCCGTGTGATGGGAGGAACAATGAAAGAAAGACAGAGTACTTAGGAAATAGAGGGAAATAAGGACGGGTGGGGAGGGGGAGGAGAAACGAAAGAAATCCAAATTTTATTTCTTAACATGTTTTGAGGAGCGACAACGCAACAGTACATGAACTGGAAGACATACAAAGACAAAGATATAAAGACACAGGTCATGTTTGACCACCAACGTAGGAAATACAACTTTGATGGGATAATGAGTCAAATATCACAAAGAGCGTCCAACATTGACTTGGTTAGCGTATGAAAAAGCACTATCAAATTGTAAATAATGGCACAATCAGAAAGTTTCTGTCCTGTTAAACCTTGCAGTGACGAACCCTATCGCTCACTGAATCCAAATCGTGTGATCAAGGCACACAACAGGGTCATCCTTCTGAAATGATAGGTTTTCTTTTTAAAGCACTAGAAAATTACATATATTCTCAATATGATACTATACATAGATATGACACTTTTAGCTTGATATCAGCGCGGAGAAATAAAATTCCATGGTTAAATACAAAATTTCTCTTAAAATATTTAAAATATACTTTATTTTGTACAATTATGCAAACCGATTACCAAGTTGATGATTAAAAAAAATAAATACTCAGTGAAATGTTGTTTCACAGATGTACGAAGATAGGTATATATGGTGAAGAAAAGCACCCACCCTATGTTAAGCGCCCATATACCCTGACATGACCCCACTTCCCTGTAATATGATCTGGATGACGTGTTCACATTAAAACTTCTGACGATGGTTCCTACAGGTAGCTCCACTACACCACTGGGCTGTTAATACAACAATATTGCTCTACATGTCTTTTTTTCCACTTTTCCTTGTTTTTTTTGTTTTGTTTTTGTTTATTTATTTATTTTTTTGCTCTAAATCCCTACGTTCATTTTTAATGTTTTCCGAAATCACCAACTCTATCTGTGCCTTTATTGCTTCCTGAAATTACCTGGGAATTTGAACTTTACACTGAATTGATCAGGTTGAATTTAAAGTCTTCCCCTGATCTGACCAGGATTTACAAAGGTGGTTAAGAAAGGCAACTCTTCCTGTCCTGTGTAGAACCAATGTGACACATGTTTGGACAACTGACCCTTCATGTCATGTAATGTAGAGTAACTCTTCACTGAAGAGATCTATGGGTTAAGGTTGCAGTGTGTAGAAAAGCAATGAGAGCGGGCATAATATCTTTAAAACTTAAAAAAAAAAAAAAACGAAGAAAGGCGCATTTATCTCTTCTGAAAATCAAAACAGTTCTTGAGCCAAAGACAGTGATGTCCAGTTCTAAAAACAGCTGTCACCTGACCACAATCTTAGTTTATTTTGGTGTAGTTTAAATGCAACAGAAAGAGGTTCGAGAAAATAACCCTTCTACGTCTATGTTGGCTTTAACATAAACACTTACATTCATATCCTGAAACTGCTCCCCGGTAAACAAAAACATTTGTTCAGAAAGTCTTTTTCGCTAGTCGCACTTTAGAAGCTCTGGTATGCATGACAGAATTGCATAATGTTTGCTAATGAGAAAAGCATCGAGAGAGGATAGAATAGAAAAGGACAAGCCGCTACGAGAAGACTAACTAGTAGAAACGCTGTAGGAGGATGGGGTTGAGAGTGGAGGGCACATGGGGAGGTGGGAAGTCAGCTTAGGAAGGCTGGGGAGGGATCTGGAGTGGAAGTTGCCCCGCAGGTGTGCAGGGCACCTCCCTTTGGCAGTGGAACAGCACTCATAGTAGTCAATGCAGCGCCGGAGGTGAAGGTGTACACAATGCTCTTGTCGGACAAGAAGGCCATTTCAGTGTCGAGATGAGATGAAGGCATTCTAGTAGGCAGCCAGGTCACAGTGTTGGAGCTAAAAACCTCAGATGGAAATGATGGACGCAGTTCTTTTCCTACTCTGCCCCCCCTCGGCTGGGATCAGGGGTTTCTGGGAGTCAGAAGGAGAAGGAGAAGAAGAAGAAAAAGAAGAAATACGTATTTACTCACTCAAATTACGCTGCAAAGACACAAAATCTCCCTAACTATTTAGGTCTAGTTTCCAGTGCAAATATCGTAGTACTCTTGAAATAAAAACAAACTAACAGGTAATAACCTTTCAGCAAGATATACGAAGTAGAACCTTTTCATTAGTATTAAGCAATTGTTGATGTAAAACAAGTCCTATATTTTGTTGGATAGTTACTTATAAGGTAGTTTTGTCTTATTTCTAGTGAACTAAGATGTTTGCACTAGAAACTAGACCAAAAATGCTTGATAAGATTTTGTGTTTTTGCAGTGTATCACAATTTACAAATGGGTGTTTATGTGGGCACATAATTCACTTAGAGCTATTTTTATTCCCACCTGAGAGAGATGATTTCTGTCCATCTTGCAACACTGACTCCTCAGCTCCCTGCTGTGAATGTGTGACCTCCTGATTGTTCTCCTTGCCCTCCTGTGGTACTCGGTGGAGCTCCTCCCTGTGGTCTTCCTTGCCCTCTCCTTCTGCTTCCCCCTCCCCAGAGTCAGTACTCCGGATGCTCAGGCGTCTCACCCGACATATAACATCCACCTCCCTCATCCTAGCAAGTCTTTCAACCGGCACATGACCTGGAGAAATAGCCAGTTTGTTCTGCAATGCTTCAATTCGCTGGGAGGGCCCCTTGGTCCGCCTCTCCCCCTCCAAGCTTAGTGATAATCTACGGTCTAGGTTTGGAGGAACTGAAAGTGGCAGTCTATCTGGCGGAAACTCAGGTAACCCTGGATGGTCCCGTCCCAGGTGACTTCGCAGACCCACGCGAAGTTCTGGGACAGACACTGACTTTTTCTCTTGCGCCTTCTTTTCTCTAGGCAACGTATTGTTTTGCCTCTCACCTTTCACCACCATTTTCTTTTTGACTTCAGGTGTTTTTCCTGAAATAGCTTTCTCTTTCTCTTCTTTTAACTCTACTTTTGTAGTTACGGTTTCATTAGCATGCTGTTCCTCGGTCGCTTGTAAGTCTGCAGGAGGATCAGATCCTTCCACTGTAGATGCAGAGGGAGGATCATCACTAGCTTCGTTTTCTGGTTTGCCCTCAGCAGGATCAACTGTGCCTGAGTTTTCTGCCTGAGCATCTCCACCTTTCTCACCAGCATTAGCGTCTTGCGTCACTGACTGCTGCTCCACTGCTTCAGGAATGAGGTCAGATCCTGGCTGATTGGAACTTGAGTCTTTTGGCTCCCCAGTCTTTGAGTCCTTTGCTGGACTTTCTAAGGCAGCACATTGTGGTGGGCTGCCATTTTGATTTACAGAGCTGTCTGAGCTGTTCTCCTCATGAAGTGGAGGCAACGGACCCTGTCTCATTTGATTCTCAAGCTCTCTTTTACAAATAGGGCATTCCTCTTCAGATTCACCACTGAGATCTTGAAGAGGCTCTGTGTCGTTAGGTCTCGATGGACCAGTGGACGCTCTGTTTCCATCTGCAGAGTCTTTAGACTGACGTAAAGTCTGACATATGTCCTCATAGTCTGGAGGACTGGTAAGCGTAGAGGCATCTTGCATGGGCTGTCTATCCGCCCACGGCACCTCCGCTGCAGTGTTGTGCGTCGTTGGACTGAAGTCACAAAGTGGCGTCTCGATAGGCTCATCAGGCAGGTCTAGCTTAACTGTCCGACCATCGTTGCTCCGTCTTCGGGAAAGATGTGCAACAACCCTGTATTCTCTGAATCCTGTCTCCCGGGGTGGGACTGGGAGTTCCTCTCTAAGCTGTTTGCTGAACGTTACTGACTTTGTTGCAGGTCTAGAGAAGGCGCTCTTCACTTCTCGGTATTCTGGGTCAACAGACCAGCTTACTGCACTGCGCCTAAGGCTACTGGGCTTGTTGAGAGGTTCTGATGTCAGTCGGATTTTAATGCGCTCTGGAATTTGAACCGAACCATTTGGGACTTTATTGCTGGCAGTGCCAAGCTCTAAGATGTCTTTGTAGGCCTCGTTGAGGTCCTCTATGCACTTGTCAACACTTTGCTGTTTGCTGATCTGCTGCTGTTGTTGATCTTGGATTTCTTTTTTCATGCTCTCCAGCTCTTTGACAGCATCCCACGGTCGCTGCATGGCGGGTTTTATCAAGAACTGTTCACTGCTCTCTGCTGGTTTGGCCTCCTCCACATTTCCTGAGGGTGGGACTGCTGGCTGCTGAGCTGTGCTCTTGTTCAGCTGGCTGGAGAAGGTGGAGGTCAGAGAGAAGGCGCTGTTGCTTGACAGCTTCAGGCTCTTAACTCCCTTGATAGGAAAACTGAAGGCAGTGCCTACTACAGCACTGCTGTCGGGTGCAACGTCAGTGCCAGGAGGAACGGGTTCTTGTTGTGCTTCCTTGTTTTCAGGGGCAGGTTTTCGAGCCTCCGGGCTTGTCTGTGTCTCCTGATCTCGATATTGGTTTGCAGGCCAGGTTCCTGATAACTTCAACTCTTTATAATGATTGATCTTAGGGGGTCTACATGGTAATTTCTTAAACATTTTGCTGCTCGCCCTACTACTTGTTTTGCTGCTTGCGAAGCTACCAGTTAGAGCCTGCAGCTCCGCTTCGGCTGAGGATGTGCTTTGGAGACTTTGGTTTGTTAGGTGGCCGGTTTTGTTGTCACTAGGACTGCCTGCTGGGTCCGGAGATTTTTCATTGTTGTTGTTCTGATCACGGATCGTCCCGGTGAGCTGCGGAGTAACGGGGACAGACACTAAACAAAAAATGGTTTCACTTAGTCTCTTTTTTAGATTTTTTGTCTTTTCTTTCTCCGGTGGTTCATGCTGTTCTACTTTTTTAACCTCTGTCACAGTTTCAGATACACCCTGGTCAGCCGGTTTACATGGGGGAGGTGGTGGTTTGCCAAGAAAAGATGAAGGAAAAATAATCGGACGACTTTGTTCAGGACCTACACTTTCACTCTTTTTAATACCCCTGTTGCACCATCGATTACTACTCTCGTTGTCACTTGGAGTGGGTTTGTTGGCTTCAGTATTGGGAGCTGGCCCCTGCTGGGGAGGAAAGGCACTATCATGTGTAGATTGTCCTAGACTCTTAGCGAACTGAATCTCTTTGTTGATGTTGCGGAGCTTATCTAGGTCGGTGAGAGAATGTCCGCCAGGCCCTCCTGAGATTTGTTTCACTCTTGGGTCTTCGATGGATAACTGCCGAGCCTGAACCGGTTGTTCATCAGGCCCAGGTTGTACCAGTTTTCGGTAGGACGCACTACGTTCTCCATAATGTCCCACCCAGGAGCTGCTTCCCTGTCTGGAGAGCCACCTTCCAGGATCTGAGCTGGGCATCTGCAAAGCTTCTGCCCTCCATCTTAAGTTTATCATTTCATTGCGATTGACTGAAACCGCTCTCGGAGGGAGGGCTCTTTTATACGACGGAGGTGGGATGTAGCCAGGAGGCTCCATTCCAGTGATGGCAGAGTGTTGTGCGTAATAGTCTTGTCTCAGATCCCCACTCCTTGGATAATAGATAGATCTGTCTTTTTGTTTGGCACCCTGGTCTATAGCAAGCATTTCTGCGCTACCCCTTGTCTGCTGGTGTATCTCGTATGAAGGAGGCTTTAAAGGCCTGCTAAACCTGGGCTTTGGTAAAAGTGCAACATGGCTGCTTGGACCAACATTCCTACCCCAACCATTTCTGCCACCACCATAAACATACCTACTATAGGGCCCAGAGAAAACAGTGCTATTAAACCTTTGCCTATCAGGTAGGCTTGGTCTTGATAGTATGAGATCTCTGCAGTCTGTTCTGTCAGGTGACAAAACTCTGGGGAGTGACTGAGACTTTGCTTTAGTTCTAGGATGAAAAAAACCCTCAGGTGTCCTTAGACGGTACTGGTCCTTAGCCCATCGTTCCCCATCGCCATCTGACAGTTGCCTTCCCATTCCCACAGCAGGCTTCCACTCCTCTGTCCCGAGGCTTTGGCACTTCCTCTCCCCGGTTACCCTTAGCTGACCAGGGCCTGCATCCGGGTCCCTTAGCCAGGAGATTTCCTCCCATAACTGCTGCGCTTGCCTCTCGGCCCGGTATTCCTCTGCTGTGATCAGGGCCTGCGGCCTCCATGCCCCAGCAGAGGCCCTCAGCTCCCTGCCATCAGCGTAGTCCAGAAGGATGCTGAAGTCCTGGCCTCGCCTCCTCCAATAGGAGATATCCCGCTCGTCATGGCTTAGTGGCTCTGAATAAGTCAAACTAGGAACATCATAGAACCTGTAAATACACACAAAGTACAGAGGGGGAGTCAAGAGGACTGAATCCTGAATGACTTTGTTAGTTTATATGATTTTTTTCCCTGGACTCCAGGAAAACTGGCTTGTCAAGCTGAGTAAAAATAAAAATGGATAAGATTCATTACATTTAAAGCTACAGAAAAAAATTCCCACATGTCATGGCAAAATATTATGAGGTAGATAATCTGTGAAAATTTTAAACTTGTCCACTTTCTCCCTGAGCTGCTGTTGTCATCTGAAGAAATGCATTGCATCTGGTTAAAAACAACCAATCAGAGCCAAGAGGAGGATCTTAGCATAGCACAATCATGATTGACAGCACTAAGACCCTCCTCCTGGCTCTGATTGGTTGTTTCTAGTTGGCACTGAGAGAACTGAAAGAAGACAGAGGGGCTTTATTTTTTCACAGACTATTTGTCTCATACTATGTTGTCACAACATGGTGACAGTCTTAACAAATATGTAAAAAAAAATATTTTCTATAAAAGTTAAATACTGCAGGTTTAAATATAAAAAATGACATGTCCATGTCAGTGGAGAGGAAGCGTTTTGGCTTCGGCATTACTTGCTTTCCAACACAACTTAATCAAGAAGAGGCAGTTCATATGAGACAGAACTGCTCAAGTCAGCAGTTTCAAAGTCCCTTGAAGACATCATGAAATTGTGATGCTACTGCAAAACGATCTGCATATTAAATTGTGCTGACCTTATCTTGGAAAATGGTCATCTGGCTGGCGACTGTGGCTTTTAAAATCACTGCGAAAATATCCCATTACCTGATCTGATGTAAAAGCAAAGCTCCCTTTATCCCTCTGTTTGTTTTATCTCAGACCTCACTCTGCAAAATGAATCCCTGCGCCTTCAAGAAATGCACGATAAAGGGATCGTCTGTGTGCTATGAAACGACATAAAAATCAAGTTTTTGCTTCTAAGCTGTTAATCCTGCAAGAGGTACATTTGGAGAAACTGAAAAGATGTTTTCTTTTTTATTTAAACATCACAAAATATCAAAACCTTTCCTGTAAACTTATAAAATGCTAAATAAATAACAGATTTCACACTTTTTGTCACTCCTGGTGACAATATGAATGCCTTTTGTGAGGTCGGTGAGACCTCTCAAAGGCTCTCACTGACCTCACGTGAGAGAAAATTGTTTATTTTCATTATTAAAACAATTTTTAGCCTCATATCTTCAGCTCTTTTTACAGATTTTCTACAAGATTTAGATCTGAAGAAGGAGAGGGAAATGGGGAAAAAGTTGATTTTGTGTCTTATGAACCATTTCTGTCTTGATTTGATCATATTTTTTCAATCATCACGTACTGTTCACTCTTTTTCAGTCTTCTTATCTCAGAATTAAGCCTAAACATGTTCACACCTCTGGGTGATTAAAATTTAAAATATCTATCCATCTTTCAATCAAGAAGTTTTGATTTCCTAAAAGACAATAAAACTGTTATAAAATAGTTGTTGAGTTTTATCTAAATTATTAAAAACTGGCACGCTAAAAATAATTTCTACCCTTTTCAACAATAATGGGAAAGATCTTTTTAGGCAATTCAAACATGCCAATCACTAGCTTTTTAATTATTATTTCACTTTGTTAATGAAGGCTTCCTTGCCTTCATCAACAATCTCAACAAGACTCAAAGTGCTCCAAATGTCACATCTTACATATATTTATATAAGTGATGGATGGATTATATACTTAAAAAAATTCCAACAAACTAAAATTAGTCATACAATGATATTAAATAAGCTTCAATTAAGCTTATCATTGAGAGTCGACCACTGATTTTGTTTAAAGAAAATATTACTTAACATGGGAGGATTTTACTGCACTCAAGTTAAAGTTTGATTTTTCTGAATAAGAATGGCAACATGGAGAACTATAATAACGACAGTATGCATTTCTTGACAAATGCAAAAACTGTAAAAGAAAGAAGAAAGAAAAATAAACAGAGATTAAAATTATTTGACCGTTTTTCATGTTGCAGGCATGCTCCTGTTAAATGCAGTAAATGTGATGTTTTTCCGGATTCAGTGAGTAACCCTTTTAATTTAGTCATTATGACCAGAATGACATTTTACCCCAGTCTTTATAAAATAAATCTAGTTTTTACCCTTTTATTCAGCTGCATTTTGGTTAAAAATTCCTGCTATTTCTCCAGCAATCCAGACAATTTAGCTTTTATGTTGTACAGCAGAGAAAACGCATAAAGGTCATAACTCCCATCAGCACATTTAACCCAACCTTATGTCATTTTACTATAATTAAGCACCAAGTGTGGGCTTTTACTGCTTATTAAAGTTTAAATATAACAATCCAATCATCTTTATTTTCCCCACTGTAGCATATTCGTTGCATAAAAAGAACACTGCATGGGCAGAGCTCCATCAAATATCTGCACTGCACAAAACCCACTGTTAGTCAATGTAGTGAGCAGCAAAGTCAATGGATCATCCTCAGCAGCATATGCTACTGTATGGCTGAGGGAAGTCGCGCTATGCACACTTGCCCAGCAACATGCTTACATCACAGAGCACGTGCTGGGTGGGATTCAGTGTGCCAGTGTTTACACTGGAGTGATTACGCGCCTGTCTTCAGGCATGTTCAGTCTTTGTGGGTTTTCTGGCAGACTAGAGCTGCTGTTTGCATCTGCAGAAGCCTTAAAAGCACCTTTTATATTCCCTCATATTCCAGCTGGAGATAAGTCGGCGGTGCTGCTGCAGCCAGTGTTCTGCAGCTCTGCAAGGAGGGGAAGAGAGCAGAAGAGAGAGGAAAAAAAAACCCTGCGCAGTGCAGACTCAGTTTTGCATGCAACACTGAAGGGCCCCAGTGAGAAGAGAGCAGAGGAGAGGAGTGGAGGGAGTAAAAGGAGAAAGAAAAGGTAAGGGGCGTGCCGGATAAAAAAAAAAGAGAGGGAAAGGCACCAGTGTTGCCTATGACTGTGAATTTGGGATGTTGTAGATATATAAAAACAAGAGGAGTAAATTTCCACCAGAAAACTCAGAAATGTTGAGATTAATCACAGAAATTTTCAAGAAAAGGCGAGGAAATTTCTGAGTTTCAGAAGTTGAACATTTTCATGAATTGTTGCAAGTCTATAAATGCGGGTCATGAAACTAGATTGTATATATATGACCATATGTGGCAGTATTAAAATGAGTTTCATTAGTATGACAGCATATTAGGGCTATCTGAGATTGTAAAAAAGGAGTACATTTTCATAGAAATGTTTTTTGATTAATCTCAAAAATAGAGAAAAAGTTGAAAATTTGCTAGAAAACTAAAAAAAATGTTAAAAATTTTCTACTTTTGGAACTAAGAAATTTCCTGTTTTATTCTTGAAAATTTCTTAGATTAATCTGAAAATGTCTGAGTTTTTTTGGTGGAAATTTACTACAATAACTCTGTTATGCCGTCGTACATTAGATTTTGAAATTTGGTCCTTTTGGAGGGGATGGGGGGAGATGGGCTAGGGGGGATTGGGCGTGTTTTGCGTTGTGCTTGGACTTAAAACTGGATTGGAAGCAGATCTGGCAACCCTGAAATCACTCACCCGCTATCAGTGGCGAGCGAATCGCCCAGGAGCTGCACATCACCAAGGATACCAATCCCAGCTTCTTTCCTCCGCAGGTTCCTCTCCCCGCTCTCGTCCGTGGCGGGGTAGCCCTTCACCAGCGCCTGCCTGCTGCCGTAGATGCCCGTAATGGACGCCCCCCTCTCCGCCTCGTACCCGTTAAGCGTCCCCCGGCCGGCCCTGCTGTCCACCAGTTCTCGCTGGCAGTCGGCGGGACGCTTATCGTACGGCACGGCAGACGGAGGGCCGCTCTTGGGCAGTTTGTATCCATGCGAAATGAGGAGGTCCTCCACGCTGTACATGGCGGCGTCTCTCTCACTCCAGGGCGGGAGGGCAAAGGTGGGAGTGTTGCCTTATGCGCAGTGCTGCTGGTGGAAGCTGGAGCACGGCTGCTCAGCAGAGGCCATCACTGTGGAGAGAACAGCGAGGCGACATGTAACAGAGAGCAGCTAAAGCTGTCACTTAGAAAATAATATTTAAAGCTTTGAGCTAAGGTCTTCCTTCTGAAATTCAGAAATTAAGTTAAAGCTACCGTATGTACCTTTTATATAAAATGTTTTTTCTTCATATATTAGTTAAAACTAACACCATGTAGTGACAGTTTGCTATGAGACAGATAATCAATGAAAAGACCAATCTACTCCACCTCCTCCTTACTACCGCTCCCAACTAAAAACAACCAATCAGAGTCAGGAGGAGGGTCTTAGTGCTGTCCATCAAACTCGTAAACGCGCTTAAGGTGGAGAAACAACTCACTGTTACAGAAAAACCATTTATCCACTGTCATCTGTGTCCATGCTAATTGGCTTTGTCATTCAGGACAGGGTCTGCTGATGGGGAGACGCTGCAGACGTGATTGACAGCACTAAGACCCGCCTCCTGGCTCTGATTGGTTGGTTCCTGTCAGCATTTGATACTCTGGGAGAAGGTAGAGGAAGAGGAGCTCAATTTTTTTTCACAAATTATCTTTTATTCCATACTATTAGGACAAAGTGAAAGTTTCAACAAATAAGTAAAAAAAATATATATATATATATATTTTTTAAAAGTTACCTGCTGTACCTTTAACCGAGAGTAAATATAGTTTATGAGGTTTGTTAATATTTGGACATACTAAAGAGAAAAGTAAAGTAAAATCCACTTTTTTCCGTTCCAATATGATACAGATATCTGAAGTTTTGAATCACCCGAATAAGAAAAATAGTGCTGAATTAGCTTAAAACATTACTTTAAAAAAATAGACATAAATGCACTGAATTACATGTTTACTTGATAACTCTGCAGCAGTACAGCACACCAAAATAACATTAATTTGAAATATGAACATAATTTCAACATGACATGTTTCTTTTTTAGTTCTTACACATCTCAACTGCTGCTATGTTTCTTACAGCTTCAAGTTACAAAGGTGCGTATTAATGAATCTGAAAATCCGTTCCCCAATGTCTGGATGTTGAAAACTGTGTGAGCCACGCCCTGAACTCCTGTGAAAGAGTCATTTCATCCGCTTTACAGGACTGCAGCTTCTGGTACGCAGGACCATCTTTTAACATCACTGAGAATGAAGAATAATGTAACATCGTGACTGGCTGCAGGCCGTTTTAGGACTTTACAAATAGTTTTAAAGACATGGCGCACTAGCTGAGCTCAGTTAACTTGAACAAATGTTTACCGGACCAGAAGAGTTTTTTTTTTCTTTTTAAAGAAAAAAAAGAGAGGGAATGAGAGGCTGTTCCCACTTTACAAACAGTTTAACAACTTTGATAGTTGAATGAAACTACTGGTGAAAGTCCAAAACTCATTATGAACTTTTTGCTGACAGCTTGGTACGGTCTTATTTCTTTTGTCTTTTTTTATTTTTATTTTTATTTTTTTGGTGTGTTTAAATGGAAAATTTCACATTTTTTTATTTTAGATTTGAAAGTTTGCTAAAAAAAATAATAATAAATTTTGAGATTGATCTAAAAAATGTTCTATAATAAATAGAAGATTCTCAGATTTGAAAGAACTCTGAGAATCCACACTTTCCGAATTTGTAAATAACTCAAAACGTCTCGAGTAAACATACTCATGGTTTTCACATTCAGAAGAAATTAACGAAAAGTAGATTTCAAACAAACCTTCCAGAGTTTGGAGTTTGATCAACTCTGAACTTTATCTACTTTTCCACAAAAGACCAAAAAAAGCAAAACAAAACCTTTGTGGCCTCTTTTAATCTTCTATAAAAATAAAAAATAAAACAATTGTAGCATCTTTCTAAATTCATGCAACTATTTCCTTTGCAAAATTAAAAAAATGGATATACACATATACCCTTTTTTATTTTAGAAAACTCCTAAATATACATTCACATCCACAAATCAATCAATAACATCTCTATACCATTATAAGATTTAATACAAATCAGCATAAATTGGTTCAAGAATACACAAAACAATTCTTACAGTCCAGATATTTCTCTGTTTAGTAACAGACATGTGATTCAGATGCGTCAGTGCTGCAAAAAGGCCAGAAAAAAAAAGACAAACGATGCTTTATGAACCCCGTGTTTGCTAAGTACCTGCTAGTGTGTTCGTCTGCTTGTGTGTTGATTTATGAACGCCCGGGCCGCCCTGCCTGTCTGATATATTAATTAGTGGCCGTAACAGTGTGTCCTGCCTGGAGATGACAGCGGATGTCTCATGAACCTGACACACATTAATCACTGGCTTTGCTCGCATAAGCATTTTTGGATAGAGACTTAAATAGTGACATCATTTCAATAATGTTCACAGAAATGCAGCACAAAACAGTGACGGTTTATGTCAAAGTTTACAAAATGTAGGCAAATACTTTATTTAATTTAGAACAACCAATAGAAATGGCTTCCATTCAAACTACGTCAGTTAAACCGCAGCTGAATTGTTTTTACATTTTCCCTCCCAGCAGCTGGACTTTGGTCTAAACGTACTAAAATGATCAACATTTTTTTTAGGATTTCTTCAAACTTCAGCTACTTTTTCACTTGGTTTTCATCCTGATCCTTGTAGAACTACAAATATCTTAAATTTAGGATTATTTTTCATATCTAAATTAAAATTTTAACAAAAACAAGAGGAAAAGCAGCAACAGTCCAAATTAAAACCTTCAGAATGCCTGAATAAAATGCTGCCTTTTACAAAAACAAAATGTTGTCCCCTTCTCAAGGTTTATTACTCAAAGCCTGCTTCTATTCAAGAATGTCATAAATCATGACGTTTTACATTTTTACATCTGATCAATATTAGTGAACTTTTACCACCAAACTCCTTTCGACCACTATTTGTTTACAAACACATCGATTTGTTAACGTTATTCAGATTTTAATCACAGTTTAATGCAAAGTGCACTTCTTATTTTATCTGTTTTTTGGACTGAGAAGACGAGACGGTACCTGGAGAAATGTAAGCAGGCATTTATGAGTGTGAGCTGCGCTTCCTGCTTTACCATCACTGCTGCATTATTGTGTAATCCAAAAAGCAGAAAGCCAATAATGAGTTAAATTAATAATGTTTGCTCACTTTATATAAATTGATGTCAGTTCAGCTAACGTTTACACTTATAATGTTTAAGAAGATGAAACTGAGTGAGTTTTTCTGGCAGAAAATGAAAATAAATCACATTCATCAGCTTTAATGTGCAATTTTATTAATTCAAGCCATTAAAATAAGGCTTAAGTAGTTAAAATAAACATCACTTCCTAAAAAGATCCTCACAATTTATGATTAATGAGTCACATTGTTGCATTTTTTATGGATTTTTATTTATTTTTCCCACTATATTGTTGAAGATTCACCAATTCTGTGACATATAGACCTAATTAGTGTCAAAAAGCAATAAGAAAGTTTAAAATAATTAAATATACATTAAACATTTGCTTTTTTTAAAAATGTTTTACAATATATTCCTTCATCAACTGTAAATTACAGAATATCGTTACAGTGTACCGACTTTACACTCTCTACTTTATATAATTAATCTGAAAAAAAAGCAGGAAATTTGTTTCTGCATTATTATAATATAAATAAAACATATTTACTAGACTAAGAGCACAGAGAAAATGTTTTACTGCAGGTAATCAACTTTATTCAAAATAATAAAGCATATCAGGGTTTAAACTAAGTTGCATTTTGCAAAAATGTCACCAAAACCAGATAATTTCCAACATTATAAGACATTTTTGTGGCTAAATGATAATGAAGAAACTAATTTATACAAGCAGTGGTAGTTTTGATGTGTTATTTTATATTTAACTTTTATTTTACTGCTATATAAACCCATTGAGATTAAAAACCTGAAGTCCTGGCCAAGAGGCAGCAATGAATGACCAAAATGGCCGACCTCCCAGAACAACATGAATAGTGACTAAAACTGTAATTGTTAGATTCCTATTTGGCACTAAATTAAACAGAGATATTTTATTTTTTTTTACATTTTTATTCTTAGATCCAAACATTTTTGCGTCACCTCTGGTTAAAATATACACATTTCCAATTCATGGATCAGCATTTGTGGAGTTTTTGTGGAATTTAACTCCAAATTATTCATAGAAAATACGCAGATTTTCTTTTCATACAGCATATAAAATATTCAAAATAAATGTGCTTGGGAAGGTGAAGAACAAATGAACAATGCAACTTGATATTGGTTGGTATTTGCAAAGCAGCCAATCAAGGACTGTGATTTATCTACCTTAGCACTGATTAGTTGTACTTCCAAAAGATAAGAAAGACAGTAGATATTAGTTCCTGGGGTAGTGCTTAAACAGTTTCCACTCTGCATGATAATGGATATAAAAGTAGATTTGGTGTTTGAACTATTAAACTGGGTAGTTATAAACATTTTCAGAGGGAATATCAAGTAATTGTGGATTTTAACTATTCATGAGAGGTTGAGGTCCGCTGTAAATATGATTATTCTGCACAGAAAATAGATTAATTTAAACACAGTTTCAGATTTATAAACACAAAAAGAGAGCACGTGCAACGACAAGATCACATTTGATTGAGACAGCTGCAAAAAACTGGACTGACTTATTTTCCAAAACGCCAATTTGATTCGTGAAACCTTTGATATGTTTGTGAAAATGAAACAATGGACATCGGCTGCAGAGAAAAGGACTCGCCCAGAGCGCTGTTCATGCAGAAACCGCCTCTAAAATCAAACAAATGACCTAAAGCAGAGTCAAATCTAATTTGCTTTACCATGAATCACTCAAAATGTCTGAAATACATATAAAAATGGCATTTAGATGATTTTCCTCTCATCTTGACCTTACAGTGACCTTAACATTTCTCACCCCGTAACTTTGTCCACTTGCCAGTTCAGAGTTGCCCCCAGAGTGGGAGTTCACACACATACTGTTTGCTAAGCATTTTTCTCTGCGACGTTTAATATCAGCCAATTGTCTTGGGCTAATTAATACAGTCCAGATGTATATGTATATATAT
>NW_006799984.1:2116894-2134915 GCF_000485575.1 Poecilia formosa | reverse complement strand
AAAATCCCTACTGACCATTTTTCCAAGGACAGCACGTGAGAAAAACGGTGAACGATTAACGGCTTTGTAAACGCCTCTTCAAAACCACAAACCACACAGGCTGCACCCAAAACTACAGAAAAACAGCCTCAAATCAAAACTTTGAAGTCTTCTAAAACTATTCCTGCTTGCTAAAGTGGAGCGAGTAAGGAGTTTGGAAAATGCTGCAAACACATCAACATGGATCGTTTGTGGAGGAGGGGAGAGGGTTTGAAATCCAAAAGCAGGGATGATCAATAAGTGAAGAAGAGTAGTGGAGCAGAACCAAAGAAAAAACAAAAAAAAAACGACACACAGTGGCTATTTTTTTTTTTTTTTTTGACAAGGTCACAGCTTCGAATGATTGCAGCGGAAATATGGCACATGAGCCTCTTTTTGCATAGCAACAACAAAACTACCAGCAGTAACCACAACACAAGTCGTCTCTCCACATGGACGAGGAGGGACGGCTTTGAGGGGAAAGACGGGGAAGTTCTGCGTTTTGGGGAGGACAAAACACAAAGTGTAAAACTCTGCAGCCTGAATCATTTAGAGGCTAATTAACACTCTGATTTAATTTCTCATTATACACTTCCAGTTACAACTTAAAATGAGACAGAACTTTATTAAGTATTAATGTGTATAAATTGGATTTTAACTTAAAATTTCAATTTTTTATTTATTTATTTTTTTTATTGGCTGGAGGCAGCCATTCCAGACAGGAGAAGATATCCAGGCCTGGAGGGCTGCATGCACAGGTAGGGGCCACTGTAACACATCAGCACTAGCAGGCAGCACCACCCTAACAGCTAAGGGAGTGTACCTACATCCTACCTAGTGACAGGCAGAGAGCAGAGCAGATCATAAAAATAAACTGCCTCTGCAAACTCATTCAAAGCACAAGTTATTAATTAGGAGCAAAAAAAAAAAAAAAAGCCATCCCTCCTCTGGATAAGTCACTGTAGCTATGAATGAATGATGAACTGAAATAGATCCGTTGTATCATAGCCCAGCTATCAATAAAATATCACTGTTGTGATTGATACATCATGCATTATAGATACAGCATGACCTAGCCTCCCCACAGCCTGCTGCAGCGGAGCCTGCATGAAAACTGACAGCTTGGTAGATTATATTTTTAAATCGCCACCCCAACACCTGCAGGTACATCTCCACCAGCCACACGCCCTCTAAGTTGAAAATATTTGACGAGAAATTCTAACCCCGGTGCAAGAAAAAAAAAAAAAAAAATCTTCCCCCCCCAACCCCCTCCCATAAATAAACGCAGAAAAGCTGGATGAGGGAGCCCCCCCCCAACCCCCCTCCCATAAATAAACGCAGAAAAGCTGGATGAGGGAGCGCACCATCCCCGCCTCGCCTCCACCAGCAGCAGCAGCAGCAGCGGCGGCGGCTCATCTGTCGACAGGAGAGCATTTTGAGGCGTGTGCAAGTTGCCGAGGTTTTGCAGATGCGTCCTCGCTGCTGACTGTGTTTACCAAGCCTAAATCGTGGAGGCTACGTGAGCCACACGCATACAAGGAGAAATAATAACACCAAGCAACAGCAACAGCCCATTCCTTGGGAAGGAGCGGTAGAAATTGCGTGCAACACGTTGTAAAGGCGAGGAATAAAAAAAAAGGGCGTAGCGGCGGACGGAGCATACCTGGGAGGATGTTCGGCGTCGCAGTTCCCCTGCGCCCAGCTTCTGCTGCTGAGACTGAGCACTGCACAGAGCCTGAGCCGAGCATGCCTATTGGTAGGCAGAGACGCGCTGGTTGCTGGCTGCCTGGACTGGGCGCTCCTCACTATACAGCTGAGGTGGGGTGGGCGCCTCACATGCAGGGATGTCGGAATGGTTTCTTCCAAACTGTTTCCCCCCTAACTTTACCTTTTTTTCATAGCAACAGTAATTTTTCACCCCCCTCACACTCATGCAGCCTCTACTGCTGACTTGAATGGTAATTACTTCTACTTGTAGTTCGTTTTTTATCTTCACCACTTGACAGATTTCTTTCCCCACGTAATTCTTGTGAACATCTGCATGCACCCAGGTCTATTCTGCAAGATTTGGTTGTGCAGCGCAGCAGCAAGCAGCACCACACCCTTTGGTGATGTTGATGACTCGTCACCGTGTGTGTCCCCCACCTCCCATCCAATGCCAGGACAGCTTGGCTAATTAAAAGTGTTGGGCTCGGGCCTGACTGTGCCAGTTATGGCATGCAGCAGCGAAAGGGATCCCTCATTTGAAGGAAGATGCATCCCGAACTGAACTATGGGTAAGTGAGAGCCGTAAACTTTCTCTGTAGTTGAGTCTATTGTTTTTTTTTTCTTATAAAATGTCACTATGTCATGATAGTGTAGTATGAGTCAGATTATATGTAAAAAGCTTCTCTGCCTTCTACCAGTAGTAAATAGAAACAACCAATGAGAAGCAGGAGTTAGCGATGTCCATGCTAAGGGTAGTTAGCATGATTACTGTTTTGAACCCAAATGGAAATTAAATGTTCTTTTAACTCATATTAAGTCACATTCTTCAGGCAGATATTGAAGATGATTGCTTAGCTTTGCATCATGTTTTAACATTATTATCTAATCTAAGACATATCTGGAGTGTTGCTTTGATTCTTTCATGCATGTCTGAGAAATCGTTTAATTTCTATGGCAACCATTTAGCTGTGCAAAATGCTTGGGAGGACCTAGCTCCGCCTTCAAGATGCAGCTCCTCCTCTAAGCTGCAGTTTCTAAGCTTCACAGAGCAGGCGCCACTCAGCTCCTTCAGACTAGCCAGCAGCAATTAGCAAACACCTGGTGAAACTGTGCATCTGCTGAGCTCATTATACAATCTACTTCTCAGTGAAACACTGGTAAAACATTGTTAAAGGGTTAATAGAGGAGCCATATTGTGATGACTCTCATCTCCATCAGGTTGGACTGGGGCCAGAAAAATATTTTGTCTCAATGCATCAGATTGAGACGAAACATATCTAAAGAAGAATAGGCAAACTCCTCTGTCTATTCTGTGCAAAGCACAGGCAGAAGCTTGCAGCTGCAGTGAAAACTAAAATGTCTGAACAGGTCTTAATACTAACACACACACACACACACACACACACACACACACACACACACACACACACCTCCGTTTTCAGTGTAAGTTAGGAAATCACTTACAGTATAATTTGTCACTTTCCAGTTTTTCCATTAAAACGATTAGAAAGTTTGTGTTTGCGACACGACAAAATGTGGAAGAAGTTGAAGGATTATGAATGCGTTTGCAAGGCTCAGTAAAAATAACTTTCACTCTGTTCCCGGAGATGATAGATTGTAAGGTTAAAGCATGTGGGAGTCTCTTTTTTCTTTTCCTGACTTTTATCTATGAAGGATGTAGATACAGAAATAAAATGTCACAAAAAATATGTAGAGAACCTCTTTATTAGTAAAATCATCTCCAAATTTGTGACATGTTGAAGTTTTTCTTCCTCTGACATCTTCCTTTAATTAACAACACTTCTGTGTGACATGGTTTATTTGCATTTATATTTCAGCAGAAAATCTCATTTTTATTTATTTTTTAATGTGTAGATGCCTTGTAAGAAATGCTCTGCAGTTTGTGGTTGAAAAAATGAACCAATGGAGTAATGCAAAATGACTGTTATTTAAATAGCCTGTTTCAGACGCTGCTGTGTGCTGCACTGGCTGGTCTCATTCCTTTATCAGCTCTGCTCCACTTCACCAGGAAACTGGCTGCCTTTTCCTTTAGCTCTTCACTGCTTCTAAAGTACTCTAAAAATCAGCAGCAGAATAACTAACAAAAGCAGCTGCAAAGCAACTTTTAATATCAAATATAATACATGAGGATATTTATTTCTCCTGCACACAGATGTGTTTTGTCTTCCATCAATCCTGTTTTGCTCCACAAAAAAGTCTGCAAGTGTCACTTCCTCTTCCTTTTTTTATCAGCACAAAAATATATTCAAAATGAGAGTTAAGTCAATCTCAAAATTAGGCAGTTTAATGCTATTTATTTGCCAATTAAGCAATAGAAACTTCTTAAAATGCAGCTTTTGTCTTGAGGCAATAATTTACCATTATGGAGAAAAACATATGTTGCTTTGAAGCAACAGAGAGAGAGAGAGAGAGAGAGAGAGAGAGAGAGAGAGAGAGAGAGAGAACCAATATGACAACAAGAACAGTCAGTAGTGTGTGCTTATGTTCAAAGACTAATATAATACCAATAATCATCATTTTTCTTTCATCTTTTGAGTTTAACACAGATAAATATAACTTTGGGTTTAATCTTGGCTGGCTGATGTCAGATGGATGTTTCACATTATGCTGTTTTAATAAATGGCTGTTTTTAAGTAAATTCTGATTCATTGACTGTTGTTATATGGAGTCGAAAACATGTTCGACTTCAACCTTTGATTTTATCTTTCCTGACTATCATGACTTCCCTCCATCATGATAAATTTAAGTTTAGGCTTAGCAAGCATCCCTCTTAAAGTAATATAAAAACCATTAAAATATTATTTACAGCTTGGGAATTAGACTTGGAGGCCAATTCTTGGTGTAGTTGAAAACCAGAGTTGGGTTGTAACTAGTGACATTTACTTGAGTAACTTTTTGGAAAAATTGCCTTTTACTGCACTGAACTTTTACTTCAATAATATCATGAAGTATCACTACTTTTAACATTTCTGGACGCTTTGTGGAAAGTGATTTCGATTTTTTCGTTCGCCTGATTTTATTCTTTATTTTTTGCCACGACTTGAATCACTTTTTTTTTGTTTTTTTACTAAAATCTGTTTTACTCTTAAGTCATTTTTTGTACAGCTAGAAACATGTTTTAAGCAAAATGTTCCCACACACAGACACCAGTTTTTGCAGTTTTTGTTAGTTTCATAAGTTTCATATTGAAAGAAATTGATTTGTATTTTTTCCCATCTGATGGTAATTTTCAAATATCACATTTTAATATTTTGATCAGTTACTCAGTACTTGACTTTCTACCAAAGGTACAAATGTTTATTTTTTTAGTTTTACTTGAGTAAAAATATGTTGAAGTAGCGCTACTCTTACTTGAGTGCAGTTTTTGGATCCTCACCTCTGCTGAAAACAAACAGAGAAACAAAGAAAGTTTTCATTTGTTCATCAATCTGAAAGGAAACCTTTGTTGCGGCATTTCATTTTTGCTGCAGATGGAAGAAAAATGGTCTGACTCCTGATGTCAAGGGCATTTATTGTTCTCCTCATGAAGGTGACTTCTGAGCCTCATCACCTTCATCACGTTCTGCTCACACACAAACATCTAAAACATAGACAAACACATTTAGAAACACACACACACGCTATCTGCCCTCTCGCTGTCCCCAGCCTCTGTTGCCTAGGACACAGATGTGATGGCGATGGGGACCCCATCCCATAACACGTCAAAGAGGCAGTGTGAGTGGCTGCAGGAGAATGCGCGGGGTCTCTACCGCCCTCTTGTGGCCAAAGCGGAGAACGTGTTTTCCTTTAGCCAAGATTCTGCCTGGTAACCCAATATGCTGACTTTTCTGGATGCAGACAGCCAGCCATGAATTTCTAATGAGATACCTCACTCCGTGAATCCTCACAGGAGACAGAGATGAAAAGTTCAACATGAATAATCACTTACGAGATCAGAGAGGAAGTTTACGACGCCATTAGTACGCTTTATGTTTGGCTAAATTATTTCACAGCCAGAGCAAGTTAATATCTCCACTCTGGTTTTAAAGAATTAATTCTAGTCCATCCACCATGTTCACTATTACTCATAACCTTTAAATATGATATGCAATGTATATGATAACAATACATGGCTCAGATTAATGCACATGACATCATAAAACCTGTGATTATTGTTGACTCAGCTTCAGCAGCAATAGACTTTATGGGATACTTTCTGTAGCTCATCATTTACATACACTGAGTTATTCTGGTACTGTTCCAAATATTTCTACATTAATTTATGGCATGAATAAATAAAGAAATGTAAATTGTGTCGTTAGCTCTGCATGTTTTTGAGAAGTCTTCATTAAAAAATTGAACCAAGGGAAAGTATGATTCAGAAAAAAATTTATTTGCTTTCATTCTATAGATAAAATCAAATTTCAAGGCTACTTTTTTCTTGTGGCACTAATGTCATGTTGAAATATTCTTTTATATGCTGAAAAAGCTTAGAAAGCAGAGGCGCCCTTAAGGAGGGTTAGAAGGGGGACATGGCCCCTCATGAAAATCACTGGCCACCTCAAAGAATCATGTTCATTTTATAGGAAGGCAAGCAGAGTCATATTCTTAAATGAAGACATAAATGTAAAACCCAATAAATAACTAAATATGTACATTTTTTAAAAAAAAAAACTTTAGCTGGAGGGCCCCTAAAATTTTTACCAGTTTGGGCAGGGTACCATTTGAAAATGTTAATTCACTGCAGCACCTTTGCTCAAGTAGCAGTGATGTTAATTATAAAAACTGGTTATGTATTTTTTTTCCTTAGGTAGTTTACTCCCTATATCATTTTTATATTTTTTGAATGAAAAGCAGATGACTAAACATATATAAATAAAGATTTAGTCCTCCATTTAGTCAAGACAATACAATATACTGTATGCAGCAATATAGCAAGTATTCCCAACATATTTTTCAATATTTATTCATGAATTTATTTTGTTGTCTTGTTTTTATTTACTTTGGGATTTTTGGAGGTGATTTGTTGTAAAGTTTTCTTGTCATTTTGTAAAATGAAAAATACACAGTAAACCATAGGTGACAATTTTTTCTCTATCATATGAGGCAGCTGTGGCTCACTGTTGAGGAATACTTATTTGGTAACAAACCAGTTACAATTTCAAAGAGAAAAAACAAAATGTATGACCCTTTAAATTTTAAGGATTTCCTTCCATCTGCAGCCTTAGTAAAGCTAAGTTTGTACAGTTCCCATAAGAACCAAATATCTTCATAGAGAAAATAAAATCTACAACATGTTCTCTGGAATATAGTGTGGTTTATTCATTCTAATTGATGTGCTATTTTAAATATTAAAAACATCAAGTAAAAACAGCCACATACATATATGTGTGTGTATATATATATATATACACAGCAGCAGAAGCAGGAATTTGGGCAGAACTGAGCAGGGCATTGTTGTGCTTTTAGATTATACATGGCTGAAACCAACAAAATCAAAGAAATAGTATTCTGTATGGCAGCAATACAAAATACAGCCCAATATTCTTCCGGGCTTTTGGAAAAGCCCTGCAGAATAAACATTTGAAGAGGACTTTCAGAAATACTTTCCAGCAATTTCTAGAGTACTCCAGATTATACAAGCTTCTTTAATGCCATTTATACATTACTTTTCTGGGTTAATTTTACTTAATATCCAGGTTATGTTTCTGTAATTTACAAGCTACCTATCTTTAAAGACTTAAAGAGCAATTTCCTGGTTATCAAAGATTAGTTTCTAGAATTTTCTTGTTAATTTTATGTTTGACCTCAGTGAAGGTTACAAATTACTATCTGCAACTCAATTACTCTATTTTTAAAAAATCCAGGTTATTTTTCTCAGTTTTGGGGAATTTATGGGTTTATTTTGTAAAATATACAGATGAATTTTTCAGGAATTTTATATTTGCTCTTTGGAACTAACAGAAGACTTTCCTGAAACCTTTTTGGACCTTGCGGGCTACGGTTAAACTTAAAGCAGGTCGAGTTCCAGCAAGTGAATGGTAAATCAGCCAGTAAATTTCATAAAAATAACCTGTACTTTTTAGAAAATAACCTGTAAATTCTGGGGAAGTCTGGACTGCATGATATATTGTTACCAGAGCAATAACCTTGTGAAGCAGCATCATGTTGACCTTTTTCTAAAAGGCTTCATATTCTCTGTTTACAATAATGTGAGTAAAGATATAAATGTCAATAAGTATTGTTAAATAGTGTCACCCTTTTGTTTATATCCGGGCATAAAATACAGCATTAATGTCCACCTATATGTTTTTGTTCAACATAAATGATCCTAGATAACTTACTAGCACCAAATGAAAGTTTCTATCCAAATAAAAAAGAGAAAATGTGTAATTAACTGTGTAAGATTTCTAACTGATTTACAGTAATTCTTAATCTGTGCATCTAGAAAAGTTTGTCTGTATTTTTATATTTTCTAAAACTGCAGCTTAGAGTAAAGCATCTATGTGCTGTATCTATTTTAAATGGTAATAATCAACATACTTAACTTTCCTGTGAAACAACCATCAGTTGGGCGAAAAGGAAAAACAAAACAACAACAACAAAAACTAATTACTGTCTGTTCAACATTCTTTCTGTCCACAGGATGAACTGCTGTTAAACCCACCTGAAGCATAGTATTGTCATTTTAAAGTAGATATAGGCAAGGGTGATCAGAGCAAATACAACAAAATCAGATATGCACATTGAGTACACTTATAACAAATTAAAGACAAATATTAAAAAATAATTTTTTATAAGGTAACACAAGATTGTGGCGTTTACCGTGGGATCTGTGGGTGCGTTGAAACTACTTGTCTGCTTTAAAAGAGTCTTTAACACACAACTATGATGATGTGGCGATATACTGAAGGTTCTCTGTAAACATTCTCTGTTCTAGGCCTCTGTTTCTGATTGATCGGTGGTGACGCTGCCGTTCAACTCGCCCAAAGCTGATTGCTCCTGGATGTCCGTCATCTCCCCGACGGTGAAGATGGGTTCCCCCGCCTTGCTGTGGGCCGAGCCGCCGTCCGGCTGCTTGGTGGCTTGTTCGGCCAGCGTGGGCTCTTCATCCAGCCTGCTGGAGATGGACCAGTAGAGGTGAGCGTCGAGTCTGGCCGCCGCCAACGCCAGCTCCCGTGCCGAGCAGGAGGGCGTGCCAACCTTGGTGGGTATAAGGGAAGAGAAGTTAGTTAAATCGGACCTTTTTGTACTTCCATTTGGGTTTCTACTACTTCTAAAAGCAGCCCAATAAATTTGCCAAAAAACAATTTTCACCTACCCACATGTTATTTGTTCTCCTCTAACTCCCATGATAGTTGCAGCCTCAGGCACCTGTCTGCCTGTGTCTTATATTGTTCATATGTCCTTTTTTTGTTCTTTGAATGGTCGGTACTGGAATGAATTTTGTTGTGCTTTCTGTACAGTGACAATGAAGGCTGATTCAGATTTTGAATGTAATTGTTTTTAGGGTCTGAAAAATGAACCGTTTAAAAACCCTCTGGAATGTAACGTCAAAAATTAGCAGGTTCTGCCCCTCACCTAGCAACCCTAGCCAAGCCATCCCATTACCTAGCAACCCCAGTGAATTCCAGTCTGTCACCTAGCAACCCTAGCCAAGCCATCCCATTACCTAGCAACCCCAGTGAATTCCAGTCTGTCACCTAGCAACCCTAGCCAAGCCATCCCATTACCTAGCAACCCCAGTGAATTCCAGTCTGTCACCTAGCAACCCAGTCTAAGTTCCAGCACAACTGCTCAGCTAGTTTTACCGCTGTATACTGGAAAAGACAGCTGTTTTGTTATTAACTTATTAAAATATTATTTATTTAGTTTCTCTTCAGGACCAATAAAGTATTTTTGAATTAAATAACCATTCAGAAACTTGTTGGTTGTGCAGTATGCTCTACTAATGCTTTTCAAAGATGTATGGTTGTGTAATTGCACATCCATTTGCAGCCATTTTGAGTGTAAATGTTGAGTTGGTGGGCGTGGCCAGCAGAATTGCCCACTATTTGTAGGCAAGAGGTTGTAGTTTCTAACTCCAGTGTGTAGTACGAAAATGTTTGTCCTTTTTAGTTTGCCTGGTAACAGAAATACGTAAAAAAAAAAAAGATTTCTGTAAGTATTTCTGCGAGTGCCATTTCTGGCAACCCCTCCTAAGCTGCGTTTCCAGTCATTAAAAATTGCTTTTTGTCATGAGGTGGTGAAGGTGAGAATGAACGCAGGAGTCCAGGTTATGAAGAAAGTGATGATGAATTTAATGATGAAAGTGGCTCAAACAGTCCAGATCAGGCAGCACGGCAGAGACAAAAAGCACACAGCTAAATACCGGTAGCAACTGACACAAAGACTGAACACGGAGCAAAGTAGTCTCAGGACTATACAGTTCAACTGAGAACGACTGACAACAACCGACAAGCTACATACGACTAAGATCTGACAACAGACAAAGACAACAGGTGGACTTAAATACACTGGGAGGGTGGTCAGGGAACGAGACACACCTGGGAAACAATTAACAGGGAGGACAGGACATCACAGAGACTCACAGGGAACAGGATCACAACAAACACAGAAAAAACCCAAAAATAAACACAGAAAACTCAAATCCTAACACTTTTAATATGATGCAACTGTTCAAAATGTATGAGAAAAAAATGAAAATGTTTGAACATTAGAGACATAAAATAAAACCAAACTTAGATTAAAAAGAATAAAACTGGGTTAAAAGCTCAAAGTGCAAATAAGAAATCTTTAAACTGACAAAGTTACATGAACACATTTGAAAAAAGGATGACTTGGACTGGAAAATATGAACAAAGCCTTCTGTAAAGCTTGTCCATCATATCATAATTTGAATTTAGCTGTTTACCACAGTTTTAGCAATGGGGTTGCCAGGGAAACCCTCCCCTGGAGCAGAGCAACAGGCATCCTAATTAGATGGTCAAACCACATCATCAGACTACATTCAATGCAGCTTTTCCCCAGTCTCACTTCATCTGAGAACAACCCAGACTTCCAAAGGAAGAACTGATCCAGGAACTGTTTTGAGTCGTGGTTATGAACCACATAACCTTTTTCAGTTTTACTTCACTAAACCTCTCATCTGTACAAGTTACAAAACCACAGACTTTTTTTTTTCCATTTCAAGATTTTTGTGGAAAAACAGCTGCTCCAGTGGTATCATAGGACTTCATTTACTCAAATTCCCTTCCTATTTAATGACTTTGAGGTGTAAAAATTGGTTTGAGTTCCTACATTTCCCAGCATACCATTCAGTAACCCCATGAGAGTGGGAGAATTTAGCATTGTGTGTAAGAGGGGGCAAGAACAGAACTGAGAGAGAGTTTTTATTTACCAGAAGTTTGTGTTTTTCCGTTGCTTGAAAGAACTGTTAAGGCAACCAAAAGCTAACATTTCATCTGCTTTCTATAAAATAGGCCAAAATATAAGTAAAATTGATTCAAAATCATCAGAAAACAATTAAGAATTTAAATGTTATCTTTGAGGAGAAGTTACCTCAAAAGTGTGATGAAAGGCTCCATAGTCGATGTCAAAGAAGCCCTCCGCCAGCAACATCATGGGGCTGAACCTGTGACCCCACAACACCTCCTCCGCCAGGTAGGAGCTCCGCGCCTGACACGTCATCCCTGCACACATAAAACACACTCTTGAGGTACTTCTGATGGGGAGAAGGATTTAAATAAACAGGCTTGACAGAAGTGACATCTTTCTTTGAAAGACAAAGAATGTCCCCTGACCAAATGGTTACATCAGCTGAATTATTTAGAAAACCACTCTGATTATTCAGGATGTTGAGTGAATCTTCATCAGTGTAGACAAAGCATTTGCATAGATTAGGCAATGTAACTTTTTGCAATCGTCAATCTTAAAGTTGTGAATTTTTTAATGCCAAGCAGACATGCATTATGTGAAGGGAAGATTAATTTCAAACACGTCTCACCGGTGGCCTCCACCATTCCTTCCAGAATGACCACAATCTCGAAGTCCTCTTTCTCCAGCTGGGCCTGCGACATGTCCCAGAAGGGCGAGCGCGAGTCGATTTCATGCGAGATCACCAGCGGGGAGACGAGGAAGAGGCGGTCATCGCCCGTCTCAAAGCCCACACTGATGTCTGTTTGGTCCAAAGGGATGAACTCACCTGGAGGAGACAAAAACACCTTCTAGTATCCAAACAAGATCCAACAAAAGAGCAATTTATTGCAAATATGTTTCCATATTGTGGTTTATATTTCTTGTTTTACCCTCTTGTGTCTGCTTGGACTTGATTAGTTTGGCCCTCATGTTGGCCCCAACGATGTGAGAGCTCCGAAGGTCGCCCACCCTGAACATCAGGCAGAGCTTGTCGTCTCTTAGAGAGATGACGGCGTGCTTGGAGAACACCAGCGTCTCGGCTCGTTTGTTAGGCTGGGAGATCTTCACGAACATGCAGCCGACCTACACAGAAAGGAAAGAGGAAGAAACAAGAACGGCCTGCGGTCAGAATCCGAAACAAAACAAACAAAAAATTTAACAAAAAAAGGACCCAGAGGGTATTTTCATCAGCTGGAAAAGCTGATGAAAATAACAAGCAATGCTTGTTATTCAGCATTTATAATTAACTCTTCAGCTAAGCAGTCCGGTGATGCTGTGCAGCTGCAGCATCTCCATTGTAGCTGCTGAATACATTCAGAGCCGAGCTTTTCTCAATAGACCTATTTCCAGCTTTCAGTGTTTAAAGAAGTAGTGACACTTGAATTAACCTCAGACTGAAATATTTTGAAGATGCAGAGGGAAACATCCCACGTGTCCATCAGCTCTGAAGATGTTTTTTTTTCCAATTTGCAGACATGCATAAACATGATTTAGCCTTGATGCTGCTGCGAGAACTCATTTAAATCAAATCAACGCATGCAGTATTAAAATGTTCCCGGTTTTAGAGGAATGTGCCTACCATCAAATCAGTGTCTTTTAATGATATTCTAATCTTCTGTAGGCCGGATAAAAACTGGACCCGAAGCAGATATTTAAATAAAGCTCCAGTTTGACTTATTCAATCTTCCCTTTTCTTGATCAGTTAGGAATTTGGTAAATGCCAAAATTAGATGCTTTTTTTAAATTTTTTTTTTACAAAGGTTCTTTCATGTATTTCCTTAGATCAGGGATAAGGGTGTAAGAAAATGGATGGATGGATGGATGGATGTTGATGACAAAGTGCTAGTTTCTCTGACAGATAATTTCACTTATAGCAAGACACTTTTCATATTTTATATGTTACTAGTAAGACCAAAAATGCTATGTAAGATTTATTATTTTTGCAGTGTATTGGTGTTTACACCAACTTCTGATTAGTGTTTGAAAATTTAAGCTAAAATTGAGATTCATGAAATTAGAAAACATTTTTCCAGTTTGTTACTTTCCAGTTTTGGCCAGGTTGTGTGAACTTTAGCCTCTGTTTTCTGTAATTAGTTGACAGGAGAGGCACATGTCTGCTTAAAGGTTTATAATTTTTAGTGTTCAGGTGATATTCTGCACATCTCTGTCATGACAAATGGTTATTTGAGCTACCATTGCTTGAGTTGCAGAACTGTAATTGGTTGGTTGGACAACGTTTACACTTAAACGTGAAAATAGCTGCTAACAGACGCGCAATTATACAACTGTACATTTTTGAAAAGTAAAAGTAGAGCCTCCTGCACAACCAAATAGAACGCAACAAGTGGTTTCTGGATGGTAAGTCAATGGCTGCTGTCTTTTCCAGCAGCCATTGTACAGAGCATACAACGGCAAAACCAGCTGACCAAATGTGCTGGAGCTCAGCTTGGGTTGCTAGGTAACAGGCTGGACTTCACTGGGGGCTTCTGATTTGTTCTGTTTTTGAAACGGCACCAAAAATTATTAAGTAATTGCTGAAAATAAGCGTTTGGTCTGTTTTTAGAAGCACAGAAACATGAAGAACATGAATTTTGTATAATAGCTCCCGTCAAAGTGTGATGAGATAGAGATTAATTTTTATTATGTTCTGCTTTAATAGGTATTAAGGATGATCTACATACAGGTGCAACAGTACTTATTATCTCTGTTGCTAAGCAACTAATGTCACTTTTCTCATTTATTGAACACAGCTGAGTATTTCCACTTTGGAAATAATTAACAAATGACGGTCCAAATGAATATCTCCAGTTTTTACTATTTCTGTCCCCTCATTATTACAAGGGACACTAATAAATATTTAGTTTCCACTGCTGTAGTATTAGATTTTCTTCTTTAATAAGTCATATCCTACAGCTCACCATGAACGCATTGACCATGGATCCCAGTATGGCCTGCAGCAGCAGCAGCATGGTGCCCACCGGACACTGATCGGTGATGACTCTGTGCCCGTAGCCAATCGTCGTCTCCGTCTCGATGGAGAAGAGGAAGGCTGATATGAAACCGTTGACGTTGTTCACGCACGGCGTCCACGCCTCGTCCTCCAGATGGTCCAGATCCCCCCTTCGGGAGTGAAACGAGGAGAATGTGTGAGAAATAGCAGGGTGGGAGGAGACGACAAAGTGGGTGTCAAAAGAAACAGCAAGAAGAGTGAGAAGAGTTTGTTTTTTTTACTGTTATTTATTTTTAGAACGTATGGTATACGTATAAACATGGCAACTCAGCTCTCCTTTTCACTCGACAGAATAAATCCGGCACAGATTTATGCTTGGTCATTAACCTGACGTGTTCGGCTGTCATTTTTTCCCCACTCTGCAAAAATCTAATACCTTTTTCATCACATCGTCCCAGTATATCATAGGCATAATTCACCCCTCTAAGAGCCTGCAGAGCTTCCCTTCAAACACACACTACACGGGTTAATGTCGCTCATTACCACTGCTCCAACAGGAGAGGCACAGCTAATTAATGGAAGTGGTGTGAGGAGCTTTATATAATCTTTGACTTTTATCGAACTGTGCTGGTGACCAAAGAATTGAGGCATCACAGAAATTGCTCTGGCAACATTTAAATGCAGTCTGGAGCAGATAGCAAAGGTCATCGTTTTTCTAGCAGACCATGTTAGCTAATTAGCTCCAGCAGACACACACAGATGAGAGTTCCCTGTCGTGATGAAATACACAGCAACGTTTATATGTGCATGGTCATCTGTTTTTTCATTTTACTTAGCGGGGTTTCAAAGCAGAGATGTCTAAAATGTAATGCCTCCTTTTGATGATTAAATTGATAGTTTTGGAATATGTGAACGCTAACCGGCTTGCTAAAAGCTTCCTGGAAAGATTGATGCCACTGTTTTACCAGTCAGCAAAATATGATGCTGTGGCTAAAAGGCTGTTATCTCATAACTGGAGTAAAGGAAACAGCTCACCGAACCAGGAATTTCTAAAGCTGTTTAGCACAAAATATATTGCATCCGGAGAAAGAAATGAAGTACCGTACATCAACAATGATGACATACATTTTTATTAATTTGAATCTAACAGTCAGGAACAATATTTATGTTTTGGCAACATTTAAAAATCACAACGAGTTCTGTGTATTCATTGTTCATTCTGCGAATTTTTAAACTCTTTCTGATCGTTTTTGTGTATTTTGCGTGCAAAAATCCACAAATGCAGCAGTTTCAACTAGTTAGATTTAATCTCATAACCTTCTGTGTATCTGCAGAATGGGTTGCAGATGCATAAACCTTACTAATGCTGATAAACCTTACCTACAGTAGGCTATGAGGTACCAAATGGCGCCAAAGAAGAGCCACGTGACTGCATAGGCCATGACGAAGACGAAGAGCGAGCAGCGCCAGTTGAGGTCCACCAGCGTGGTGAAGATGTCGGTCAGGTAGCGGTACGTCTCCCGCATGTTGCCGTGCTGCACGTTGCAGCGGCCGTTCTTCTCGACGTAGCGTTGCCTCTTACGCCGAGCCCGGGCTGACAGGAGAGACAGAGTGCAAACATTCATTTAGGTTTCATCCCATCATCTCCAAAATCTCAGAAGTTCTGAATGAATTTCAGGATTTAAAAATGAGGATTTCAATCTTGAAATGAGACGAGGCAGATGAATGAAGGAGATGAATGAAAACAGGTGACAGAGGACATGATGCTCGGAGAGAGAAGAATGGAAAACAGCTGAAAACAGACAGGTGAGGAGCAGAAAACAGATGAAGTGTGACAGGACAAACATCATCAAACACCATGAGAAGAAAAGCTACACTAAAGAGCTGACAGCACACAATAAAAACACATTAAACGATGATCAAACGACTCACTAAGACTTTTATTGCATCAAATACTACTGCTACACACAAGGCTGCCTCTTACAGGTGGAACTACAGGGGAAAAAGGAGGAAAAAGGAAAATATGACAAAAAGAGTAGATTTTTCATTCAAATGATAGTCCTCGGATGAAAAATTATAACAAGCAAATACAGCATCTTAGCGATTATTATATGCAAACTAGAGTACTGCGTAAAACACTGAGCTGCAGCTGTTTTTACAAAAATTTGCGGATTAAATGTTTCTATTACATAAAAAAAACTCTTGAGAGAGAACAGGAGGAATTGCTCAGATTGACTCTTTTGGGTTATAATAGTTTTGGATTCTTCATTAAAGTTTAGTTTTATTTCGTTTTGAAGGAATTTTTTTGTCTGATTCTGTTCGTTTTGTTGAGTGGGTTTGCTAGTTTTTCTGAAGAAAATCCTTCTGAAAATCAGGGGAGCTATTAGTGAAGACATTAAAAGAAGGTCTGGCTCACTAGAAGGAGAGATTAAAGCAGGAATGTCCAAAATGTGGCTCAGGGGCCCTATGTGGCCCTCTGACAGAATATTTGAGGCCCCCAACTGCACTTTATTGAACAGAACCCAAACCAGCTTTTAATTAGCTTATTAAGTTTAGTTAAACATAGCAACCACTTGGAAAGAAATTGACACAAATTCTGTTTATATAACTGATGAAATTTGTTCAATTATTATAATAATTGCTTCTTTTAATAAAGTCCTTTTAAAGTTTTGGATATACATTGCATAACATCCATTTCCCACAAAAACAAACCAACCAAACAAAGAAATGACTACTTTATTTGAATGATTTTAGTTTTAATTTTATTTTCCTGTGACTGGACAATTTTGGCCTACATAACTAAAATCATGGGTTAAAAAAAGTAAGAAAATACTTGTAGTATTGTTCCAGTTCTAAGACTGACAGCATTTTTAGGTTTAGACTTTTTCCTTTCTCTAGTCAAGACTTGCTGTAAATACTGGAGGCAAAAGATGTGCAGAAGTGTCAAAATCAGTGAGGGGTGAAAAAGTGCTGCATGATCCAAATTAGAGATTTGCTACGACTGCAAGTGAGATACAGAGAGGAAGAGGAGGAGCAGTCAGCTCTAGAGGAGAGAGCACTGCAAAAACACAAACTCTGAAGTATTTTTTTGTGTCGTTTCTTACTACACTTAAATTAAGACAAAATAAACTTACAAGTAGCTGTGTAGCAAGACGTAGGAGCTTGTTTTAGGTCAATAATTCCTTAATATTGATAAAAATGTACCAGATTGTTTCACTTATAACGAGACATTTTTCTCATGTTATAAGTGAAATAATCTGCCAGTAGAACTAGTACTTCTTCACCAGTATTAAGAAACTATTTACCTAAAACAAGCCCGTATATCCTGTTGAAAATGTATTTAATATTTGCACTAGAAACTGAACAAAAATACTTGGTGAGTTTTTGTGTTTTCGCAGTGAGAAATGGAGAAGAGCCAAACATGATGTTTTTGCACCAAGCGGACTGTTCAGTCGTCCATACTTGATAATAAAAAAAAGACTGTATTTCTCTTGAGAAACAGGTTTGACATTAATAAAATGAAGGGCAACAGAGGTCGCTCACCCCAGCCGAATCGCCCCCTCTCTTTCTCAGGCTGGGTCTTCTTCCTGTGCTGATTGGCGTTGGCCTCCCGCTCTGCGAGCTTGGACTGGAACGACCTTTTGACCTTGGCCGGGGGCGGAGGGGAGGGCATGGTCTGCGTGGTGACGACGTGGCCCAACTCCTCGGATACATTAAAGACTCCAGTGGAAGCGGTCGACTTCGTCGCAGCCTCCTCTTCCTCGCCTTCGGCCTTCACCTCCACAGGAAGCGCCAGGGAGTCGGGACGGGAAGGGAAGACGGAGTTCTCCAGCGCCATCGTCTCTTTGTGTGTGTGTGTGTGTGTGTGTATGTGTGTGTGTGTGTGAGTGGTGTGTGTGTGTGTGTGTGTGTGTGTGTGTGTGTGTGTG
>NW_006799984.1:2092621-2116884 GCF_000485575.1 Poecilia formosa | reverse complement strand
TGTGTGTGTGTGTGTGTGTGTGTGTGTGTGTGTGTGTGTGTGTGTGTGTGCGTGTGTGGAGAGTATTAGGCTGTTATTGATATCCTCCTAATGTCAGACTGTGTCCAGCTGTGATTGATTGGATCATTTGTTTGCTTGACTGAAGCCTGGAATGAAGGAAGAGATCACGATGACCAAATGATTGATGCTCTTGCTAAACATCAGGATTTTATTTCTTGTTTTTCACAACATCAACATCTATCAAGCTCCTATAAACACACTTTGCTGCCTTGAAGGTGTTTAGTAAAAGGCATATCAGTTACGATTAATCGCATTTTGTCACATTACAACCACAAACTGTAACGTGGGTTATTTTGGTTTTATATGGAAGCACATAATTGGGATGTAAAAGGAAAATGGGGAACTTAAAAATCTGAAAAGTTTGGTTTGCATTTGTATTTAGCAGCTGTAAGTGTTTTGTAGGATGAGTGTCTTCCTGCTTTGCAGCTCAAGACCTGATGAGATGAAGAGGAATGTCCGTTTTCATGTCTTGCCCATATTATCAACCAGATCTATTTCTAGACTTTGACTGGGCCACTCTAATGCAGCCTGATTTTCTTTTTGTCAGGGTTCCGAAAAAAATCAGAATATTGAGATTAAAATCTAATTTCTCAGAATTCTGTAAATAAAACTCAGAATCCTAAAATTAATGTCTGACATTCTGATATTAAAGTCAAAATAATGAGATTAAAATAAAAATTCTCAGAATTATGTAAAAAGAAAACATTCTGAGGTCAAAATTACAATTTTGGGGAAACAGTGAGATTATTAAATTAAAGTTTGAATTCTGAGATTATTGTCAATTTTCTTGAAAATTCTGAAAAAAGGTCCAAATACTGAGAAAAAAGTTAGAAAACTGAGAATACGAGATTCAGAGATTAAAGTCAAATTTCTCCAAGATTCTGAGGAAAAATGTCAAAGTACTAAGATTAAAGTAAGAGAGTCAAATTTATCAGAAATTCTGAGATTAAAGTGAAATTTCTGAGAATTCTGGGGGGGGGAGTAAGAATAGTCTGAATTCTGTTATTAAGGTATAACTCTGATATTTAAGTCAGAATTATGAGATTAAAGTAACATTTCTCAGAAGTTGTCAAATTTCTTGAAAACAGAAAAAAAGTCAGAATACTGAAAAATGGTAAAATACTGAGATTAAGGTCAAATATTCTGAGACTCAAGTCAAACTTCTCAAAGACTGAGAAAAATGGCAAAGCAAGTGAATTCACACAAAGACAGAAATATGGAATATATATACATAAAACCTGAACAAACACAAATTTAAACATGAATATCTTGCAGTTATACAAAGAGTTTAGTCCTACAACAAAATGTGAAAATGTTCAAGACATGATTTTATAATTCAACACCTTTGAAAAACAAGAAGCTGAAGCTAAAACAGGAAGTGAAATGATATTATACAGATGTTTAGGATATTCTGTTCCCTGTTTGGAGAGACGATCTGATCCAGGAGCGCAGCTGTGCATATTCACACTGGAGGCTCTTTAATTAAGTCAGTTACACACACACACACACGCACACACACACACACACACACGCACACGCACGCAAAAAAAAAAAACCGCCTTGGGCTGTGTGTGTGTCTGTGTGTGGTCCTTGCGTGCCTGTGTGAGTATATTGTGCAAGTGCACTTATAGCGCTATTTTAAATGTGGTTTATTTCTTCCGTATGCCTGCTGAGATTTCTTACATAAGTCCCAAAGAGGAGAGAAATCTGCACAGCGAGGCATGCTGTTCCCTAAAATATTTGCACGAGAAAATGGAGTCCAGGTCCTTTTCCAGCAGACCTGGATGCTGAGCCTCCATTTAGGTAACTGGTCGCAGGAGAAAGAGGGAGAGAGATACGGAGAGAGAGAGCGAGACGGAGAGTGGCAGTCAAGATGACGCACTATCCTGCTGATGGATGGGTCAGAAATAGCCTCTGCTCCAGAGTCCCTCTGACTCAGAAACCAAAAGGTTTCGGATTAATGTCACAAACATCCAACATCCGACATCCTACCTGCTAAGCGTCGCAACTTCTCACCTGGATCGAGCTGACTGTTGTATCATGAGGAAAAGGAAAATCTGCTCCATAATCCGGCCGGCGTTGGTGATTCGATTACACCCATGTCTGATCCTTGGTTGTAATAGCGAGGCAGGATCAGTCAGCTTTTGTTTTTTTCTCTTCAGGAAAACAAGAAGCAACTCGACTCGACTCGGTCACGCACTAAATGAAAATCCGAAAGCTACAGGCCAGTGAATGATCAAGTTGGGGGGGAGAACAGACCAGATTAAGCAGCTGAAGTTGAATATTTACGAGGATGCGTCTGCGGAGCATTTTGTGAAATGGTGGCGTCGGGATAACCCGGCAGCTCCATGATCTGTGCGGCTCTGATGGAGGCGGTCAGGTGTTGGAGCCTCAGAGCGGAGGAGGATGCTGTCATCAGTCCAGCCCCTGTCAACCCTGCCTCAGTCTCCTTACCACAACACAGGGGGACGGTCCGCCGCCTCCTCTTCCTCCTCCTGCTGGCTGCTAGACTCAGCATCTGCAGAGTTCACGGAAAAAAAGAAAATAAATTAAAATAAAAACAGCCGCCTTTATGAAATGTCTTTTTTTTATTTATGCATTTTTATATCTATTATTATTCTATAATTTGGTCTGAGTTGATGTTGGAAGTCTTTTTAAATCGTGTTTTTTTACACCCTTACATTAATCTTTTATAAACAGCATTAATTAAGACCATATTGGAACGCGCACCTCTTGTGCCCTCAAAGATATTATTGAATTTAATGAAGTTAGCTTGAAATTCAATATCTGCTTTTTGCGTCACTGATGGGAATCCCGCCTCTGTTCTGAGATCCGAATTATTTGGCTCAGTTCTTTCAGCTCCAAAATGGATCTTCACTTCATACAATTTCCAGCTGTCAGTCCGTCAAAAAATTATTTTAAAAAAATTTGAAGGTTGTTGAAAAATACGTCTTTGGGGTTAGTAGCCTCTGAACACGCTCAGAGCTTCCCAATACAAACTCAACTTTCATATCAAGTTTTGTTGGATGATAAATTGTTCCAAAAGTCATTTCGATAAATATAGTTTTACTATGATTTTCAACTAATATAATGGCAATAGCATAATTATTATTAAAGATTACTGACCTTTGAGAACACATTCTCAAAGATCAGTAACCTTTACATTTTAATGAACATTTAACATTGGAACTGGAAGACATTTGAAATTTCAAAAAACAGAAACTATAAATAAAACAAACAGCAAAGAAAAATCTCCTTTTTTTAAAAAAAAAGGTTTATTTGAGACCAAAGCAACAGACTGAAGACTATCATCCAGTTTTTGGTGGAAAGAGAGAAACGATAAATCATGCAAATAAAAATGTAGTTTGTTTTAATTTATCATTCAATCAATTGATTTATTAATTATTGCAACAGGTCAACCAGAGGTGCAGTTATTTTCTCCAACTGAAAATTATCCTGAGAACCAAATCTGAGGATAAAATATGACTGTTCACTGCTGACAGAAAGAGTTTATTAGGGCAGTAGCCCAGGGCCACGAGTTTGTCTTGTGTTGAAAGACAACAGGACAGGAAGGCAACAACAAGACAGGTGAAGTTTTCAGGTCAATCCTTTTAACGACTCAAAATGAAATTGTCACGTTTCAAAAACTCAGTTGTAAATATCAAACAACAGCAAAGTACCTACAGCAAATTTCAAGTCAAGATTGGGGAGCTGGATCAGGAAACATCATCCAGAAACCCTGCAGAGTTTCCTCCAGAAAACCTGCTGAACCGATGGTTGGGGTCAGTAAGGTCATCCATCAGCAGCCTGCTGGGAGTTAGGGTTAAAAAATGTCAAGTTACAAAAAGTCACAGATGAACGATCAGATATATTCAGAAATAACAGCGTGTGAAATAACTGGTTCATAAAGCCTCACAGCCAGTTCAGTGCCTCAATTATAAACCTCTAGCTTAATCCGTCTTTACTGGTGGACAAAAATATCAATTTAAAATAACTAGCACAGAGCCTGGTGGGAAGGCAAATGAAGTAGGGAGGCAAATAAAGCCTGTTAACCCGCCTGCCTGATAAAAACACTTGTGGAAACCCTGACTTCTGTCTATATCTCTAGTTCTAAGCAGGAACTTTGTCTATACCTCTAGTTCTAGTCGGTCTCTGGGCTGCTCTTGGTCCGATCCCTCACAAGGAGCCATTTGCTATGGCAGACCAGACCCAAGCAGAGGCATGAGGCCTCTGACAGCTCCTAGGATCTCTGGGACCCTCAAACCCTGTCTCTGTCTCAATCCAGATTCACTCTGATCCTCTGGATCTTCTTCTGGACTGAGAGAGCTGTCGGACAAACTGGTGGAGAACTTGCTGAGTATTTACTGCCAAAGAACTGTATAACTACGGTAGTCGCTCAGATTTCCTGTTTCCCTTCTTCTGGGCATTATAAAATAAAATAAAATAAAATAAAATAAAATAAAATAAAATATTACTGTAAAATAAAATAAAGTATTATCTTATTATCTTTAAACGTGCAACTTTCCAAATAAGATCAAGTGACCGTGAATAGTACTGTGTTGGCTCCCCTCGTTCAGTGAAAGGAACCGACCCGTCGACGTGGCTCAGCCGCGAACGGCACATCGCTAACAGTTTGGCCGCCAGCCTGTAGGCGGCAGCATATCAGCTCACTGCAGGCGTTGGTAGAGCCTTTTTCTTCAAGATGTCGGTGTTCGGGCCAGTGGTGAAAATCCATCCCGTCGTTCTCGCCTCAATCTGTGACTCTTACGAGCGAAGGAATGAGGGGGCGAGCCGGGTCATCGGAACCATTTTGGGTAAGTTAAGTCCTGGGTTAAACGTCCTCTTTCTTTTGGGGTGACATCGGGATAAAATGGATGGAAAATCCGTGTGTAGCATTAGCTCAGCTGCTAACACATGCTCGCTCAGTGCAGCCTAATGCAAACACATCTGGAGCATCAGCGGAGTCTTATTCTTGTTAAAAAGTCTGTATGTATTTGTTTTTAACGTCCGCCTCTTTCAGGTACCATTGATAAACACTCTATAGAAGTGACCAACTGCTTCTCCGTCCCTCACAACGAGTCTGAGGATGAGGTAAGCTGCTATCACTCCGCTTGTGACATCGAACCTGAATAAACAATGAGAGAAACGGAAGTGATCTTCTGTTTATATGCATTAACACTCGTATTATAAAGAGCACTATTGTGCTTTTCATATGAATACGCGGAACAACCTCATTTCTCATTTAAAATTATTTAAAAAAATTCAACATAAATTTTGTGTTTTGATTTTCAAGCATAGCATTTTAAGCGAAAATTTAGAATGAACACATGATAAATCTAAAAGCAATTGAACCGAATAATCATTCGGCTCTTTATTTATAATGTAATTAAAGGATAACAAGGACATATTAGTTGCTTCCAGCCTCCCAGCTGCTGTTTTAAAACTGTGTACTGCTGGTCAGCTGGCTGATATAAAGGAAAGGATATGCACTTTAACCTTGCTTAAAAGAGAGACCAGTTTTTCTGTCTGATGAACACAGGTGTGGATGCTAAAGGAGTGCCACCTAACATTCTAGCTGATTAGATGTAATCCAGGTTTTAATACACCAGAAGCTGACTACATGTTGGCGACCGGAGCAGACAGCCTGACTAATTAATCAGCTAATATTTAGCTGGGTTTAGATCTTGTTACAGAGCAAACTGGCACAGAGTTACAACACTTAGAAACTACAGGAGATCCAGCTAACTCAGCTCTAAATAGGAAGATAAAAGGCGCTCATGCGTTTTCTCCTTTATGAACGCCAGCCGACAATGTGTCAGGTAGCATTATACCTAAATATTTCAGCGTCCCAAGCTGGATTTTGTTCCTGGATATTTTAGATATACTCTTTGAAAAAAAATCCAAATATAGACAAATTTTGCATGAATAATTAATTTGAAGTCAAGTTTCACGGAAAAATCAGTGAACAGATAAAAATCAACTGTACAGCTAATAAAGTCCCACAGGTTGTGATAACTGCAGTAACTGGTATTTATTATTTTTTTTCTGCAATAGGTTTAATAGTTGCTTCTCTGTTTTGAATAAAAGTCAATGGTTTATGTTTTATGTGTTTTAGATTGACATTTGTTATTTCCACAAGAAAGGTTAAAAACCTGCCCTATTTTTCTGTGCATGTGCAGAGTAACTTTTCCCTCCTGCGAGCTCTGAAAGCTTCTCAAACTGTTTTCTGTTTCTGAAACCAGCAGAGCTGCAGCACACTTTTATCTTCACATCAAACAGCAGGAGCCTGTTCTGCTGTTTGATCTGGAGCCTGGAGTGAGTGTTGGAAAGTCCAGACGTTCAGCCTGAGCTCAGATCACTCACAAAGGGCTGACCTATATAAATAAAGTAAAATAAATAACGGCATGTAATATTAGTGCTTTTGTAAACTTCTGTGGATGCCTGCAGGTTGCTGTGGACATGGAGTTTGCTAAGAACATGTATGAACTTCACAAGAGGGTGTCTCCCACAGAAGTCATCATCGGATGGTGAGTCAGTTTGCTTTAACGGAGACGAATTCATATTTTGCTCATTTTTGTACTTCTACCTAACCGATTTTTGTCAATAAGTTAATGTTTTTTGGTGTCTGGAAAATGAGCCATTTCAAAAACATTCTGAATGTAATGCAAATCAGCTGGAACTGCCTCTCATCTAGCAACCCCAATGAAGCTCCAGCATGTTTGGTCAACTGGCTTTATTGCTGTTTGCGCTGTACAATGGCTGCTGGAAAAGACAAGTGTTTTGTTGTTGACTTAGCATCCAGAAACCACTTTCTGCATTCTTGTTTCTTGTGCAGTAGGCTCTAATAATGCTTTTCAAGGATGAAAGGTTGAATAATTGTGTATCTGTTTGCAACCATTTTAATGTGCAAGTAAACGTAATTTGGGTTGCGTGGCCAGCAGCTTATTTGGATTTTAAATGAAAAAAGAGCCTAAAATATCTCAAAATAGGCAAAACTGACCAGACTAAAATCTTGTTTTCTAAGGATGATTTTGTGCAAAACAAAAATGTAAAGGACATGTTCTGTTTAGCCCAGAGACCCGTCATAACCTGATCAAGGAAGCACAATAGGTCCAAATCATAGTGGAAAAGGTTCCAGCATATTGCCTTCTCTCCTCAGGTATGCCACAGGCTTTGATATCACTGAGCACTCCGTGCTCATCCACGAGTACTACAGCCGCGAAGCCACCAACCCCATCCACCTGACTGTGGACACGGCGCTGCAGAGCGGCAAAATGAACATTCGCGCCTACGTCAGGTGAGCTGCTCTATTTGTGCAAGTGTGTGTGTTTGTGTGCAGCTCCAGGCTGATGGTGACCTCGTGGATGTGTTTGTGTGTCTTCTTCAGTGCCCAGATGGGTGTGCCAGGAAAGACGGTTGGTGTTATGTTCACCCCCCTGAGTGTCAAATACATCTACTATGACACTGAGAGGATAGGCGGTAAGCACTTTATTGGGCTTCTTAGTTTGGTTGGACAGTTTTATTTCAAAGTCTAGCTTCTGGTAGGAGCCTAATGCCACACGGGAGGCTTTTGACCATAAAGAAAAGTTTTAAAGGGGGGGAAAAAGGATTGCATTTAAATCAAAAGCAAAACAAATAAATACAAATGATTGGTTAAGCAAAATAAACAAATCTGCAAAAAGAAAAATTTAGTTAGACCTTTCAGTTTCAGTTCAACAAAAAAACATGTTCAAAACTTAGACTCCATGACAGTTCATTCTACCGACTCAAAGGCAGGGGTAATTCTTCACAAAAAGGTTTTTGTCAAGGGTCACGTGTTGGATTTGGATTAGTCAGGGTTAGAATTATGTAAAATGATACAAAATCTACTTTTTTTTTTCTTTTTTTTTCTTTACATCATGTTATTATATTATTCCCTCATCAAAAACACACCTGGAGTGTTGCCTTGACTCCTTCATGCATGTTTGAGAAAACCTTGCATCTCCATGGCAACCATTCAATTTCAAGACGTTAAATTACAAAGTCATTTCTTTCAAGCCTTATTTGATATATACAGCATTTTTACACAACTGAAGTTAACATACTTGATTGTGCTACAAAATACCACTATATGCCTGGAAAACATTTAACACTGCTCCTTTAAAATCAAGAAATGAGCAAATTCTAATGAATTTCAACACTCCTGTGTGTAAACATTTTGACTCTATCTCCATGTTGCAGTGGATCTTCTGCAGAGAACTCGTGTGACTCCCAGCCGCACCAAGGGGCTGACCTCTGACCTGTCACAGGTGGGGAGCGCTGCGTCCAGGATACAGGACATGCTGACCACTGTGCTGGCGTACATCGAAGATGTGTTGGTGAGCAGGAAAGCCTGGTTCTGATCCGGTCTCTAGGATAGATTTAAACCCTGATCATAATGTGTGTGTGTGTGTGTGTCCCAGTCTGGAAAGGTGACGGCTGATAACAGCGTGGGTCGCTTCCTCATGGATCTGGTCAACAAAGTGCCGACCATCACAGCCGAGGACTTTGAGAACATGCTCAACTCCAACATCAACGTAAGCGCTCGTCTAAAAATATTAAAATTGATTGTTTACATTGGACGTATGACATCATAATGAGGTAAAATCCTTCATGGTTGTGATACAAAGCTGTAAATAATTTGTTTGCAGGACCTGTTGATGGTGACCTACCTGTCTAACCTGACTCAAGCACAGATTGCTCTGAACGAGAAGCTGGTGCTTCTCTGAGGAGATTATTTCAAGTCATATTTAATTTTTTGAATTCTTTCTTTTGTTTTGGCTAAGATGAATAAAAACATTCAACAGTCATATAGCAGATTTGATTTCTTCAAAGATGCTTCTTCTGTAAGTAATGCATTGTACAAACTATTGTATTCCTAATGTAATAATGCTTTTTGTCATTTACAGTCACTCAAAAATTGTTCTTGGATTCAAAATTAGCTTGATGCAACTACTTTTATCATCAAAACTGATCCAACTTTTTCAGATTTACTTTTATTTAATAATTTTAAAAATGACAGATTTATGCAGATGGCATGTGTCTTGAAGAGCAGCATGTTTCAGATTTTGATAACCATAGATAAAATGGAGTATGTAAGTATTTGTTTTATTTACACTAAACTCAAAGTAAACTTTTGTATTATATGTAAAATTGGTTGAAGATGAATAGGAACTTTGGAAAATTGAGTATAGGAAACTATACAGTTCTGACACTTGTGGACCCTTGTATTAAATTCAATTAATTTTAGTCATTTTTAAATGCAGTTTCCAGAATAACACTGCTTACAGTGGCAGCATGTCAGAGTAGCTCTATTACATTACTTCTGATTTGTTCTTTGAGAGGACTTTTGTTCATTTTTTCCATTGAGAATTTTTTCACCTTCCCGTTAATATTTATGACAGCTATTAGACTATCATACAGAAACAGTCTTTAGTCAGTGGCCTGTTCAGATTTGTTGCAATACTGACTGCTACTGGAGATCTTTCCAGACATGTTGAAGATACTTGGATGAAATGAGTTGCTTGTAATTTACTTTTGGGATAAGCAAAGTATTTTTTTAAATCGAATTGGACTAGAATAAACAATCACAGTATAAAGTATTAAATATCAAGTCTTTAAACACCTTACTTCTATAATGTATCTTGAGTCTTAGAGGCTAAATGTGAACAGTTAATATTTTCCCATAGATTGTTTATGCATTCCAAAGAACTGAATGAGTAGCTGTATCTGCAAACTAATGGCCAAGTTAAAAAAAATCTACCAGAATCAGTTTACCACTGGTTAATTCTTCTGATGTGATAGTTTAACTTTACTGTCTGAAAACAATGGAGAGAATATTCTCATTGCGTTCATGTATTTATATTTAATTGGACTAAAGAAGGTTTTTTGTAAAATTATTCTTCATACCAAGAGATGTGTCAAACCCTGAATTTTAATGTAAGCCAAGCAGGTCTTATTTTCTACATAAATATACATTTACATCAGAGGCAGAGGTACATTTTTAAAGCTGGAAATCCTGAGTTACAATTCAAGCTTAGTGCAAAGAGCATTAGAGTCACATTTCAAAACTCCATCCAGGAAGATCAGGGAATGAAGGCGCTGTTTGATCCCCAGTCTTTACTTTTCGTTACTCTTTTTATCTTTGACTTGAGACTTCAGGATCTTCTCCACAGCAGCGTAGCTCTGGACCGCGGTGTCGTACACGGAATCTCCGGTAGACTTGGCGATTGCCGCCGCCTGCTCCGGGTAGTAAAGGGAGGCGCCCAGGGTCATAAGGCCCGTTGGGTAGAGGACTTTCTTAATCCTGGATCCTCTGGCCAGAAAGAGTCCGACGACTCCGGCTAAACCGATGACTCCTGCCCGGGGATAGAAGTCTTTAGGAGGGTACTGTAGATTGACGTACGTGTCATTTCCCAACTGGACGACCTTCTGAACTTTGGGTTTAATTTTAGCGTACGCTGACTGGCACCAAATAGCGTACGGCTCAGCTAACTTCCTGACGGTGGCGACTTTCTCCTCCAGTTGACCCGCTTCAGACTCCTCATGCCAGAGAGGTGGAGGAGGAGGGGCTGTGTAGAGCGACAGCTCGTCCAGGTTTACCGAGGATGTCTCTTCTTTTTCTCCGTTACCGGCATCATTAGCCGCGGAAACGGTGAAAGGCAGGAAACTCGAGGCTCCCGGCATGACTCTACCTGTCACCTTCAACATGAACCCTGAGGGCCATATGCACTGCCTACGGAATCCGCCGAGGGACAAGACTGACTGGCGCCGCATCTATGATTTTTTTTCCAAACAGAAAAACCCGCCAAACGGCATTGGTCTCTAGTTACCAATGCCGTTATAAACATATTTATATATTCTATATGCTCAGACATTCTCCCTCTCCCACAATTAGTTCATTTAATTAAATGTATGGATTAATTCAAATTGTATTGAAAAGGACACTGCTAATTGCGTGAATATGACCAAATTAACAAAGCATCTAAATATTTGAATAAAAACAGGAAAAATGTTACCTGTTACTATCAATGTATATATAATATATATCAAAGCTACATATATTTTTAAAAAAGATAAAAAGTAGAAAATTACATGTATATGGATGTAAAACACTAAATAAAATAGCCTTAAAAAGAAGAGCATTAGTGCTTTATTATGTATGTTTAGTTACTATTATGTAACTATTTATGTTTTAGAACGGTGATTAAATTAAGCATAACTATTTAAGGTACATATCCTTAAAATTTAAGATTTTATATATAATTTTTAAAATAGGACTTTTTACGAGTTTTACTCAGGCATTTTTTTTACTTTTCAGGTCAACGTCTCTAGTTACCATGACAACCGGTCGCCATGGTGACAGAAAATAACAACACCAACGGTTCGAATTCTGGTTGGCATGCTAATCAGGTGTTTTGTTGGGTTGTTTTTTTTAGCTTCATAAGGCTATAAGTAATTTTATCGTTAATTTTTAAGCAACGATAGTTAGCTTAAAACCGAAGTACAAGCGTATTATATGCAGCAGTTGCAGTTGTAAGTCAGTTTTTTTTATTCTCTTATTGTTATGGAATGTCTCGGAGTATCGTCTTACCAAAACTTACAGGCTTTGTCTGCGCTGTTATCAACTCAGCAGGAGGAAGATGAGGATGAAGACTGTAAAGTAAGATTACTCACAAACACAAATAAACAGTATGAGGACGTTTATTTAAAATAGGTAGTTTTTTTATGTAATTATTCCATAAAGGTTATATCTGGGTGCAGTAGAGTTGAATAACTAAATTGGACTTATTTCAGCAAAATGAAACAGCCTATGGACAGCTTGGTCCTGGACATATTGGTCCCCCTCCTAAAAAAGAAAAAGAAGGTATGTGCACTTGTTTATCTTGGTTAAATTTATTTTTGAACAAGAATCTGTTAAAAGCTCAAACTGGCTTTCTGCTGATTTAGTGTCTACTGCCTACACAAAGAAAATCAGTAAGGATATCTGGAGTGAGGAGGAGGTGGCTGAGGGCTCTCAGTATGATGATCTGGCTGACCCGAGACCACAACCTGAGTAAGACTGAGGAGGAAAAACCTGTAGTGGTGCTGCCTTCATTCTAGTTAGAATACAACACAAAGGCTTCACGGTGGATTGCAGCAAGAAAATCCTAGGTTTTAATCTTGGCCTGGGTTCTTCTCCCTGTGCATGTGTTTGTTTTCACCCACAGTCTAAAAAGATGACTGTTAGATTAATTGGTTACTCTAAAATTGCCCATTGGTATGACTGCAAGTGTGTCTAGTTGTTTGTCCTGTGTCTCTTTGTAGGATAAGAATCCAAACTGTACAACAAAATTGATTCAAAAAATTGTTTTCAAGGATAGACAGTATTCAAAAAGAGATTGTACAAATGCCTCAACAGTTACACATATGCTGATTTTAACAGTTTGCCCTTAATGCATTTCGCAGAAAAATATTCTAAATTTAAAAGTTGGATTCCCTGTAATTTTCAGCACGAAATTATTTTACATCGATAAAAGTTGCTTTCATTTTAAAGTTTAATAATCTTTACCAGAAAATTAAATAAGTGATGTCAGTTTCCTCATACTATGATAATGTGCAATTTTCATGTGTATTCTAACATGGCTTGTTACAGGTATGAAATTATCCTGAAGCAGAGTGTTGGAACAGAGGATTTGTTCCTGGGCTTAAGCCAGAAGGATCCATCTTCAATGTGCTGTGAAGCCATGCTGGTAATTTATTAAGCATCAAGCAAGTTGTTCACTGAAATTAATCAACTTTTTTCACATTGGAAAACATCTGCAAGCATTTGAATAAAGACAAAGATAAACACAAAACCAAATGCAGTTTAAAAGTAAGTTTAAAATGTTAAAGGCATCGGGAGCTGCATTTTATTTGGAAGACCTGACATTGTGATTTTATTGTTCAATAGTGCGATGACAATACAGATTGAAATTAACCCACACTTTCCTCACTTTTCTTTTTCTCCTCTATCAACACAACTAAAGAATAGAGAAAGTCAAAATAAAACTTTCTCTGCATCCGAGCTGTCCTTTATTGGGAAAAAACTGAAATCCATTATAAAGTGCATGTCTAATATAGGAACAGAAATCTTATACAGTTTCAGAAAGTATGGAACATGATTTAAGTGTTTTCCAGGTCTAGATATATGGCCTCAGAAATTAAGAGTATGGAAAAATATGTGTATTTCTAGACTTAATTTCCAATACCATTGTCTATGCATCCTCCCTCCAGTCCTTCCTTCTTTGTTTCATTTCTTACTTTTCTTTCCTTCCATATGTCTTCACTTACAGAGTTATGCCAAACATTCATAGAAAATATAGCTAACATGATTGTAGATATTTGCTCAAAAGATTTGTTTATACTTTTGAAATGATTATTGGTATAAACTGGGACTATTTAGGACATTAGAGCAATATTAATATTTTTTCCTACCCTTAGGTTAAAATAAAACTACCCGACACAAAGGCAAAAGATGTCTTCTTGGATTTAAAGGAGAAGTACCTGGATCTGCGGACTCCAAAGTAGTAAGAGCGGTTTTGAAAATCTTGTCTTTTATTTTTGATCTCATAAGGAGAAGCTGCTGCTCATGCTCACATCTCGGATCTTCAGACATTTTACTTTAATCAGTGTTCCAGATCTTGACCTGAGCTTCAAGTGCAGCTCTTAACATCCTCCTCAACCACTTAACGTCTCTCTCCTTCTCACATCATTGCTTTCACTTGTCGCTCCTTTCTTTTTTCTTTTTAGTAAACTGGGTCTCCATCTGCCCCATCCCATCCAGAATCAAGAGGGCAAGGCTCAGTTCTTTAGCGACAGGCAGGAACTGGAGGTGACTCTACTGATGAAGTGACCCATGGACTGTATCAACATGCAGTAAAAGAAGGATAAAGAAATTATTTCAGCTTTAAGGTAAAGCTGAAATAATTCCCACCACTTTCTTGGGGGGAAAGTTAGGATTGCACACACTGGCTTGTTTGATGCCTGAAAACAATGACGGAAGTAAATCCAATTTATTTCTGTAAATTTTTAATTAAATCTGGGCTCTTTTCCATATGCAATCTCTGACTTCATAAGAAAAAGTTATAATAAATGTTTTCTGTGCTTCAGTAGTTCTGCGCTTGTTTTAATTTCCTTTCTATCATGTCTGTAGAGAAAAAAGTAAAATAACTTTTTAAATTGAGTATTGGTTATTTAGATAACACAGTGCCCTTTTTATAGTGATTTAGAAGTTAGACTTGATTGACTTGAAGCGAAACATTAAAGTATGGAAATATAGGAACAAGAAAGCAACATCAAAAGAAAAGCAGTATTGGTCAAGACCTGAGTTTCCCAACTTTCTAGTTTCTGACCCATCTTTGCAACAAACACACCATGCTCTAAATGTACTCTGCAACGTTTTCACTTTTTTTTTTTGTCAGATTACAAACAAAAATGTTAGTGTATTTTATTTTGTTTTTTTTATGGAAAAGGCCAAGATGCATGGTTTTTAAATGTTTTTACAAATGAAATACAGCCACTCCGACTGAGTCAGTACTCTTTAGGACTACCTTTGACTGAGCTACAAGTCAAAAGTCTCTTCAAGGTCTGCACATTTGGACTGAACTTTTTGTCCATTCTTGTTTCAGTAATAGCTCAGTAAGTTTGGATGGAGAGCATCTGTGTTGTAAGACAAATCCTGTTACAATAATTGGTTACAAGTAATCAAATTAAGTTTATCCAAGTTAGTTTAAGTTGTCAAGTTAAGTAAAGTTAAGTTAAGTTTGACAAACTTCATTCACTTGTACCAATCAATTTTTTTTTAACAATTATAGCTGTGTTAGGGAAAAATTATTTTTACTAAAGCAAATTACAGTATAGTAATAGGTAACCTAATGCATCAGCAGGTATTAACTGATGCATGGTAGGTTTAATGCGTCCTGTTGCTAATGTCTCCATGTTGTCCTCAAAGAAATCGACTATAACCTCATGATTTTCAAATACTTTAATATTGTTTATATTCACAAAAATCCTAAATTAATACAACTCATATGATTTTGGGTGTCCGTAAAATTAATAGGCCTAATGAGCCTAATTGGGCTTATGAAAGAGAAAAGAAAAGAAAAAAACTCAAAACACTGGGGCCCGATTAAATAAAGAAATGTTGCTTTTTATTGATTCATGTTTTCTACTCTCTTCAGTTCATCCATTCATTCACTATATACACTTCTTGCAGGATCGTGGAGGGGCTGGCGCTTATCTCCAGCAGTCATTGGGTGAGAGGTGGCTACACCCAGGACAGTCCACCACAGTCGCTTAAAGTCATATTTCTAGGGATCACCCTAACTTTGGGGAATGGCCCCTTCACCTCTATAAATGGAAAAAAAATCTTTGTGTCTCATATATTTCTTAGCTGACCTATAACAACAATAATCAGTTTCCTGTCTTTCTACTGGGTGCAGATTACAATAAATGGGAAGTCACGATAAGTAAATAACAGAAGCATAATGCGCCTGACCTAATGTTATTATCAGGGAACATCTCTCTGAATCATGCCCGGTGAGAGCAGTGCCACACCCTCGGGCATCGTTACCGCAGCAGCACCGGTACCGGGTGCTCTGGGTTGGTGTTGGTGGGTGGGTGTGATCATGTGACGCCTTCATTTCCGAGACAACAATACCACACCGAATCGGTCTGCATCGTCTCTCCCGCTCTCTCTCTCTCTCTCTCTCCCTCCTTACCTGCGCCTCGCTCTCGGTATGGCGGACGGCGAGAGGTCCCCGTTGCTCTCAGATTTGGGGGATGGTGCTCTTGGCAGCGGTAACGGCGGGGTTTCTCCCGGCGCTGGGTCCTACAGTGTGCCCAACAAACCAGAGGGTGAGTGTGCAGGGTGATGCATCCTCTGTCCTGACTCCAGCCTATGTTAGCCTAGCTTACCATAGCCTCTAGAACTGACTGGGCATTACGGTTAGCCTGCTAGCTTCACTATGACAGGGACTAATTGTGGAGGGTTTATGTTGCATGATAAGAATATTGTACATAATAGCATCTAATGAACACACTCCCTCTGATAAATTGTGTCGTTTTATAGAATTTATATGAACCAGGTAACCGTTGTATTATTAGCCTAAATTATGCTAACTCTTTAGCATAATTAACTGTTTGCTAAGCTTTATCGTGAACCAGTTTTAATGACACTATTAAAATGAATATTTTTGGGGGCATACTGTTATTTTGAACAGTTTATTTTAGTCAAATGTAGTCAATGGCTGTCTAAATAGAAGAAATGCTAGTGGTTGGCTAACATCCTAGAAACACCTGATTTGATTGACAGGAGGAAGTGACTACGGATGCTGCGGAGGGATGCTGCGACCAATCATAACTCCCAGGAAAAGCATTTAAATATTCAAAGAGAGATTAGATTTCACTTTTCACTAGTCTCTCAGCTTTCTCCGAATAATAAAAAAATAGAGCAGACAGTTTTGCATGCTTTTATGTGATTTCTAGGTTAAGCTGTTCCACACACTGTGGTTTAGCTTTTGCTAATACCCAGACTCTCATGTGTTGAAACCAGCTCTGCTCCGCATTCCAAGAGTGTTTTTCTACTAAAGCTCCTTTCTGCTGAACTCCAGGCCTAATCTCATTATCTTGTTTGCTGTAATGGGTTACTTGTCATGAGAGTCTTTTTTTTCCCAGTCCTACTGCATTTCTCTTGTGACTTCCAACAATCATGCATTTGTCACACATGCAATACTACTCTTATATTTTGTATTCTATCCTCCTTGTTCAGGTTTTCCCCCTTTCCCCAGTGCCAGTCAGCCCTCGGTACTTCTAGGGGAGGACCCTCCACCCTACTCCCCACTCGCCTCCCCGGAGAGCGGAAATGCCCCTGTTATCAGCTGCAGGGTGTGTCAGAGCCTCATCTCTGTGGAGGGGAAGATCCACCAGCACGTGGTGAAGTGTGGAGTTTGCAATGAAGCTACGGTGAGTTACTCCAAAAGAGTGTACAGCTAAATATGCAAAAAAAAACTTGGACATACAAAATAGAGGCACCAACTATTAGATATGTCATCACAAATTAGCTTAGATCTCAGTTTACCACAGATTTATTGAGGAGATTGCACTGTTTGTAAATCTGACTCAGGGTCTGCACTCAGTTCCAATTTGTTGAAAAGACTTATTTACAGCACTGTCTCCACCATACCATTGTTTTCATTTCTGTCCTCCTGATTATTCTCACTCAAACCTTTTGCTAGAATTTTCAGCAGAATTGAAAATGTCAGAAAAATTTAAATTAAGGTCATTTCCAAATCTGGATAAGAAGGAAAAAACAGTATGGAAAAATATGTGCATTTCCACCCTTTTTTTCATATCATATTCTCTTAGGATTGTATCTGTTTATTCATTCATTCAGGAATTCTTAGCTGCACTTTCTGAAGCATCTGAACAAAAGTTTGTTGTAGTTTATTTTTAAATGATTGACCAAGGTGTTCAACCTTTTTGTTTTTGTCAGTTTGTTTCGTTATTATTCATTTTACATTAGCTCTTGTATTTCTAATTGCACTGACTGAACCACTTAAAGTTGTGTTCTGTTTACATGTTGGACCAAGCTTGTGAATCTGGTGGTGTATTTAAGCGCAATATACTGGTGCAGAGTTGTAAAATATATTTATAATTCAATACATTTATGTCTGTGTTTGAAATAAGAATTGTTTTAAGTTAATTCAGCACTGTTTTTCTCTATCGGACTGGTATCAGCAACACTAAACCTCAGATGTTTGTATCGGAAGTGAAAAAAGGGCATCGACCCTCCAAGAATAAGCAAGTATAGACAATAGATGATTTTGTATTTTTATACTTTAATGTGAGGTTAATTACTGAGAAAGCTCTGAAATGTTTACATGAAAATGTGTAGAAACCCTGTTTGCAGCAGCTACTTGTATTTTACTCAGCATTTTCCTACCAACATTATCATAAAGTATCCTGATGTTGAGCTTGTGTGTTTTTTAAATTGATCCAGTCAACCTTATCTGCTTCATTAAGCTTACAGAAATCAATTTTATCCTTCACCCCTTGTTAAACCGGTATACAAAATTAGAAAAGCTAATAGGAGGATCTAATGGTACTAGATTTGTATCTGCACATCCAAATTTGAGACTTTTATCTTTACATTTTCCAATAAAAAAAAAATGCCTCCATTGTTCGTTTTAACAGCAGACTGGACTGGACTGAATTTGTAACAGTAAAGCTGTTAACAAGAAGGAACAGAGCAGGCTGTACTTCTTTAGAAAGCTAAGGTTCTTGAAGTAATTTAAGCTAATTTAGCACTTTACTTAGAAGTAAATAACCATTTCAATGCCACACTGGCATCAACATTGATTCTTGCTGTATCAAACATAAGTGGACAGCTCTAAATATGAACATCCAGTCCTGGTTTTAAAACGCACGCTGAGTCATTTGACATTGACATGGCTCAGACTCGCAGACAATATTTCCAGTTATTTATTGCAAAACTTCTCATGCACTTCTGACTGATGTAAAATCAGCAAAGACGGATAATATAGTTTGTGACTACAGAGTTTAGAACCACATCAAAGGCACTAAGGTTGCTGACCACTCCAAAAGCCCTCTGCTGTACATTCACTGACAGATCGCCGTTTGATGCACAACTTGACTGTGAGCATAAGTGCTGTGTGCCAGCAGGTGTGCATGGCTCATTCCAGTGGAGAGCTAAGATTGTTGTTGTGTAACTGACAGCCCTTTTCATGGCATACTTAGTAATATCTGCTCCTATAGCAATCAGAACAAACATTACACTACAGCAAACACCAAGTCCTGATTAGTTTTTTTAACGGAACCATTTTTGACAAAGATTTCAACAAGAAGAGAACAACAATAAATAATCCAACAAAGTTGCTATTTTCAATCGGCCTTTTGATTGTAACAATGCTACTTATTGTTAAAATAAACTAAACTGACTGACTTCCAATCCTTATAAGACCTTTTTAAATCCTTTACCAGACGCATAAGCTGCCACAATTCTCTCTGTCGAGGCCTCAGACAGCTGTTTGGATCTCTCAGTGGTGTTCACTCTTGCTTCATCAGTTAGGAGCACAATAAATGAAATGTCTGAGGATTAAACAGGAAGAACCTTCAGAATGCTGAGTAATTAGGTCATAATCAAGTGCAGCGGATGCGCTATGCCTGTGTGTCAAATTAGTCAATTTTAAAAGGTCTGTTGATTGTTTTATCACTTGAACTTTTTTCAGTATTGTTATAATTCCCCATCTTCTTTTGACTTTTCCATTCAGAGATTGCCTCTGCGGATCATCTTTCTCCATTTAGTTCTTGTTTTTTTTTTTTTTTTAAGTCTCCATGTCCCTAACCTTTTTATGATTTGTTATAGTCAAACCATCTAAATCAGTGGTGCCCAAAGTCCGTCGTCAAGGGCCGGCATCCCGAATGTTTTAATTCCCTCCCTGGTGGCACCAACCTTTTCAGCATGTCAATGTTTTTCTTATGCCTTCCAATGAGCCATCATTGAATCCAGGTATGTTTAACCGGGGGAGAACTAGAACGTGCAGGATGCCGGCCCTCCAGGACCGACTTTGGATACCACAGTACATACTTTTGGTTATTGTATTCATAGGCCAAAAGTGTGGTCATGTATTTAATGAAATACAACTTTGGTTTTTCATTGATTTTTTTTATTATTAATATTTTTTTACTTACTTTCCAGAACTGAAAACTGAATAATAAAGCCTGAGCTCAGAGTAGCACAGTGCATCAGTCTCTCCCTCATCAAGCCTTGAAGGTGTCTGTAACCTTACAACATAACTGCAATATTGATATCCTTCATGCTGTCAACAGTTTTAATATTCAGTTAATAAAACTTATTTTATTAATAAGTAGTTATTGTCTGCACCTATGTAGGATAACCTCCAATGAGTCGCAAACTGTGTTGCGCAGCATTCAAATCTGCCAGTTTCATTTCTCCTGCTGTCAGTTATGCAGTCTTTATGTGGGATGTTAGCAGTGGCAGTCACTAACTAGAAAGTTAGTTCTATGTTTATTAAAGCACTACAACACGGAACTCAATTCAAATGATATCTGCCTCTTAAAGATTACAATCATTGCTCACCAATTAAATTTTTACATTATAATTTACATGTTTTATTCTTTAGATATTGTATTTATGTTTATATCTCGCCCTCTATTGTCTGTGTTTTATGCTTTGTGAGGACAGGAAGCAAGAGCTGCTGCTTGAACAGTCTTCAACCCTTTCAAAATAAGAGCATGGATATAAACGACTTAACTACTTGAATTCTTAAGTCAATAACCTGTGCATTAACACAGATGTTGAGCTTTATTCATCTGAAAGTTTACAAAGCAACCAAGTAAATAGAACTTTAGAATATATCAGGAAATATTAATTTTGGGGAAACTAATTGAGCTAAAAGTTTTTAAAGCTAAACAAAAAATTAGTTTTGGACTAGCGGACGTGTGGCCACCACTGGATGTTAGGGTATACACATCTCTGTAAAGGCGAAGAGGTTCATGTTATATTCATGTACCCTTGAGTCCACAATCTGGATCTTATTTCCAACATAAGCATAAACGGAACAGTTCCTGCTCTAATGACTGAGGTAGTTGTTTTAAATGTAAAACTAAAAGGTAGAAATGAACGACAGACTCAAAAATAAGAGCTGGGTTTTTCTTTTTTGATTATTCCTCCAAACCTCTGAGCTCCAAATTAATGTTCAGAAGGATTTGGTTGGATGAATGCAGTATAAGTCAGTTTGTAATTAGGTCTTCTTCCAAATGGCATATTGTCAGTGAAGTTTATAATAAAAATATTAATCACACGCAGCAATATTGAATAATTTAATTTGTAATCAGAGCTGATTTCTGCAGAGACAAGGACACAAACAGACATAAGTGACTCGTTTAAAAATGTCTGCACGTACAATAGCTCTCATTATGCTTGTGTAGTAATTACAACAATGATTCAATTATTTGATGTAACGCTCTGAAGTCTTTTGAAATTATTACCTCCATTGAGAGACTGCAGAGTTGTGATGAGTCCCGAGAAAACAGCTGCTCAACCCAAACTTTACTTGCCAACTTCTAATCATGTGTTCGACCACAGAAAAAGGTTCCCGTTGATTGAGGCGGGGGGGAACGATTTGACAGTTGCGCTGATGAAAACGCTGCGAGTAATTTCACCAGCAATCACAGCTGCATTCACAGGATGACGTGGTTCCTGGAGTGTGCATCACTGACAGTGCAGATCAAGATGCAGATGGGAGAAGAAATGTAAGATTTGCATCAGGCTGTACCGATAAGTAATAACTACTTGCAGATGGAGGCGACATGTGTAGATTTACACAATACATTATGTAGAGCTTGTGTAGACATGCAGTGTTAGGCACCGTTTTATCAAGCATGTTGTCACCCAGGTCTCTAATTAAGCTGTTTTAATTCAAAAGTATAAGCACCTGAAGTTATTTAAATTAAATGTGCCATTTTCTTTGTTTATTAACATCTTTATTTGGGCTCTATTAGGCACATGCGGTCTTCTTTCATTACCGGTTGTTGATCTGTTCGTTATTGCAGCCGTGTTTGAAGCTGCAGTACACATCTTTCAATGTGTGTGTTCTTATTACATTAAAATAATTTCCAGTTGAAGAGGGGTAATAGAGGAATATAGAGTGGTTATTGTACTGACTGAGTCTGTGAGTGGCTTTGATTCATGGAAGGATTAGGGAGACTCCAGATTATAGCTGTAATGTCCACAATATGTCATTCTTGATTACAAACAAGAGAACAAGGATTTATCCTTATAATAATGTCCTGGACCTTTAACGGATGGCAGTAAACAAGCCGACGTGTTGGTTTGTGTGTTTTACCATCACCATTTTAGTTTCCCTTTGGCTCAAATGGTAAAAAACAACCAAACAAAAAAACAAAAAAAACAGGATCAGCTAGCATCCGTCCTGCGGTTTTGGGTGAAGCATAAACCCATCTGAATGTAATCTGAATTGTCTCTTATCATTTGATCAATAGGTAGAAACTGTGATTCCAATAAACATCATTGCAGGTCTAAGATTTTGCACTTAGGCAGATTTATACCAAAGCAACAGAGTTTTTATCAGATACTGGAAAAAAAAGTGCATGATTTATTTTTTTCAGAATGGGGGAAAAAACACCTAAAAAATATTTAGTTAAATGAAACCAGTCAGAGAAATGCAACAGAAGTAATGACATGTAAAAGTACAAACTAGAGATGCACGGATCTGATATTAATATCTGTATTGGTCCCAATATTGAAAAAAAAACTCTAGATCAGGTATTGGTGACAATGTGCCATATCCAAAAGGGCAGATCTAGTCAGTTTAATTCTCTGTTTTGTGCTCTGAGTGACGTCATGTTTTATTTATTTATTTAACATCATATTTAGATTTCTTAATTGCACTTTCTGAACCATTCAAAATAAGTATGGTTGCAGTTTCCCTTTGCGTTTGGCCAAGATGGTAGATCTATCGTTTTGTCAGTTTCAGTTTCTTTATTATTTATTTTACATTGGCTGTTATTCTCTTGATTGCACTGATTGAACAGACTAAAGTTATGTTTTTTTTACATGATTAACCACGTTTGTGAAACTGTTGTGTATTTAAGTGTGCTTTATTGGTACAGAGTTATCAAATAAGTTTTAGTTTAGTACATTTATGTGTTTGTTTAAAAAAAATCAGTAACAGGAGTAAAAACAGTGGATCGGTGCATCCCTTGTACACATTTTTGTTTTAAAGAAATATATTGTTGTTGCAAAGGGCTGATTAAAACTTTATATGAAGGCACGTGTAGTGAAACAATCAGTTGATGCCTTGATGAAAATATACTGTGTGCAACAAAAAAGTTTATGCGCACCTTTACTAAAACACTCGAACATTATTGGGGCTAAATAGCGCTCCAGTTGTCTATTATTTATGTTTTTGTTTTTTTTAAATATATAAAAAACCTTTGCATTTGATTTATTTCACAAATCAAATGCAAAGGTTTTGGTGTTCTTATACCATTCCACACGCTGCTTAATTGGCTCTTTGACTTATTGTTATATTTGAACTCTCACCAGTTATAAATCACCACCTTAACTTGCAGTTTGTGTACAGTTTCTGCTAGAAAACAATTTTCTCCTTCCTGTACTATTTATTCAGCCTCGCCCATCACATATAATTGGCTCGTTATCTTCTCCTCTTCGGCTCTGAGGTTCTGCTGCCTTCTGATCTCCTGAGCGTTTCTGTCTCCCTCTGCAGCCCATTAAGAATGCCCCAGCAGGAAAGAAGTACGTTCGCTGCCCCTGCAACTGTCTTCTCATCTGCAAAGTCACTTCTCAGAGGATTGCCTGTCCCCGACCATATTGGTGAGAAACTGTGTGTGTTTGTTTTTGTGATCGCAAATGCACAGCCCTGCAGAACTCCTATAAAACACTTTGTAATGCTAGAAGGAAAGTAAAGCAGAGGAAGCAAGGTGCAGTGAGAACAGCGGGCCTTCAATTAAGGCCTTACTGCCAGCACAGTTAACATGAGGAAACCTCATTAGAACGGCCGTGGCATGAATTTTTAACTTATATTTGGCAAGTATTGTGAAATATGGAAAGTTACTTTAGCTCAGACTATAAAAGTTGTTCTTTTTTTTTCTTCCCTGGAACCTCCAGCTGCACGCTAATTTTGTCATCCATATATCTGTTTATACTCAGGACACTTTTTAGAGCAATGGAGTTTGGATGAATAATGAAATTCAAAAAGCTTTCTGTCTACAGTCTCCAAGGTGCAAATGAGTTTCCAAGCCTCTGTAGAGAAAAATACATGCAGTCTATCCCAAAACACAGAGCTGTCCGTCCTAATAAATGTATTGTTTTAGCAACTCATCCGAACTTTATGATTTTGATGCCTGGTTTACTTCACAGAGCTGGTAGGATTTAGGAATTGATGTTGCAGTTCAATCTTCTCCATTTTATCAGTAGATGCTGTTTGCCTTTTATGTGCTGTGGATCATAAAGCAGGCTGCACTAAATACATGCAGACATAAGATCAATTCCAGAGCATCGGAGCTATTTGAATCAAGACACAGTTGTCCTCTCTTTAGCAACAAGCGCAGCAAATGCACCAGTGATCAGGGATAAAAAA
>NW_006799984.1:1941934-2092611 GCF_000485575.1 Poecilia formosa | reverse complement strand
ATTGATTGGATCATTTGTTTGCTTGACTGAAGCCTGGAATGAAGGAAGAGATCACGATGACCAAATGATTGATTCACTGCTCTTGCTAAACATCAGGATTTTATTTCTTGTTTTTCACAACATCAACATCTATCAAGCTCCTATAAACACACTTTGCTGCCTTGAAGGTGTTTAGTAAAAGGCATATCAGTTACGATTAATCGCATTTTGTCACATTACAACCACAAACTGTAACGTGGGTTATTTTGGTTTTATGTGGCAGCACATAATTGGGATGTAAAAGGAAAATGGGGAACTTAAAAATCTGAAAAGTTTGGTTTGCATTTGTATTTAGCAGCTGTAAGTGTTTTGTAGGATGAGTGTCTTCCTGCTTTGCAGCTCAAGACCTGATGAGATGAAGAGGAATGTCCGTTTTCATGTCTTGCCCATATTATCAACCAGATCTATTTCTAGACTTTGACTGGGCCACTCTAATGCAGCCTGATTTTCTTTTTGTCAGGGTTCCGAAAAAAATCAGAATATTGAGATTAAAATCTAATTTCTCAGAATTCTGTAAATAAAACTCAGAATCCTAAAATTAATGTCTGACATTCTGATATTAAAGTCAAAATAATGAGATTAAAATAAAAATTCTCAGAATTATGTAAAAAGAAAACATTCTGAGGTCAAAATTACAATTTTGGGGAAACAGTGAGATTATTAAATTAAAGTTTGAATTCTGAGATTATTGTCAATTTTCTTGAAAATTCTGAAAAAAGGTCCAAATACTGAGAAAAAAGTTAGAAAACTGAGAATACGAGATTCAGAGATTAAAGTCAAATTTCTCCAAGATTCTGAGGAAAAATGTCAAAGTACTAAGATTAAAGTAAGAGAGTCAAATTTATCAGAAATTCTGAGATTAAAGTGAAATTTCTGAGAATTCTGGGGGGGGGAGTAAGAATAGTCTGAATTCTGTTATTAAGGTATAACTCTGATATTTAAGTCAGAATTATGAGATTAAAGTAACATTTCTCAGAAGTTGTCAAATTTCTTGAAAACAGAAAAAAAGTCAGAATACTGAAAAATGGTAAAATACTGAGATTAAGGTCAAATATTCTGAGACTCAAGTCAAACTTCTCAAAGACTGAGAAAAATGGCAAAGCAAGTGAATTCACACAAAGACAGAAATATGGAATATATATACATAAAACCTGAACAAACACAAATTTAAACATGAATATCTTGCAGTTATACAAAGATAGTTTAGTCCTACAACAAAATGTGAAAATGTTCAAGACATGATTTTATAATTCAACACCTTTGAAAAACAAGAAGCTGAAGCTAAAACAGGAAGTGAAATGATATTATACAGATGTTTAGGATATTCTGTTCCCTGTTTGGAGAGACGACCTGATCCAGGAGCGCAGCTGTGCATATTCACACTGGAGGCTCTTTAATTAAGTCAGTTACACACACACACACACACACACACACACACACACACACACACACGCACGCACGCACGCACGCACGCGCGCGCGCGCGCGAAAAAAACCCGCCTTGGGCTGTGTGTGTGTCTGTGTGTGGTCCTTGCGTGCCTGTGTGAGTATATTGTGCAAGTGCACTTATGGCGCTATTTTAAATGTGGTTTATTTCTTCCGTATGCCTGCTGAGATTTCTTACATAAGTCCCAAAGAGGAGAGAAATCTGCACAGCGAGGCATGCTGTTCCCTAAAATATTTGCACGAGAAAATGGAGTCCAGGTCCTTTTCCAGCAGACCTGGATGCTGAGCCTCCATTTAGGTAACTGGTCGCAGGAGAAAGAGGGAGAGAGATACGGAGAGAGAGAGCGAGACGGAGAGTGGCAGTCAAGATGACGCACTATCCTGCTGATGGATGGGTCAGAAATAGCCTCTGCTCCAGAGTCCCTCTGACTCAGAAACCAAAAGGTTTCGGATTAATGTCACAAACATCCAACATCCGACATCCTACCTGCTAAGCGTCGCAACTTCTCACCTAGATCGAGCTGACTGTTGTATCATGAGGAAAAGGAAAATCTGCTCCATAATCCGGCCGGCGTTGGTGATTCGATTACACCCATGTCTGATCCTTGGTTGTAATAGCGAGGCAGGATCAGTCAGCTTTTGTTTTTTTCTCTTCAGGAAAACAAGAAGCAACTCGACTCGACTCGGTCACGCACTAAATGAAAATCCGAAAGCTACAGGCCAGTGAATGATCAAGTTGGGGGGGAGAACAGACCAGATTAAGCAGCTGAAGTTGAATATTTACGAGGATGCGTCTGCGGAGCATTTTGTGAAATGGTGGCGTCGGGATAACCCGGCAGCTCCATGATCTGTGCGGCTCTGATGGAGGCGGTCAGGTGTTGGAGCCTCAGAGCGGAGGAGGATGCTGTCATCAGTCCAGCCCCTGTCAACCCTGCCTCAGTCTCCTTACCACAACACAGGGGGACGGTCCGCCGCCTCCTCTTCCTCCTCCTGCTGGCTGCTAGACTCAGCATCTGCAGAGTTCACGGGAAAAAAGACAATAAATTAAAATAAAAACAGCCGCCTTTATGAAATGTCTTTTTTTTAATTTATGCATTTTTATATCTATTATTATTCTATAATTTGGTCTGAGTTGATGTTGGAAGTCTTTTTAAATCGTGTTTTTTTTTTACACCCTTACATTAATCTTTTATAAACAGCATTAATTAAGACCATATTGGAACGCGCACCTCTTGTGCCCTCAAAGATATTATTGAATTTAATGAAGTTAGCTTGAAATTCAATATCTGCTTTTTGCGTCACTGATGGGAATCCCGCCTCTGTTCTGAGATCCGAATTATTTGGCTCAGTTCTTTCAGCTCCAAAATGGATCTTCACTTCATACAATTTCCAGCTGTCAGTCCGTCAAAAAATTATTTTAAAAAAATTTGAAGGTTGTTGAAAAATACGTCTTTGGGGTTAGTAGCCTCTGAACACGCTCAGAGCTTCCCAATACAAACTCAACTTTCATATCAAGTTTTGTTGGATGATAAATTGTTCCAAAAGTCATTTCGATAAATATAGTTTTACTATGATTTTCAACTAATATAATGGCAATAGCATAATTATTATTAAAGATTATTGACCTTTGAGAACACATTCTCAAAGATCAATAACCTTTACATTTTAATGAACATTTAACATTGGAACTGGAAGACATTTGAAATTTCAAAAAACAGAAACTATAAATAAAACAAACAGCAAAGAAAAATCTCCTTTTTTTAAAAAAAAAGGTTTATTTGAGACCAAAGCAACAGACTGAAGACTATCATCCAGTTTTTGGTGGAAAGAGAGAAACGATAAATCATGCAAATAAAAATGTAGTTTGTTTTAATTTATCATTCAATCAATTGATTTATTAATTATTGCAACAGGTCAACCAGAGGTGCAGTTATTTTCTCCAACTGAAAATTATCCTGAGAACCAAATCTGAGGATAAAATATGACTGTTCACTGCTGACAGAAAGAGTTTATTAGGGCAGTAGCCCAGGGCCACGAGTTTGTCTTGTGTTGAAAGACAACAGGACAGGAAGGCAACAACAAGACAGGTGAAGTTTTCAGGTCAATCCTTTTAACGACTCAAAATGAAATTGTCACGTTTCAAAAACTCAGTTGTAAATATCAAACAACAGCAAAGTACCTACAGCAAATTTCAAGTCAAGATTGGGGAGCTGGATCAGGAAACATCATCCAGAAACCCTGCAGAGTTTCCTCCAGAAAACCTGCTGAACCGGTGGTTGGAGTCACTAAGGTCATCCATCAGCAGCCTGCTGGGAGTTAGGGTTAACAAATGTCAAGTTACAAAATGTCACAGATGAACGATCAGATATATTCAGAAATAACAGCGTGTGAAATAACTGGTTCATAAAGCCTCACAGCCAGTTCAGTGCCTCAATTATAAACCTCTAGCTTAATCCGTCTTTACTGGTGGACAAAAATATCAATTTAAAATAACTAGCACAGAGCCTGGTGGGAAGGCAAATGAAGTAGGGAGGCAAATAAAGCCTGTTAACCCGCCTGCCTGATAAAAACACTTGTGGAAACCCTGACTTCTGTCTATATCTCTAGTTCTAAGCAGGAACTTTGTCTATACCTCTAGTTCTAGTCGGTCTCTGGGCTGCTCTTGGTCCGATCCCTCACAAGGAGCCATTTGCTATGGCAGACCAGACCCAAGCAGAGGCATGAGGCCTCTGACAGCTCCTAGGATCTCTGGGACCCTGAAACACTGTCTCTGTCTCAATCCAGATTCACTCTGATCCTCTGGATCTTCTTCTGGACTGAGAGAGCTGTCGGACAAACTGGTGGAGAACTTGCTGAGTATTTACTGCCAAAGAACTGTATAATTACGGTAGTCGCTCAGATTCCCTGTTTCCCTTCTTCTGGGCATTATAAAATAAAATAAAATAAAATAAAATAAAATAAAATAAAATATTACTGTAAAATAAAATAAAGTATTATCTTATTATCTTTAAACGTGCAACTTTCCAAATAAGATCAAGTGACCGTGAATAGTACTGTGTTGGCTCCCCTCGTTCAGTGAAAGGAACCGACCCGTCGACCTGGCTCAGCCGCGAACGGCACATCGCTAACAGTTTGGCCGCCAGCCTGTAGGCGGCAGCATATCAGCTCACTGCAGGCGTTGGTAGAGCCTTTTTCTTCAAGATGTCGGTGTTCGGGCCAGTGGTGAAAATCCATCCCGTCGTTCTCGCCTCAATCTGTGACTCTTACGAGCGAAGGAATGAGGGGGCGAGCCGGGTCATCGGAACCATTTTGGGTAAGTTAAGTCCTGGGTTAAACGTCCTCTTTCTTTTGGGGTGACATCGGGATAAAATGGATGGAAAATCCGTGTGTAGCATTAGCTCAGCTGCTAACACATGCTCGCTCAGTGCAGCCTAATGCAAACACATCTGGAGCATCAGCGGAGTCTTATTCTTGTTAAAAAGTCTGTATGTATTTGTTTTTAACGTCCGCCTCTTTCAGGTACCATTGATAAACACTCTATAGAAGTGACCAACTGCTTCTCCGTCCCTCACAACGAGTCTGAGGATGAGGTAAGCTGCTATCACTCCGCTTGTGACATCGAACCTGAATAAACAATGAGAGAAACGGAAGTGATCTTCTGTTTATATGCATTAACACTCGTATTATAAAGAGCACTATTGTGCTTTTCATATGAATACGCGGAACAACCTCATTTCTCATTTAAAATTATTTAAAAAAATTCAACATAAATTTTGTGTTTTGATTTTCAAGCATAGCATTTTAAGCGAAAATTTAGAATGAACACATGATAAATCTAATAGCAATTGAACCGAATAATCATTCGGCTCTTTATTTATAATGTAATTAAAGGATAACAAGGACATATTAGTTGCTTCCAGCCTCCCAGCTGCTGTTTTAAAACTGTGTACTGCTGGTCAGCTGGCTGATATAAAGGAAAGGATATGCACTTTAACCTTGCTTAAAAGAGAGACCAGTTTTTCTGTCTGATGAACACAGGTGTGGATGCTAAAGGAGTGCCACCTAACATTCTAGCTGATTAGATGTAATCCAGGTTTTAATACACCAGAAGCTGACTACATGTTGGCGACCGGAGCAGACAGCCTGACTAATTAATCAGCTAATATTTAGCTGGGTTTAGATCTTGTTACAGAGCAAACTGGCACAGAGTCACAACACTTACAAACTACAGGAGATCCAGCTAACTCAGCTCTAAATAGGAAGATAAAAGGCGCTCATGCGTTTTCTCCTTTATGAACGCCAGCCGACAATGTGTCAGGTAGCATTATACCTAAATATTTCAGCGTCCCAAGCTGGATTTTGTTCCTGGATATTTTAGATATACTCTTTGAAAAAAAATCCAAATATAGACAAATTTTCCATGAATAATTAATTTGAAGTCAAGTTTCACGGAAAAATCAGTGAACAGATAAAAATCAACTGTACAGCTAATAAAGTCCCACAGGTTGTGATAACTGCAGTAACTGGTATTTATTATTTTTTTTCTGCAATAGGTTTAATAGTTGCTTCTCTGTTTTGAATAAAAGTCAATGGTTTATGTTTTATGTGTTTTAGATTGACATTTGTTATTTCCACAAGAAAGGTTAAAAACCTGCCCTATTTTTCTGTGCATGTGCAGAGTAACTTTTCCCTCCTGCGAGCTCTGAAAGCTTCTCAAACTGTTTTCTGTTTCTGAAACCAGCAGAGCTGCAGCACACTTTTATCTTCACATCAAACAGCAGGAGCCTGTTCTGCTGTTTGATCTGGAGCCTGGAGTGAGTGTTGGAAAGTCCAGACGTTCAGCCTGAGCTCAGATCACTCACAAAGGGCTGACCTATATAAATAAAGTAAAATAAATAACGGCATGTAATATTAGTGCTTTTGTAAACTTCTGTGGATGCCTGCAGGTTGCTGTGGACATGGAGTTTGCTAAGAACATGTATGAACTTCACAAGAGGGTGTCTCCCACAGAAGTCATCATCGGATGGTGAGTCAGTTTGCTTTAACGGAGACGAATTCATATTTTGCTCATTTTTGTACTTCTACCTAACCGATTTTTGTCAATAAGTTAATGTTTTTTGGTGTCTGGAAAATGAGCCATTTCAAAAACATTCTGAATGTAATGCAAATCAGCTGGCACTGCCTCTCATCTAGCAACCCCAATGAAGCTCCAGCATGTTTGGTCAACTGGCTTTATTGCTGTTTGCGCTGTACAATGGCTGCTGGAAAAGACAAGTGTTTTGTTGTTGACTTAGCATCCAGAAACCACTTTCTGCATTCTTGTTTCTTGTGCAGTAGGCTCTAATAATGCTTTTCAAGGATGAAAGGTTGAATAATTGTGTATCTGTTTGCAACCATTTTAATGTGCAAGTAAACGTAATTTGGGTTGCGTGGCCAGCAGCTTATTTGGATTTTAAATGAAAAAAGAGCCTAAAATATCTCAAAATAGGCAAAACTGACCAGACTAAAATCTTGTTTTCTAAGGATGATTTTGTGCAAAACAAAAATGTAAAGGACATGTTCTGTTTAGCCCAGAGACCCGTCATAACCTGATCAAGGAAGCACAATAGGTCCAAATCATAGTGGAAAAGGTTCCAGCATATTGCCTTCTCTCCTCAGGTATGCCACAGGCTTTGATATCACTGAGCACTCCGTGCTCATCCACGAGTACTACAGCCGCGAAGCCACCAACCCCATCCACCTGACTGTGGACACGGCGCTGCAGAGCGGCAAAATGAACATTCGCGCCTACGTCAGGTGAGCTGCTCTATTTGTGCAAGTGTGTGTGTTTGTGTGCAGCTCCAGGCTGATGGTGACCTCGTGGATGTGTTTGTGTGTCTTCTTCAGTGCCCAGATGGGTGTGCCAGGAAAGACGGTTGGTGTTATGTTCACCCCCCTGAGTGTCAAATACATCTACTATGACACTGAGAGGATAGGCGGTAAGCACTTTATTGGGCTTCTTAGTTTGGTTGGACAGTTTTATTTCAAAGTCTAGCTTCTGGTAGGAGCCTAATGCCACACGGGAGGCTTTTGACCATAAAGAAAAGTTTTAAAGGGGGGGAAAAAGGATTGCATTTAAATCAAAAGCAAAACAAATAAATACAAATGATTGGTTAAGCAAAATAAACAAATCTGCAAAAAGAAAAATTTAGTTAGACCTTTCAGTTTCAGTTCAACAAAAAAAAAAAAAAAAAAGTTCAAAACTTAGACTCCATGACAGTTCACTCTACCGACTCAAAGGCAGGGGTAATTCTTCACAAAAAGGTTTTTGTCAAGGGTCACGTGTTGGATTTGGATTAGTCAGGGTTAGAATTATGTAAAATGATACAAAATCTACTTTTTTTTTTCTTTTTTTTTCTTTACATCATGTTATTATATTATTCCCTCATCAAAAACACACCTGGAGTGTTGCCTTGACTCCTTCATGCATGTTTGAGAAAACCTTGCATCTCCATGGCAACCATTCAATTTCAAGACGTTAAATTACAAAGTCATTTCTTTCAAGCCTTATTTGATATATACAGCATTTTTACACAACTGAAGTTAACATACTTGATTGTGCTACAAAATACCACTATATGCCTGGAAAACATTTAACACTGCTCCTTTAAAATCAAGAAATGAGCAAATTCTAATGAATTTCAACACTCCTGTGTGTAAACATTTTGACTCTATCTCCATGTTGCAGTGGATCTTCTGCAGAGAACTCGTGTGACTCCCAGCCGCACCAAGGGGCTGACCTCTGACCTGTCACAGGTGGGGAGCGCTGCGTCCAGGATACAGGACATGCTGACCACTGTGCTGGCGTACATCGAGGATGTGTTGGTGAGCAGGAAAGCCTGGTTCTGATCCGGTCTCTACGATAGATTTAAACCCTGATCATAATGTGTGTGTGTGTGTGTGTCCCAGTCTGGAAAGGTGACGGCTGATAACAGCGTGGGTCGCTTCCTCATGGATCTGGTCAACAAAGTGCCGACCATCACAGCCGAGGACTTTGAGAACATGCTCAACTCCAACATCAACGTAAGCGCTCGTCTAAAAATATTAAAATTGATTGTTTACATTGGACGTATGACATCATAATGAGGTAAAATCCTTCATGGTTGTGATACAAAGCTGTAAATAATTTGTTTGCAGGACCTGTTGATGGTGACCTACCTGTCTAACCTGACTCAAGCACAGATTGCTCTGAACGAGAAGCTGGTGCTTCTCTGAGGAGATTATTTCAAGTCATATTTAATTTTTTGAATTCTTTCTTTTGTTTTGGCTAAGATGAATAAAAACATTCAACAGTCATATAGCAGATTTGATTTCTTCAAAGATGCTTCTTCTGTAAGTAATGCATTGTACAAACTATTGTATTCCTAATGTAATAATGCTTTTTGTCATTTACAGTCACTCAAAAATTGTTCTTGGATTCAAAATTAGCTTGATGCAACTACTTTTATCATCAAAACTGATCCAACTTTTTCAGATTTACTTTTATTTAATAATTTTAAAAATGACAGATTTATGCAGATGGCATGTGTCTTGAAGAGCAGCATGTTTCAGATTTTGATAACCATAGATAAAATGGAGTATGTAAGTATTTGTTTTATTTACACTAAGCTCAAAGTAAACTTTTGTATTATATGTAAAATTGGTTGAAGATGAATAGGAACTTTGGAAAATTGAGTATAGGAAACTATACAGTTCTGACACTTGTGGACCCTTGTATTAAATTCAATTAATTTTAGTCATTTTTAAATGCAGTTTCCAGAATAACACTGCTTACAGTGGCAGCATGTCAGAGTAGCTCTATTACATTACTTCTGATTTGTTCTTTGAGAGGACTTTTGTTCATTTTTTCCATTGAGAATTTTGTCACCTTCCCGTTAATATTTATGACAGCTATTAGACTATCATACAGAAACAGTCTTTAGTCAGTGGCCTGTTCAGATTTGTTGCAATACTGACTGCTACTGGAGGTCTTTCCAGACATGTTGAAGATACTTGGATGAAATGAGTTGCATGTAATTTACTTTTGGGATAAGCAAAGTATTTTTTTAAATCGAATTGGACTAGAATAAACAATCACAGTATAAAGTATTAAATATCAAGTCTTTAAACACCTTACTTCTATAATGTATCTTGAGTCTTAGAGGCTAAATGTGAACAGTTAATATTTTCCCATAGATTGTTTATGCATTCCAAAGAACTGAATGAGTAGCTGTATCTGCAAACTAATGACCAAGTTAAAAAAAAAATCTACCAGAATCAGTTTACCACTGGTTAATTCTTCTGATGTGATAGTTTAACTTTACTGTCTGAAAACAATGGAGAGAATATTCTCATTGCGTTCATGTATTTATATTTAATTGGACTAAAGAAGGTTTTTTGTAAAATTATTCTTCATACCAAGAGATGTGTCAAACCCTGAATTTTAATGTAAGCCAAGCAGGTCTTATTTTCTACATAAATATACATTTACATCAGAGGCAGAGGTACATTTTTAAAGCTGGAAATCCTGAGTTACAATTCAAGCTTAGTGCAAAGAGCATTAGAGTCACATTTCAAAACTCCATCCAGGAAGATCAGGGAATGAAGGCGCTGTTTGATCCCCAGTCTTTACTTTTCGTTACTCTTTTTATCTTTGACTTGAGACTTCAGGATCTTCTCCACAGCAGCGTAGCTCTGGACCGCGGTGTCGTACACGGAATCTCCGGTAGACTTGGCGATTGCCGCCGCCTGCTCCGGGTAGTAAAGGGAGGCGCCCAGGGTCATAAGGCCCGTTGGGTAGAGGACTTTCTTAATCCTGGATCCTCTGGCCAGAAAGAGTCCGACGACTCCGGCTAAACCGATGACTCCTGCCCGGGGATAGAAGTCTTTAGGAGGGTACTGTAGATTGACGTACGTGTCATTTCCCAACTGGACGACCTTCTGAACTTTGGGTTTAATTTTAGCGTACGCTGACTGGCACCAAATAGCGTACGGCTCAGCTAACTTCCTGACGGTGGCGACTTTCTCCTCCAGTTGACCCGCTTCAGACTCCTCATACCAGAGAGGTGGAGGAGGGGCTGTGTAGAGCGACAGCTCGTCCAGGTTTACCGAGGATGTCTCTTCTTTTTCTCCGTTACCGGCATCATTAGCCGCGAAAACGGTGAAAGGCAGGAAACTCGAGGCTCCCGGCATGACTCTACCTGTCACCTTCAACATGAACCCTGAGGGCCATATGCACTGCCTACGGAATCCGCCGAGGGACAAGACTGACTGGCGCCGCATCTATGATTTTTTTTCCAAACAGAAAAACCCGCCAAACGGCATTGGTCTCTAGTTACCAATGCCGTTATAAACATATTTATATATTCTATATGCTCAGACATTCTCCCTCTCCCACAATTAGTTCATTTAATTAAATGTATGGATTAATTCAAATTGTATTTAAAAGGACACTGCTAATTGCGTGAATATGACCAAATTAACAAAGCATCTAAATATTTGAATAAAAACAGGAAAAATGTTACCTGTTACTATCAATGTATATATAATATATATCAAAGCTACATATATTTAAAAAAAAAAAGATCAATAGTAGAAAATTACATGTATATGGGTGTAAAACACTAAATAAAATAACATTAAAAAAAGAAGTAGTGTTCTTTTGATATTAAATGTGACATCAAGCTGGTTCATGTGGTACCATTAAAATATGAGATTTAAAAAAAAACTATACATGTCCACTGCTTTATTATGTATGGTTAGTTACTAATATGTAACTATTTATGTTTTAGAACGGTGATTAAATTAAACTATTTAAGGTACATATCCTTAAAATTTAAGATTTTATACATATTTTCTAAATTGGACTTTTTTTTTTACTTTCAGGTCAATGTCTCTAGTTACCATGGCAGCCGGTCTCCATGGAGACAGAAAACAACAACACCAACGGTTCGAATTCTAGTTAGCATGCTAATCAGCTGTTTTGTTGTTTTTTTTTTTTTTTTTTTTAGCTTCATAAGGTTATAAGTAATTTTATCGTTAATTTTTAAGCAACGATAGTTAGCTTAAAACCGAAGTACAAGCGTATTATATGCAGCAGTTGCAGTTGTAAGTCAGTTTTTTTTATTCTCTTATTGTTATGGAATGTCTCGGAGTATCGTCTTACCAAAACTTGCAGGCTTTGTCTGCGCTGTTATCAACTCAGCAGGAGGAAGATGAGGATGAAGACTGTAAAGTAAGATTACTCACAAACACAAATAAACAGTATGAGGACGTTTATTTAAAATAGGTAGTTTTTTTAATGTAATTATTCCATAAAGGTTATATCTGGGTGCAGTAGAGTTGAATAACTAAATTGGACTTATTTCAGCAAAATGAAACAGCCTATGGACAGCTTGGTCCTGGACATATTGGTCCCCCTCCTAAAAAAGAAAAAGAAGGTATGTGCACTTGTTTATCTTGGTTAAATTTATTTTTGAACAAGAATCTGTTAAAAGCTCAAACTGGCTTTCTGCTGATTTAGTGTCTACTGCCTACACAAAGAAAACCAGTAAGGATATCTGGAGTGAGGAGGAGGTGGCTGAGGGCTCTCAGTATGATGATCTGGCTGACCCGAGACCACAACCTGAGTAAGACTGAGGAGGAAAAACCTGTAGTGGTGCTGCCTTCATTCTAGTTAGAATACAACACAAAGGCTTCACGGTGGATTGCAGCAAGAAAATCCAAGGTTTTAATCTTGGCCTGGGTTCTTCTCCCTGTGCATGTGTTTGTTTTCACCCACAGTCTAAAAAGATGACTGTTAGATTAATTGGTTACTCTAAAATTGCCCATTGGTATGACTGCAAGTGTGTCTAGTTGTTTGTCCTGTGTCTCTTTGTAGGATAAGAATCCAAACTGTACAACAAAATTGATTCAAAAAATTGTTTTCAAGGATAGACAGTATTCATAAAGAGATTATACAAATCCCTCAACAGTTACACATATGCTGATTTTAACAGTTTGCCCTAAATGCATTTCGCAGAACAATATTCTAAATTTAAAAGTTGCATTCCCGGTAATTTTCAGCATGAAATTATTTTACATCAATAAAAGTTGCTTTCATTTGAAAGTTTAATAATCTTTACCAGAAAATTAAATAAGTGATGTCAGTTTCCTCATACTATGATAATGTGCAATTTTCATGTGTATTCTAACATGGCTTGTTACAGGTATGAAATTATCCTGAAGCAGAGTGTTGGAACAGAGGATTTGTTCCTGGGCTTAAGCCAGAAGGATCCATCTTCAATGTGCTGTGAAGCCATGCTGGTAATTTATTAAGCATCAAGCAAGTTGTTCACTGAAATTAATCAACTTTTTTCACATTGGAAAACATCTGCAAGCATTTGAATAAAGACAAAGATAAACACAAAACCAAATGCAGTTTAAAAGTAAGTTTAAAATGTTAAAGGCATCAGGAGCTGCATTTTATTTGGAAAACCTGACACTGTGATTTTATTGCTCAATAGTGCAATGACAATACAGATTGAAATTAACCCACACTTTCCTCACTTTTCTTTTTCTCCTCTATCAACACAACTAAAGAATAGAGAAAGTCAAAATAAAACTCAGAGTTTTATTGCATGGCACCTGAAATGTAAATCCTTGCAAAAACTGCATCCGAGCTGTCCTTTATTGGGAAAAAACTGAAATCCATTATAAAGTGCATGTCTAATATAGGAACAGAAATCTTATACAGTTTGAGAAAGTATGGAACATGATTTAAGTGTTTTCCAGGTCTAGATATATGGCCTCAGAAATTAAGAGTATGGAAAAATATTTGTATTTCTAGACTTAATTTCCAATACCATTGTCTATACATCCTCCCTCCAGTCCTTCCTTCTTTGTTTCATTTCTTACTTTTCTTTCCTTCCATATGTCTTCACTTACAGAGTTATGCCAAACATTCATAGAAAATATAACTAACATGACTGTAGATATTTGGTCAAAAGATTTGTTTATACTTTTGAAATGATTATTGGTATAAACTGGGACTATTTAGGATATTAGAGCAATATTAATATTTTTTCCTACCCTTAGGTTAAAATAAAACTACCCGACACAAAGGCAAAAGATGTCTTCTTGGATTTAAAGGAGAAGTACCTGGATCTGCGGACTCCAAAGTAGTAAGAGCGGTTTTGAAAATCTTGTCTTTTATTTTTGATCTCATAAGGAGAAGCTGCTGCTCATGCTCACATCTCGGATCTTCAGACATTTTACTTTAATCAGTGTTCCAGATCTTGACCTGAGCTTCAAGTGCAGCTCTTAACATCCTCCTCAACCACTTAACGTCTCTCTCCTTCTCACATCATTGCTTTCACTTGTCGCTCCTTTCTTTTTTCTTTTTAGTAAACTGGGTCTCCATCTGCCCCATCCCATCCAGAATCAAGAGGGCAAGGCTCAGTTCTTTAGCGACAGGCAGGAACTGGAGGTGACTCTACTGATGAAGTGACCCATGGACTGCATCAACATGCAGTAAAAGAAGGATAAAGAAATTATTTCAGCTTTAAGGTAAAGCTGAAATAATTCCCACCACTTTCTTGGGGGGAAAGTTAGGATTGCACACACTGGCTTGTTTGATGCCTGAAAACAATGACGGAAGTAAATCCAATTTATTTCTGTAAATTTTTAATTAAATCTGGGCTCTTTTCCATATGCAATCTCTGACTTCATAAGAAAAAGTTATAATAAATGTTTTCTGTGCTTCAGTAGTTCTGCTCTTGTTTTAATTTCCTTTCTATCATGTCTGTAGAGAAAAAAGTAAAATAACTTTTTAAATTGAGTATTGGTTATTTAGATAACACAGTGCCCTTTTTATAGTGATTTAGAAGTTAGACTTGATTGACTTGAAGCGAAACATTAAAGTATGGAAATATAGGAACAAGAAAGCAACATCAAAAGAAAAGCAGTATTTGTCAAGACCTGAGTTTCCCAACTTTCTAGTTTCTGACCCATCTTTGCAACAAACACACCATGCTCTAAATGTACTCTGCAACGTTTTCACTTTTTTTTTTTGTCAGATTACAAACAAAAATGTTAGTGTATTTTATTTTGTTTTTTTTATGGAAAAGGCCAAGATGCATGGTTTTTAAATGTTTTTACAAATGAAATACAGCCACTCCGACTGAGTCAGTACTCTTTAGGACTACCTTTCACTGAGCTACAAGTCAAAAGTCTCTTCAAGGTCTGCACATTTGGACTGAACTTTTTGTCCATTCTTGTTTCAGTAATAGCTCAGCAAGTTTGGATGGAGAGCATCTGTGTTGTAAGACAAATCCTGTTACAATAATTGGTTACAAGTAATCAAATTAAGTTTATCCAAGTTAGTTTAAGTTGTCAAGTTAAGTAAAGTTAAGTTAAGTTTGACAAACTTCATTCACTTGTACCAATCAATTTTTTTTTTTAACAATTATAGCTGTGTTAGGGAAAAATTATTTTTACTAAAGCAAATTACAGTATAGTAATAGGTAACCTAATGCATCAGCAGGTATTAACTGATGCATGGTAGGTTTAATGCGTCCTGTTGCTAATGTCTCCATGTTGTCCTCAAAGAAATCGACTATAACCTCATGATTTTCAAATACTTTAATATTGTTTATATTCACAAAAATCCTAAATTAATACAACTCATATGATTTTGGGTGTCCGTAAAATTAATAGGCCTAATGAGCCTAGTTGGGCTTATGAAAGAGAGAAAAAAAAGAAAAAAATTCAAAACATTGGGGCCCGATTAAATAAAGAAATGTTGCTTTTTATTGATTCATGTTTTCTACTCTCTTCAGTTCATCCATTCATTCACTATATACACTTCTTGCAGGATCGTGGAGGGGCTGGCGCTTATCTCCAGCAGTCATTGGGTGAGAGGTGGCTACACCCAGGACAGTCCACCACAGTCGCTTAAAGTCATATTTCTAGGGATCACCCTAACTTTGGGGAATGCCCCCTTCACCTCTATAAATGGAAAAAAAATCTTTGTGTCTCATATATTTCTTAGCTGACCTATAACAACAATAATCAGTTTCCTGTCTTTCTACTGGGTGCAGATTACAATAAATGGGAAGTCACGATAAGTAAATAACAGAAGCATAATGCGCCTGACCTAATGTTATTATCAGGGAACATCTCTCTGAATCATGCCCGGTGAGAGCAGTGCCACACCCTCGGGCATCGTTACCGCAGCAGCACCGGTACCGGGTGCTCTGGGTTGGTGTTGGTGGGTGGGTGTGATCATGTGACGCCTTCATTTCCGAGACAACAATACCACACCGAATCGGTCTGCATCGTCTCTCCCGCTCTCTCTCTCTCTCTCTCTCCCTCCTTACCTGCGCCTCGCTCTCGGTATGGCGGACGGCGAGAGGTCCCCGTTGCTCTCAGATTTGGGGGATGGTGCTCTTGGCAGCGGTAACGGCGGGGTTTCTCCCGGCGCTGGGTCCTACAGTGTGCCCAACAAACCAGAGGGTGAGTGTGCAGGGTGATGCATCCTCTGTCCTGACTCCAGCCTATGTTAGCCTAGCTTACCATAGCCTCTAGCACTGACTGGGCATTACGGTTAGCCTGCTAGCTTCACTATGACAGGGACTAATTGTGGAGGGTTTATGTTGCTTGATAAGAATATTGTACATAATAGCATCTAATGAACACACTCCCTCTGATAAATTGTGTCGTTTTATAGAATTTATATGAACCAGGTAACCGTTGTATTATTAGCCTAAATTATGCTAACTCTTTAGCAACTGTTTGCTAAGCTTTATCGTGAACCAGTTTTAATGACACTATTAAAATGAATATTTTTGGGGGCATTCTGTTATTTTGAACAGTTTATTTTAGTCAAATGTAGTCAATGGCTGTCTAAATAGAAGAAATGCTAGCGGTTGGCTAGCATCCTAGAAACACCTGATTTGATTGACAGGAGGAAGTGACTACGGATGCTGCGGAGGGATGCTGCGACCAATCATAACTCCCAGGAAAAGCATTTAAATATTCAAAGAGAGATTAGATTTCACTTTTCACTAGTCTCTCAGCTTTCTCCGAATAAAAAAAAAAATAGAGCAGATAGTTTTGCATGCTTTTATGTGATTTCTAGGTTAAGCTGTTCCACACACTGTGGTTTAGCTTTTGCTAATACCCAGACTCTCATGTGTTGAAACCGGCTCTGCTCCGCATTCCAAGAGTGTTTTTCTACTAAAGCTCCTTTCTGCTGAACTCCAGGCCTAATCTCATTATCTTGTTTGCTGTAATGGGTTACTTGTCATGAGAGTCTTTTTTTTCCCAGTCCTACTGCATTTCTCTTGTGACTTCCAACAATCATGCATTTGTCACACATGCAATACTACTCTTATATTTTGTATTCTATCCTCCTTGTTCAGGTTTTCCCCCTTTCCCCAGTGCCAGTCAGCCCTCGGTACTTCTAGGGGAGGACCCTCCACCCTACTCCCCACTCGCCTCCCCGGAGAGCGGAAATGCCCCTGTTATCAGCTGCAGGGTGTGTCAGAGCCTCATCTCTGTGGAGGGGAAGATCCACCAGCACGTGGTGAAGTGTGGAGTTTGCAATGAAGCTACGGTGAGTTACTCCAAAAGAGTGTACAGCTAAATATGCAAAAAAAAAACTTGGACACACAAAATAGAGGCACCAACTATTAGATATGTCATCACAAATTAGCTTAGATCTCAGTTTACCACAGATTTATTGAGGAGATTGCACTGTTTGTAAATCTGACTCAGGGTCTGCACTCAGTTCCAATTTGTTGAAAAGACTTATTTACAGCACTGTCTCCACCATACCATTGTTTTCATTTCTGTCCTCCTGATTATTCTCACTCAAACCTTTTGCTAGAATTTTCAGCAGAATTGAAAATGTCAGAAAAATTTAAATTAAGGTCATTTCCAAATCTGGATAAGAAGGAAAAAACAGTATGGAAANCCTGGAAAACATTTAACACTGCTCCTTTAAAATCAAGAAATGAGCAAATTCTAATGAATTTCAACACTCCTGTGTGTAAACATTTTGACTCTATCTCCATGTTGTAGTGGATCTTCTGCAGAGAACTCGTGTGACTCCCAGCCGCACCAAGGGGCTGACCTCTGACCTGTCACAGGTGGGGAGCGCTGCGTCCAGGATACAGGACATGCTGACCACTGTGCTGGCGTACATCGAGGATGTGTTGGTGAGCAGGAAAGCCTGGTTCTGATCCGGTCTCTACGATAGATTTAAACCCTGATCATAATGTGTGTGTGTGTGTGTGTCCCAGTCTGGAAAGGTGACGGCTGATAACAGCGTGGGTCGCTTCCTCATGGATCTGGTCAACAAAGTGCCGACCATCACAGCCGAGGACTTTGAGAACATGCTCAACTCCAACATCAACGTAAGCGCTCGTCTAAAAATATTAAAATTGATTGTTTACATTGGACGTATGACATCATAATGAAGTAAAATCCTTCATGGTTGTGATACAAAGCTGTAAATAATTTGTTTGCAGGACCTGTTGATGGTGACCTACCTGTCTAACCTGACTCAAGCACAGATTGCTCTGAACGAGAAGCTGGTGCTTCTCTGAGGAGAGTATTTCAAGTCATATTTAATTTTTTGAATTCTTTCTTTTGTTTTGGCTAAGATGAATAAAAACATTCAACAGTCATATAGCGGATTTGATTTCTTCAAATATGCTTCTTCTGTAAGTAATGCATTGTACAAACTATTGTATTCCTAATGTAATAATGCTTTTTGTCATTTACAGTCACTCAAAAATTGTTCTTGGATTCAAAATTAGCTTGATGCAACTACTTTTGTCATCAAAACTGATCCAACTTTTTCAGATTTACTTTTATTTAATAATTTTTAAAATGACAGATTTATGCAGATGGCATGTGTCTTGAAGAGCAGCATGTTTCAGATTTTGATAACCATAGATAAAATGGAGTATGTAAGTATTTGTTTTATTTACACTAAGCTCAAAGTAAACTTTTGTATTATATGTAAAATTGGTTGAAGACGAATAGGAACTTTGGAAAATTGAGTATAGGAAACTATACAGTTCTGACACTTGTGGACCCTTGTATTAAATTCAATTAATTTTAGTCATTTTTAAATGCAGTTTCCAGAATAACACTAGTAGTAGAGTAGCTCTATTACATTACTTCTGATTTGTTCTTTGAGAGGACTTTTGTTCATTTTTTCCATTGAGAATTTTTTCACCTTCCCGTTAATATTTATGACAGCTATTAGACTATCATACAGAAACAGTCTTTAGTCAGTGGCCTGTTCAGATTTGTTGCAATACTGACTGCTACTGGAGATCTTTCCAGACATGTTGAAGATACTTGGATGAAATGAGTTGCTTGTAATTTACTTTTGGGATAAGCAAAGTATTTTTTTAAATCGAATTGGACTAGAATAAACAATCACAGTATAAAGTATTAAATATCAAGTCTTTAAACACCTTACTTCTATAATGTATCTTGAGTCTTAGAGGCTAAATGTGAACAGTTAATATTTTCCCATAGATTGTTTATGCATTCCAAAGAACTGAATGAGTAGCTGTATCTGCAAACTAATGACCAAGTTAAAAAAAAAATCTACCAGAATCAGTTTACCACTGGTTAATTCTTCTGATGTGATAGTTTAACTTTACTGTCTGAAAACAATGGAGAGAATATTCTCATTGCGTTCATGTATTTATATTTAATTGGACTAAAGAAGGTTTTTTGTAAAATTATTCTTCATACCAAGAGATGTGTCAAACCCTGAATTTTAATGTAAGCCAAGCAGGTCTTATTTTCTACATAAATATACATTTACATCAGAGGCAGAGGTACATTTTTAAAGCTGGAAATCCTGAGTTACAATTCAAGCTTAGTGCAAAGAGCATTAGAGTCACATTTCAAAACTCCATCCAGGAAGATCAGGGAATGAAGGCGCTGTTTGATCCCCAGTCTTTACTTTTCGTTACTCTTTTTATCTTTGACTTGAGACTTCAGGATCTTCTCCACAGCAGCGTAGCTCTGGACCGCGGTGTCGTACACGGAATCTCCGGTAGACTTGGCGATTGCCGCCGCCTGCTCCGGGTAGTAAAGGGAGGCGCCCAGGGTCATAAGGCCCGTTGGGTAGAGGACTTTCTTAATCCTGGATCCTCTGGCCAGAAAGAGTCCGACGACTCCGGCTAAACCGATGACTCCTGCCCGGGGATAGAAGTCTTTAGGAGGGTACTGTAGATTGACGTACGTGTCATTTCCCAACTGGACGACCTTCTGAACTTTGGGTTTAATTTTAGCGTACGCTGACTGGCACCAAATAGCGTACGGCTCAGCTAACTTCCTGACGGTGGCGACTTTCTCCTCCAGTTGACCCGCTTCAGACTCCTCATACCAGAGAGGTGGAGGAGGGGCTGTGTAGAGCGACAGCTCGTCCAGGTTTACCGAGGATGTCTCTTCTTTTTCTCCGTTACCGGCATCATTAGCCGCGAAAACGGTGAAAGGCAGGAAACTCGAGGCTCCCGGCATGACTCTACCTGTCACCTTCAACATGAACCCTGAGGGCCATATGCACTGCCTACGGAATCCGCCGAGGGACAAGACTGACTGGCGCCGCATCTATGATTTTTTTTCCAAACAGAAAAACCCGCCAAACGGCATTGGTCTCTAGTTACCAATGCCGTTATAAACATATTTATATATTCTATATGCTCAGACATTCTCCCTCTCCCACAATTAGTTCATTTAATTAAATGTATGGATTAATTCAAATTGTATTTAAAAGGACACTGCTAATTGCGTGAATATGACCAAATTAACAAAGCATCTAAATATTTGAATAAAAACAGGAAAAATGTTACCTGTTACTATCAATGTATATATAATATATATCAAAGCTACATATATTTAAAAAAAAAAAGATCAATAGTAGAAAATTACATGTATATGGGTGTAAAACACTAAATAAAATAACATTAAAAAAAGAAGTAGTGTTCTTTTGATATTAAATGTGACATCAAGCTGGTTCATGTGGTACCATTAAAATATGAGATTTAAAAAAAAACTATACATGTCCACTGCTTTATTATGTATGGTTAGTTACTAATATGTAACTATTTATGTTTTAGAACGGTGATTAAATTAAACTATTTAAGGTACATATCCTTAAAATTTAAGATTTTATACATATTTTCTAAATTGGACTTTTTTTTTTACTTTCAGGTCAATGTCTCTAGTTACCATGGCAGCCGGTCTCCATGGAGACAGAAAACAACAACACCAACGGTTCGAATTCTAGTTAGCATGCTAATCAGCTGTTTTGTTGTTTTTTTTTTTTTTTTTAGCTTCATAAGGTTATAAGTAATTTTATCGTTAATTTTTAAGCAACGGTAGTTAGCTTAAAACCGAAGTACAAGCGTATTATATGCAGTAGTTGCAGTTTTAAGTCAGTTTTTTCTTATTCTCTTATTGTTATGGAATGTCTCGGAGTATCGTCTTACCAAAACTTACAGGCTTTGTCTGCGCTGTTATCAACTCAGCAGGAGGAAGATGAGGATGAAGAATGTAAAGTAAGATTATTCACAAACACAAATAAACAGTATGAGGACGTTTATTTAAAATAGGTAGTTTTTTAATGTAATTATTCCATAAAGGTTATATCTGGGTGCAGTAGAGTTGAATAACTAAATTGGACTTATTTCAGCAAAATGAAACAGCCTATGGACAGCTTGGTCCTGGCCATATTGGTCCCCCTCCTAAAAAAGAAAAAGAAGGTATGTGCACTTGTTTATCTTGGTTAAATTTATTTTTGAACAAGAATCTGTTAAAAGCTCAAACTGGCTTTCTGCTGATTTAGTGTCTACTGCCTACACAAAGAAAACCAGTAAGGATATCTGGAGTGAGGAGGAGGTGGCTGAGGGCTCTCAGTATGATGATCTGGCTGACCCGAGACCACAACCTGAGTAAGACTGAGGAGGAAAAACCTGTAGTGGTGCTGCCTTCATTCTAGTTAGAATACAACACAAAGGCTTCACGGTGGATTGCAGCAAGAAAATCCAAGGTTTTAATCTTGGCCTGGGTTCTTCTCCCTGTGCATGTGTTTGTTTTCACCCACAGTCTAAAAAGATGACTGTTAGATTAATTGGTTACTCTAAAATTGCCCATTGGTATGACTGCAAGTGTGTCTAGTTGTTTGTCCTGTGTCTCTTTGTAGGATAAGAATCCAAACTGTACAACAAAATTGATTCAAAAAATTGTTTTCAAGGATAGACAGTATTCATAAAGAGATTATACAAATCCCTCAACAGTTACACATATGCTGATTTTAACAGTTTGCCCTAAATGCATTTCGCAGAACAATATTCTAAATTTAAAAGTTGCATTCCCGGTAATTTTCAGCATGAAATTATTTTACATCAATAAAAGTTGCTTTCATTTGAAAGTTTAATAATCTTTACCAGAAAATTAAATAAGTGATGTCAGTTTCCTCATACTATGATAATGTGCAATTTTCATGTGTATTCTAACATGGCTTGTTACAGGTATGAAATTATCCTGAAGCAGAGTGTTGGAACAGAGGATTTGTTCCTGGGCTTAAGCCAGAAGGATCCATCTTCAATGTGCTGTGAAGCCATGCTGGTAATTTATTAAGCATCAAGCAAGTTGTTCACTGAAATTAATCAACTTTTTTCACATTGGAAAACATCTGCAAGCATTTGAATAAAGACAAAGATAAACACAAAACCAAATGCAGTTTAAAAGTAAGTTTAAAATGTTAAAGGCATCAGGAGCTGCATTTTATTTGGAAAACCTGACACTGTGATTTTATTGCTCAATAGTGCAATGACAATACAGATTGAAATTAACCCACACTTTCCTCACTTTTCTTTTTCTCCTCTATCAACACAACTAAAGAATAGAGAAAGTCAAAATAAAACTCAGAGTTTTATTGCATGGCACCTGAAATGTAAATCCTTGCAAAAACTGCATCCGAGCTGTCCTTTATTGGGAAAAAACTGAAATCCATTATAAAGTGCATGTCTAATATAGGAACAGAAATCTTATACAGTTTGAGAAAGTATGGAACATGATTTAAGTGTTTTCCAGGTCTAGATATATGGCCTCAGAAATTAAGAGTATGGAAAAATATGTGTATTTCTAGACTTAATTTCCAATACCATTGTCTATGCATCCTCCCTCCAGTCCTTCCTTCTTTGTTTCATTTCTTACTTTTCTTTCCTTCCTTATGTCTTCACTTACAGAGTTATGCCAAACATTCATAGAAAATATAGCTAACATGATTGTAGATATTTGCTCAAAAGATTTGTTTATACTTTTGAAATGATTATTGGTATAAACTGGGACTATTTAGGATATTAGAGCAATATTAATATTTTTTCCTACCCTTAGGTTAAAATAAAACTACCCGACACAAAGGCAAAAGATGTCTTCTTGGATTTAAAGGAGAAGTACCTGGATCTGCGGACTCCAAAGTAGTAAGAGCGGTTTTGAAAATCTTGTCTTTTATTTTTGATCTCATAAGGAGAAGCTGCTGCTCATGCTCACATCTCGGATCTTCAGACATTTTACTTTAATCAGTGTTCCAGATCTTGACCTGAGCTTCAAGTGCAGCTCTTAACATCCTCCTCAACCACTTAACGTCTCTCTCCTTCTCACATCATTGCTTTCACTTGTCGCTCCTTTCTTTTTTCTTTTTAGTAAACTGGGTCTCCATCTGCCCCATCCCATCCAGAATCAAGAGGGCAAGGCTCAGTTCTTTAGCGACAGGCAGGAACTGGAGGTGACTCTACTGATGAAGTGACCCATGGACTGCATCAACATGCAGTAAAAGAAGGATAAAGAAATTATTTCAGCTTTAAGGTAAAGCTGAAATAATTCCCACCACTTTCTTGGGGGGAAAGTTAGGATTGCACACACTGGCTTGTTTGATGCCTGAAAACAATGACGGAAGTAAATCCAATTTATTTCTGTAAATTTTTAATTAAATCTGGGCTCTTTTCCATATGCAATCTCTGACTTCATAAGAAAAAGTTATAATAAATGTTTTCTGTGCTTCAGTAGTTCTGCTCTTGTTTTAATTTCCTTTCTATCATGTCTGTAGAGAAAAAAGTAAAATAACTTTTTAAATTGAGTATTGGTTATTTAGATAACACAGTGCCCTTTTTATAGTGATTTAGAAGTTAGACTTGATTGACTTGAAGCGAAACATTAAAGTATGGAAATATAGGAACAAGAAAGCAACATCAAAAGAAAAGCAGTATTTGTCAAGACCTGAGTTTCCCAACTTTCTAGTTTCTGACCCATCTTTGCAACAAACACACCATGCTCTAAATGTACTCTGCAACGTTTTCACTTTTTTTTTTTGTCAGATTACAAACAAAAATGTTAGTGTATTTTATTTTGTTTTTTTTATGGAAAAGGCCAAGATGCATGGTTTTTAAATGTTTTTACAAATGAAATACAGCCACTCCGACTGAGTCAGTACTCTTTAGGACTACCTTTCACTGAGCTACAAGTCAAAAGTCTCTTCAAGGTCTGCACATTTGGACTGAACTTTTTGTCCATTCTTGTTTCAGTAATAGCTCAGCAAGTTTGGATGGAGAGCATCTGTGTTGTAAGACAAATCCTGTTACAATAATTGGTTACAAGTAATCAAATTAAGTTTATCCAAGTTAGTTTAAGTTGTCAAGTTAAGTAAAGTTAAGTTAAGTTTGACAAACTTCATTCACTTGTACCAATCAATTTTTTTTTTTAACAATTATAGCTGTGTTAGGGAAAAATTATTTTTACTAAAGCAAATTACAGTATAGTAATAGGTAACCTAATGCATCAGCAGGTATTAACTGATGCATGGTAGGTTTAATGCGTCCTGTTGCTAATGTCTCCATGTTGTCCTCAAAGAAATCGACTATAACCTCATGATTTTCAAATACTTTAATATTGTTTATATTCACAAAAATCCTAAATTAATACAACTCATATGATTTTGGGTGTCCGTAAAATTAATAGGCCTAATGAGCCTAGTTGGGCTTATGAAAGAGAGAAAAAAAAGAAAAAAATTCAAAACATTGGGGCCCGATTAAATAAAGAAATGTTGCTTTTTATTGATTCATGTTTTCTACTCTCTTCAGTTCATCCATTCATTCACTATATACACTTCTTGCAGGATCGTGGAGGGGCTGGCGCTTATCTCCAGCAGTCATTGGGTGAGAGGTGGCTACACCCAGGACAGTCCACCACAGTCGCTTAAAGTCATATTTCTAGGGATCACCCTAACTTTGGGGAATGCCCCCTTCACCTCTATAAATGGAAAAAAAATCTTTGTGTCTCATATATTTCTTAGCTGACCTATAACAACAATAATCAGGGAAGTCACGATAAGTAAATAACAGAAGCATAATGCGCCTGACCTAATGTTATTATCAGGGAACATCTCTCTGAATCATGCCCGGTGAGAGCAGTGCCACACCCTCGGGCATCGTTACCGCAGCAGCACCGGTACCGGGTGCTCTGGGTTGGTGTTGGTGGGTGGGTGTGATCATGTGACGCCTTCATTTCCGAGACAACAATACCACACCGAATCGGTCTGCATCGTCTCTCCCGCTCTCTCTCTCTCTCTCTCTCCCTCCTTACCTGCGCCTCGCTCTCGGTATGGCGGACGGCGAGAGGTCCCCGTTGCTCTCAGATTTGGGGGATGGTGCTCTTGGCAGCGGTAACGGCGGGGTTTCTCCCGGCGCTGGGTCCTACAGTGTGCCCAACAAACCAGAGGGTGAGTATGCAGGGTGATGCATCCTCTGTCCTGACTCCAGCCTATGTTAGCCTAGCTTACCATAGCCTCTAGCACTGACTGGGCATTACGGTTAGCCTGCTAGCTTCACTATGACAGGGACTAATTGTGGAGGGTTTATGTTGCATGATAAGAATATTGTACATAATAGCATCTAATGAACACACTCCCTCTGATAAATTGTGTCGTTTTATAGAATTTATATGAACCAGGTAACCGTTGTATTATTAGCCTAAATTATGCTAACTCTTTAGCATAATTAACTGTTTGCTAAGCTTTATCGTGAACCAGTTTTAATGACACTATTAAAATGAATATTTTTGGGGGCATTCTGTTATTTTGAACAGTTTATTTTAGTCAAATGTAGTCAATGGCTGTCTAAATAGAAGAAATGCTAGCGGTTGGCTAGCATCCTAGAAACACCTGATTTGATTGACAGGAGGAAGTGACTACGGATGCTGCGGAGGGATGCTGCGACCAATCATAACTCCCAGGAAAAGCATTTAAATATTCAAAGAGAGATTAGATTTCACTTTTCACTAGTCTCTCAGCTTTCTCCGAATAAAAAAAAAAATAGAGCAGATAGTTTTGCATGCTTTTATGTGATTTCTAGGTTAAGCTGTTCCACACACTGTGGTTTAGCTTTTGCTAATACCCAGACTCTCATGTGTTGAAACCAGCTCTGCTCCGCATTCCAAGAGTGTTTTTCTACTAAAGCTCCTTTCTGCTGAACTCCAGGCCTAATCTCATTATCTTGTTTGCTGTAATGGGTTACTTGTCATGAGAGTCTTTTTTTTCCCAGTCCTACTGCATTTCTCTTGTGACTTCCAACAATCATGCATTTGTCACACATGCATTACTACTCTTATATTTTGTATTCTATCCTCCTTGTTCAGGTTTTCCCCCTTTCCCCAGTGCCAGTCAGCCCTCGGTACTTCTAGGGGAGGACCCTCCACCCTACTCCCCACTCGCCTCCCCGGAGAGCGGAAATGCCCCTGTTATCAGCTGCAGGGTGTGTCAGAGCCTCATCTCTGTGGAGGGGAAGATCCACCAGCACGTGGTGAAGTGTGGAGTTTGCAATGAAGCTACGGTGAGTTACTCCAAAAGAGTGTACAGCTAAATATGCAAAAAAAAAACTTGGACACACAAAATAGAGGCACCAACTATTAGATATGTCATCACAAATTAGCTTAGATCTCAGTTTACCACAGATTTATTGAGGAGATTGCACTGTTTGTAAATCTGACTCAGGGTCTGCACTCAGTTCCAATTTGTTGAAAAGACTTATTTACAGCACTGTCTCCACCATACCATTGTTTTCATTTCTGTCCTCCTGATTATTCTCACTCAAACCTTTTGCTAGAATTTTCAGCAGAATTGAAAATGTCAGAAAAATTTAAATTAAGGTCATTTCCAAATCTGGATAAGAAGGAAAAAACAGTATGGAAAAATATGTGCATTTCCACCCTTTTTTTCATATCATATTCTCTTAGGATTGTATCTGTTTATTCATTCATTCAGGAATTCCTAGTTGCACTTTCTGAAGCATCTGAACAAAAGTTTGTTGTAGTTTATTTTTAAATGATTGACCAAGGTGTTCAACCTTTTTGTTTTTGTCAGTTTGTTTCGTTATTATTCATTTTACATTAGCTCTTGTATTTCTAATTGCACTGACTGAACAACTTAAAGTTGTGTTCTGTTTACATGTTGGACCAAGCTTGTGAATCTGGTGGTGTATTTAAGCGCAATATACTGGTGCAGAGTTGTAAAATATATTTATAATTCAATACATTTATGTCTGTGTTTGAAATAAGAATTGTTTTAAGTTAATTCAGCACTGTTTTTCTCTATCGGACTGGTATCAGCAACACTAAACCTCAGATGTTTGTATCGGAAGTGAAAAAAGGGCATCGACCCTCCAAGAATAAGCAAGTATAGACAATAGATGATTTTGTATTTTTATACTTTAATGTGAGGTTAATTACTGAGAAAGCTCTGAAATGTTTACATGAAAATGTGTAGAAACCCTGTTTGCAGCAGCTACTTGTATTTTACTCAGCATTTTCCTACCAACATTATCATAAAGTATCCTGATGTTGAGCTTGTGTGTTTTTTAAATTGATCCAGTCAACCTTATCTGCTTCATTAAGCTTACAGAAATCAATTTTATCCTTCACCCCTTGTTAAACCGGTATACAAAATTAGAAAAGCTAATAGGAGGATCTAATGGTACTAGATTTGTATCTGCACATCCAAATTTGAGACTTTTATCTTTACATTTTCCAATAAAAAAAAAATGCCTCCATTGTTCGTTTTAACAGCAGACTGGACTGGACTGAATTTGTAACAGTAAAGCTGTTAACAAGAAGGAACAGAGCAGGCTGTACTTCTTTAGAAAGCTAAGGTTCTTGAAGTAATTTAAGCTAATTTAGCACTTTACTTAGAAGTAAATAACCATTTCAATGCCACACTGGCATCAACATTGATTCTTGCTGTATCAAACATAAGTGGACAGCTCTAAATATGAACATCCAGTCCTGGTTTTAAAACGCACGCTGAGTCATTTGACATTGACATGGCTCAGACTCGCAGACAATATTTCCAGTTATTTATTGCAAAACTTCTCATGCACTTCTGACTGATGTAAAATCAGCAAAGACGGATAATATAGTTTGTGACTACAGAGTTTAGAACCACATCAAAGGCACTAAGGTTGCTGACCACTCCAAAAGCCCTCTGCTGTACATTCACTGACAGATCGCCGTTTGATGCACAACTTGACTGTGAGCATAAGTGCTGTGTGCCAGCAGGTGTGCATGGCTCATTCCAGTGGAGAGCTAAGATTGTTGTTGTGTAACTGACAGCCCTTTTCATGGCATACTTAGTAATATCTGCTCCTATAGCAATCAGAACAAACATTACACTACAGCAAACACCAAGTCCTGGTTAGTTTTTTTAACGGAACCATTTTTGACAAAGATTTCAACAAGAAGAGAACAACAATAAATAATCCAACAAAGTTGCTATTTTCAATCGGCCTTTTGATTGTAACAATGCTACTTATTGTTAAAATAAACTAAACTGACTGACTTCCAATCCTTATAAGACCTTTTTAAATCCTTTACCAGACGCATAAGCTGCCACAATTCTCTCTGTCGAGGCCTCAGACAGCTGTTTGGATCTCTCAGTGGTGTTCACTCTTGCTTCATCAGTTAGGAGCACAATAAATGAAATGTCTGAGGATTAAACAGGAAGAACCTTCAGAATGCTGAGTAATTAGGTCATAATCAAGTGCAGCGGATGCGCTATGCCTGTGTGTCAAATTAGTCAATTTTAAAAGGTCTGTTGATTGTTTTATCACTTGAACTTTTTTCAGTATTGTTATAATTCCCCATCTTCTTTTGACTTTTCCATTCAGAGATTGCCTCTGCGGATCATCTTTCTCCATTTAGTTCTTGTTTTTTTTTTTTTTTTAAGTCTCCATGTCCCTAACCTTTTTATGACTTGTTATAGTCAAACCATCTAAATCAGTGGTGCCCAAAGGCATCCTGAATGTTTTAGTTCCCTCCCTGGTGGCACCAACCTTTTCAGCATGTCAATATTTTTCTTATGCCTTGTAATGAGCCATCATTGCATCCAGGTATGTTTAACCGGGGGAGAACTAGAACATGCAGGATGCCGGGCCTCCAGGACCGACTTTGGATACGACAGTACATACTTTTGGTTATTGTATTCATAGGCCAAAAGTGTGGTCATGTATTTAATGAAATACAACTTTGGTTTTTCATTGATTTTTTTTATTATTAATATTTTTTTACTTACTTTCCAGAACTGAAAACTGAATAATAAAGCCTGAGCTCAGAGTAGCACAGTGCATCAGTCTCTCCCTCATCAAGCCTTGAAGGTGTCTGTAACCTTACAACATAACTGCAATATTGATATCCTTCATGCTGTCAACAGTTTTAATATTCAGTTAATAAAACTTATTTTATTAATAAGTAGTTATTGTCTGCACCTATGTAGGATAACCTCCAATGAGTCGCAAACTGTGTTGCGCAGCATTCAAATCTGCCAGTTTCATTTCTCCTGCTGTCAGTTATGCAGTCTTTATGTGGGATGTTAGCAGTGGCAGTCACTAACTAGAAAGTTAGTTCTATGTTTATTAAAGCACTACAACACGGAACTCAATTCAAATGATATCTGCCTCTTAAAGATTACAATCATTGCTCACCAATTAAATTTTTACATTATAATTTACATGTTTTATTCTTTAGATATTGTATTTATGTTTATATCTCGCCCTCTATTGTCTGTGTTTTATGCTTTGTGAGGACAGGAAGCAAGAGCTGCTGCTTGAACAGTCTTCAACCCTTTCAAAATAAGAGCATGGATATAAACGACTTAACTACTTGAATTCTTAAGTCAATAACCTGTGCATTAACACAGATGTTGAGCTTTATTCATCTGAAAGTTTACAAAGCAACCAAGTAAATTACTTTAGAATATATCAGGAAATATTAATTTTGGGGAAACTAATTGAGCTAAAAGTTTTTAAAGCTAAACAAAAAAATTAGCTTTGGACTAGCGGACGTGTGGCCACCACTGGATGTTAGGGTATACACATCTCTGTAAAGGCGAAGAGGTTCATGTTATATTCATGTACCCTTGAGTCCACAATCTGGATCTTATTTCCAACATAAGCATAAACGGAACAGTTCCTGCTCTAATGACTGAGGTAGTTGTTTTAAATGTAAAACTAAAAGGTAGAAATGAACGACAGACTCAAAAATAAGAGCTGGGTTTTTCTTTTTTGATTATTCCTCCAAACCTCTGAGCTCCAAATTAATGTTCAGAAGGATTTGGTTGGATGAATGCAGTATAAGTCAGTTTGTAATTAGGTCTTCTTCCAAATGGCATATTGTCAGTGAAGTTTATAATAAAAATATTAATCACACGCAGCAATATTGAATAATTTAATTTGTAATCAGAGCTGATTTCTGCAGAGACAAGGACACAAACAGACATAAGTGACTCGTTTAAAAATGTCTGCACGTACAATAGCTCTCATTATGCTTGTGTAGTAATTACAACAATGATTCAATTATTTGATGTAATGCTCTGAAGTCTTTTGAAATTATTACCTCCATTGAGAGACTGCAGAGTTGTGATGAGTCCCGAGAAAACAGCTGCTCAACCCAAACTTTACTTGCCAACTTCTAATCATGTGTTCGACCACAGAAAAAGGTTCCCGTTGATTGAGGCGGGGGGAACGATTTGACAGTTGCGCTGATGAAAACGCTGCGAGTAATTTCACCAGCAATCACAGCTGCATTCACAGGATGACGTGGTTCCTGGAGTGTGCATCACTGACAGTGCAGATCAAGATGCAGATGGGAGAAGAAATGTAAGATTTGCATCAGGCTGTACCGATAAGTAATAACTACTTGCAGATGGAGGCGACATGTGTAGATTTACACAATACATTATGTAGAGCTTGTGTAGACATGCACTGTTAGGCACCGTTTTATCAAGCATGTTGTCACCCAGGTCTCTAATTAAGCTGTTTTAATTCAAAAGTATAAGCACCTGAAGTTATTTAAATTAAATGTGCCATTTTCTTTGTTTATTAACATCTTTATTTGGGCTCTATTAGGCACATGCGGTCTTCTTTCATTACCGGTTGTTGATCTGTTCGTTATTGCAGCCGTGTTTGAAGCTGCAGTACACATCTTTCAATGTGTGTGTTCTTATTACATTAAAATAATTTCCAGTTGAAGAGGGGTAATAGAGGAATATAGAGTGGTTATTGTACTGACTGAGTCTGTGAGTGGCTTTGATTCATGGAAGGATTAGGGAGACTCCAGATTATAGCTGTAATGTCCACAATATGTCATTCTTGATTACAAACAAGAGAACAAGGATTTATCCTTATAATAATGTCCTGGACCTTTAACGGATGGCAGTAAACAAGCCGACGTGTTGGTTTGTGTGTTTTACCATCACCATTTTAGTTTCCCTTTGGCTCAAATGGTAAAAAACAACCAAACAAAGAAAAAAAAACAGGATCAGCTAGCATCCGTCCTGCGGTTTTGGGTGAAGCATAAACCCATCTGAATGTAATCTGAATTGTCTCTTATCATTTGATCAATAGGTAGAAACTGTGATTCCAATAAACATCATTGCAGGTCTAAGATTTTGCACTTAGGCAGATTTATACCAAAGCAACAGAGTTTTTATCAGATACTGGAAAAAAAAGTGCATGATTTATTTTTTTCAGAATGGGGGAAAAAACACCTAAAAAATATTTAGTTAAATGAAACCAGTCAGAGAAAAGCAACAGAAGTAATGACATGTAAAAGTACAAACTAGAGATGCACGGATCTGATATTAATATCTGTATTGGTCCCAATATTGAAAAAAAAACTCTAGATCAGGTATTGGTGACAATGTGCCATATCCAAAAGGGCAGATCTAGTCAGTTTAATTCTCTGTTTTGTGCTCTGAGTGACGTCATGTTTTGTTTATTTATTTAACATCATATTTAGATTTCTTAATTGCACTTTCTGAACCATTCAAAATAAGTATGGTTGCAGTTTCCCTTTGCGTTTGGCCAAGATGGTAGATCTATCGTTTTGTCAGTTTCAGTTTCTTTATTATTTATTTTACATTGGCTGTTATTCTCTTGATTGCACTGATTGAACAGACTAAAGTTATGTTTTTTTTACATGATTAACCACGTTTGTGAAACTGTTGTGTATTTAAGTGTGCTTTATTGGTACAGAGTTATCAAATAAGTTTTAGTTTAGTACATTTATGTGTTTGTTTAAAAAAAATCAGTAACAGGAGTAAAAACAGTGGATCGGTGCATCCCTTGTACACATTTTTGTTTTAAAGACATATATTGTTGTTGCAAAGGGCTGATTAAAACTTTATATGAAGGCACGTGTAGTGAAACAATCAGTTGATGCCTTGATGAAAATATACTGTGTGCAACAAAAAAGTTTATGCGCACCTTTACTAAAACACTCGAACATTATTGGGGCTAAATAGCGCTCCAGTTGTCTATTATTTATGTTTTTGTTTTTTTTAAATATATAAAAAACCTTTGCATTTGATTTATTTCACAAATCAAATGCAAAGGTTTTGGTGTTCTTATACCATTCCACACGCTGCTTAATTGGCTCTTTGACTTATTGTTATATTTGAACTCTCACCAGTTATAAATCACCACCTTAACTTGCAGTTTGTGTACAGTTTCTGCTAGAAAACAATTTTCTCCTTCCTGTACTATTTATTCAGCCTCGCCCATCACATATAATTGGCTCGTTATCTTCTCCTCTTCGGCTCTGAGGTTCTGCTGCCTTCTGATCTCCTGAGCGTTTCTGTCTCCCTCTGCAGCCCATTAAGAATGCCCCAGCAGGAAAGAAGTACGTTCGCTGCCCCTGCAACTGTCTTCTCATCTGCAAAGTCACTTCTCAGAGGATTGCCTGTCCCCGACCATATTGGTGAGAAACTGTGTGTGTTTGTTTTTGTGATCGCAAATGCACAGCCCTGCAGAACTCCTATAAAACACTTTGTAATGCTAGAAGGAAAGTAAAGCAGAGGAAGCAAGGTGCAGTGAGAACAGCGGGCCTTCAATTAAGGCCTTACTGCCAGCACAGTTAACATGAGGAAACCTCATTAGAACGGCCGTGGCATGAATTTTTAACTTGTATTTGGCAAGTATTGTGAAATATGGAAAGTTACTTTAGCTCAGACTATAAAAGTTGTTCTTTTTTTTTCTTCCCTGGAACCTCCAGCTGCACGCTAATTTTGTCATCCATATATCTGTTTATACTCAGGACACTTTTTAGAGCAATGGAGTTTGGATGAATAATGAAATTCAAAAAGCTTTCTGTCTACAGTCTCCAAGGTGCAAATGAGTTTCCAAGCCTCTGTAGAGAAAAATACATGCAGTCTATCCCAAAACACAGAGCTGTCCGTCCTAATAAATGTATTGTTTTAGCAACTCATCCGAACTTTATGATTTTGATGCCTGGTTTACTTCACAGAGCTGGTAGGATTTAGGAATTGATGTTGCAGTTCAATCTTCTCCATTTTATCAGTAGATGCTGTTTGCCTTTTATGTGCTGTGGATCATAAAGCAGGCTGCACTAAATACATGCAGACATAAGATCAATTCCAGAGCATCGGAGCTATTTGAATCAAGACACAGTTGTCCTCTCTTTAGCAACAAGCGCAGCAAATGCACCAGTGATCAGGGATAAAAAACATAAAAAGCAACTTTATTTTAAGCCCAGTAGACATTTTATTTTAGTTTGGGAAAATTATTTGCAACAAATGAGACAATTTACCTTCTAGGACATCCCTGACTGTTTCTGTGATTTCTGTTAAAGAACAAAAAAAGCTTATTTTTCTACATCTGCGTATTACATTCCTGATTTAACCTCATGTTTCATTTCTTTGTTGGCAACAGATGTTTTTAAGATGATCTTGGACCAACAAGTCAATACATTTCTCCACATTGCCAGCAGGAGAAAGATGAGATTTTGTTGAAGACTGCAGCTGTGTGTGTGTCAACTTTAATGTTGTGTCTGACTGGAACTTGGTGGCAAAGCCCTAATCTTCAATATTTGCGATCAGGGCATCAGAAATTTTTAGATATGCACAAATCAGACGACTGGTGCTAATTTTCCTTCTACCAGCAATAAACATTGATTTATTATTCCGTGTTTTAGTCTCTGTTCATTAAATGCCTTAAGATTTAAAACTCCCACTTGTTTCGGTCTTTTAACACATTAACAGCAGATACTTTGAGTTTAGTAAATAATGAAGTAGAGATGGGAATTTACACTTTAATGCATCAGTGGAGATGATTTTTATTTGTTTGAATTTAGAATCATCGCCTTTATCAAGAAAACAGCAGAACATGCTTTTTTTGTTTTAAAATATGATCGACATGTTTCAATCATTGAATTATAATGAAGACGGATTTGTGAGTTAGTCATGAGAATATAAACTGGGATAAGCAAGTTAGACCTAAAATAAAACTGATACCTCATTCTGCAGGGAAACGGCTTGATTTGTGCACATCTAATTATTTTAAACTAAGCTAAAAAAAAAAGATCTGAAATCAGGAATTTATAAAATAATAAATCTATAAATGCAGTTCATAGTTGCGCTTACAGCTAGAACCTCTGTTGAATTAAATATAAAGCTGTATTTAATAGCATTACTCTTTAACGTCTTGCTGAAATCTTGTTCTGGTAAAACGGTAAATTGTCAGATATTCTAAACTTAAGTGGAAATATTTACATAATATTCTTGTTTTCACGAACATCAGCCTAATGGAGTGTAATTGCTTACTGAGCTCTGCAAGCTGTTTTTGCTTATTGTGTGCATTCCTCATAGACAACTTTCCCTCATTAAATGCTCTTAAATGTTTACCTCCAGTGTCACTGTTTTGCATTCAAGCCAGACACTCTGATTCAACCAACACCTCTCCGTTCCCCTGTCTGATCAGTGATTCCGAGCTGCTGTCTGTGTCGGGGGAAGCAGATTTTTATGGAGGTTTTGTGTGTAGTAATGAGAGGACGGGCTGTTGATGGATTTCATAAAGCCGCGCCGCAGCACGCCCTTGAGATAGCAGCTCAAAACATCAGGCTTTATGACAACGCAGTTTGCTCTCACACCAAATTTTATCATGATTGTGATAATTCACTCGTGGTGGGAATGCTGACTTTGTGTGCCTGCCTGTCTCTTTCCAGTAAGAGGATAATAAATCTGGGTCCTGTTCATCCTGGGCCGGCCAGTCCTGACCCTCAGCCTGCTGGAGCCCGGGTCTCCTGTGGACACTGCAGCAACACCTTCTTGGTAACGGCTTTCTTCTTAAAAACACATCGAAATAATGAAGAGGAAACAAATGTTGTCAGAATTCAGCTTGCAGCATGGTCTCTTTTTGGTGAAATTGGTTTGAATTTTTTATTTGAAAAATTACATTTTCAAATAAAAGCTGAAAATACTGTTTATTTTAACTTCTTTCAGTCTAGATTAAGCCCACTATCGGTATCCAGGATCGTTCATATTGTTTGAACATCGCTGGGTTGTGATAAATCTTCTTTGTTAGCTCTGAGCAGATTTTTATTTTTTTTTACTTCTCTTTATCTCTGGCTCTAAAAAGCAACCTAAAAGTCTCACAACTTCCTTCAATCAGCCATTCTCTGTGCAATCTGGAGGTGTGTGTATGCTCCTCCTCAGCTGGAAGCCCAGCTCATCAATGTAAGTGTAATTTGGAGACGTGTTTGTATCTGCACTTCTTAGAGGTGGGCATTTCATTATGATGAGTAATTTGTTTTATCGTTGTCTCAATAACAATAAAGTTATTTCCAACATCAGCAGGTGAAAAACTCGGCCCTTTCTGCTCGACTTTACATCAATACAATGTAGGGCTGATCTGTTGATTAATATTTGGATCAACCCATTAATAATTAGATTGCAAAAGATGCTTAGTAGGAGCTAAAACATTGTCACTTGAGTTTCGGATAGAACATATTTACAGGCACAGGTTTCTGATTTTTAATCTTAAATCCAAAATGAATGTATTCTTATGCAGTTTTGGCTTAGTTACTGCTCTGGGTGTGTTGTACTTTTGGCAAAATTACCAATTTTCAAATGCATTCTCTAGTTAACGATTAATCTATTGCCAAATTAGTTGACGATTATCTCAATAATCGATTTATCTAATGTGAACCTTATCTTGTGCAGCTTTAACAAGGCCAAAGGTCATTAACAAACTACCACTGCTACTGCCATTCTTTTCCATAATGCTAGAAAAGCATGGCAGTAGCAGTGTGAAAGGGGGCCTGATGTTGGGACCCATCAGCACAGCTGTCAAGTAAAACATTTAGAAGAAAGTAACTAACATGCAGGTATGCACAGCTTTAGTTAGACTGTTTTGAAGAGCAGTTCCACTGCTTTGCTGACCAGCAGAAGAATAAAAGCACTTTGGCTTTTGTCTTTTTGATCCTCCGGTGATTTTTCTTCCCTCCAACTGAAGCATTCTGGGAGAATTTCTGCAGGTCCACAATATATTTGTTGTGAAATATGCTGGTGCAAGTAAATTATTAAAAAGACAGGACATCCTTCCTGCGAGCCAAGAGTATGTTGAGTTATCGCTGCAGATCAATAGCCATAACAACACACTGCTGATGTATTGTGGTCATTTTGTGTTGAAGGGAAAGAAACATTTTTTCTCGCTGCTTTTTTTTTTTTTTTTTTAACAATTTACAAGACAAGTAAAGATAGTTATGAAATATATGATGGAAGAGAGAGCATAGGTTTAGCTCAAGAAGGAGGAAAACGGAGAATTGTGTTAAATAAATATTGTCTGACTGATGCAGAAGGGGGATTTTAAAGTTTAGATGAACGTTAGGCAACCGCTTGAAGATGAGACGGCTGAATGAAAATACAAATCTGTGCCCTGGGTGGGTTTGTAAGCTAATTAGTTTTCACCCAAGCAGTGATGATGTGTTGTGTTGGTCTGTCTGGGATATGTTTTCACTCCTCATGTATATTTATTCTGGAAATGAGAATAGAGTTTTAAGTACAAGGTGCCTGCTGAAGCAAAAAACTGCAACGCCTGTTAGCGGGAAATAAAAAAGCGATTCACAGTGAACACAGTGGGCACACTTGATAAGTTTTTATCACTGTAGCTGAAACCTTGGCAAACATGCAGCTTGCTTTTTGGCTCCATTTGATGCTCAGGGCGTTTAACTTTTGTGATTTCAGTGGACAGAGTTCACGGACCGGACGCTGGCCAGGTGCCCGCACTGCAAAAAAGTGTAAGTAACTTTATGCACTTTTTTTTTTTTCCTCATACAGCAGCTGACTTTTTCTGTGGTCATTGTCTTTACCATCTTTGGCCTCTAGCTGAAGCGTTAACCTGCAGAGCCATCCTAACAGAAAAGACCAAACCTTCCCATTGGATAAAAAGCCTGAGCTTATTTATTCCTCCTCAGTTTCATTTTGAATACGTCCTGCCCTTAAGGATTTAGTTTGAACACTGCTGCAGTCCATGTTTCTGTAATGTTTAAATAAGCTTCTTAGTGTTTTTCACAATGTTCTTGTGGAAAAAGAAAAGCAGCTATGAGGTGGTTTAAATCACACCCTTTAATAGCCAGGGCTCCGAGGTAGAAATTTGATTAAGATGGAAAATAACTGAATATAAAAAATATTCAGACTTTATGCTCTGTCCCATTATGTATATATTGTATTTATCCATGTGCCCAGTTGTCTATTTATCCCTCCACTCAGTCAAGTCATAGATTTAGACATTCTGTATTAAAATATTGACCTCTGCAGCACATGAATTTGAAATTTCTTCCAATTTTGTGTTTGTGTAAAACGAGCAAAAAAGAAAAAAAGTATTGCAAACTTTGGAAATTTAAGTTATTTAATTTTAGTTTGTCTATGTACAGTTAAACCAAAAACTTTTTATACTAGGGCTGCAGAGATTGCAGTTTTCTAACTGATCACAGATCTTTAAAAAGCTGCTGATTCTTATTTTGGCCGAAATCCATTATTTTATTTTTCCTTTGGAAAAGTTGCTAAATATACAGAGAAATTAGCTGATTTAGAAGCAGAGGAGTTACTGTTGTCACCTCTCTTTCAATACTGAGCAAAATTGAACAGTAGTTGATTTTCAGACCTCATCAAAGGTAGATGAGATCTGTGTATTCGATCGATTTCACATGTGATTATCAGCTGATCACAGATCACCCAAAATTAGATAAATGGGGCTGATTTATCAGTGCACCTCTGATGCATTCAGGTAAATAAATATGATTTATGTTCACCTAAAACAGCTCAAGCCCCTTAAGAGAAATAAACAATGAGATGAGAGTGATGTTTAGCGATGAGTCATAGCTGCATTATGGATGAAGACGAAGATGCTGGAATTGTTCTTAAGAGTAAGTCCAGTGAAATATATAAAGAAGACGATCACAGTTTGCAGGTTGATGAAGTAGATTCAGGTTATTTTCTTGTCTAAGTGGGTTTGATGACGGTTGTAAAACATCTTTCCGCAGAACAAAGTGAGTGAAAACTTTTTTTTCCTCCCTCTTCGACACGCACATCAGCTCAGTGACATAACCAGCAAACAGTCCGACTGAAAATTTATGGTGGAGTTTGAAAAAGAATGGTCCATGACAGGACTCCTTCGTGCAAAGCTGATCTGTCTGCAGCTGGGTGAGCAAGTTGGTAACTGATTGATGAAGGTCTTTGTTTTTCATTTGTAAGGTTTATGCCTCAACAGCTCAAACTGTCAGGAAAAAAAAAGTCAGGGAAGAAGGAACAAAGTGCTTTTTCTTCCACTTCGTGATACAGTCGTTTTTCCTGCAATTAGACTAAAAAGACTAAATCAGAAGTTGGAGACTTTTTTTTAATTTAATTTTATCACAGCAGCTATAATTAGCTTTAATTTAGGAGACTTTGTCAGGTAAGAACATAAATGGAAGGGTTTCTGGAGATGTTGCTTCATTTCCTAGTTTACTGGGATTGCAGAAAAAAAAAAGAAGCTGTTGCTGTTGCTAACATTTTGAACACGAAGCCAGGCCGTATTGAGTGCTGCGAGTAATAAGAGATCCTTTCTGCAGATCTAGCGCTGCACATGCCAGCTCTAACAAAGCCATTGTTAATGACAACAGATGCGCTGAGCATTGTGAACATCTGCGCCTTTCCTGGTCATTAGAATGGTTGCTGTTAAAACATTGGATGCCGTGGTGGGTTTTGTTTGGAGAAATAAAAAAAAATCAAACGTTTCCTCTCCTCCTCTGCAGGTCCTCCATTGGACAGAGGTATCCCCGGAGGCGAAGTCTGTGGTGCTTTCTACTCTGCTTGCTGTTCAGCATTTCCACTGCTGGACTAATGGTGAGTGAACCCAGTAAGGATTTCATAGTAAATGAAAATTTAATGGTCGGAGTACCAACAATCTTTTTATTTTTTATTTATTTATCCTCTCAATTAAAGGGGCAGTATTATGCACATTGTGTCATTTTATAGCGCAATCAAGACATTTTTAATTTCAGTTATGTTTTATATGTATACCATTTTTATAACATAAAAGAAATGTGATTTCCTAATTTAATGCCTTGAAATTGGGCCTCTGTCTCTTTAAAAACTTCGGTTCTTTCTGCAACGAACTCAGTTCCACTAGGTGTTTGCTAATTGCTGATGGCTAGTCTGAAGGAGCTGAGTGCAGGAGTAACAAGGGAGAACCGCTCTTTGAGGCTTGTAAATTACCACTCTGAGGAGAAGCTGTATCCTCGAAGGCAGTGCGTTTTGAACAGCTGGATGGTTGCCATGGAGATGGCCATGGAGATGAAAGAATTTCTCAAACATGTATGAAAGAATCAAAGCAACACTGTAGGTATGCTTTTGAAGAGGGAATAACATTATAACATGATGGAAAGCTAAAAGAAAGCTAAACTTTCTTTTAGCTTTTGCCCCTTTAAAAAGTCAGCAAAAACTAGATAGAAGCTGCAATCTACTCCATGACCACCAGAGGGTGCAAGATGAGCACAACACATGTAGATCTGCTTAGAGCTGTGAAGAAGCCAGTAAATGTCTCACCATTTAATTTAGTTTTATGAAAAAGGCTGTTTTAATTACAAGAACGATACAAGAGCTGATAAGCGCCAAGTCTTCATACGAGTGCTCTTCATCAAACTTCTAACAGCATGTACCTAAAGGAAGGAGGCGATCAAAAGGCTTTCAGGATTTAATTTAAAAAAAAAACCCACACATTTTAAATGCAGGGATCTACAGATTATCTCCAACAGCTTTAACATGTTGAACATGTTGAACATGCGCTCCATCGGCAACACAAGATGAGAGATCGGACCCAGAAAGAAACCTAAATCATTAAAACAATAAGAATTGTCAGAATTGAGATAAGAGCAGAAAACTGATACATAGGTCAGAGGAGGATGTTTTCTGACCTAATTCGTGTTTTAGTTTCTGTCTCAGGGATTGGTGTCATGGCCGACTGAAAACATGAGCTCCAGGTTTAGACCCGGTTCTGAAAGAAATGGGTTTCAGTCCAACAGCTGAAGGTTTGACAGCTGGAAGAAATAAAATAAAATAGTAATAATAAAATAACTTTGATCTGGAGGTTTGAAAACTTCTGAAGGGTTTCCTACACTCCATCCATCCAGCCATCCATCCTCTCTTCCATCTCTCCTTTTATCAGTTCATTTGTCCAACTATCCATCCATCCATAGTTTCATCCATCCATCCTTTCTTGTCCATCTGTCCATTCAACCTTTTTCTCATTTCTTCCTTTCATCCATCTTTTCTCTCGTCCTTCCATCCTTCTGTTCATCATTCTCTCATTCATCCATCCATCCAGTCTTTATCTACAGTTTTATATTTTCTATAGAATTTTCTGAGATAAATTTCTGATGAATTGTTTCTAAAACATATAAATCCTGAATATTTAAATCAATCTTCATCTGTTTTCCTTTTTACAGCAAAAGCAGTTTTCTTCTAGAGTTTGTCATTTGAAGCCTGTTTCTGCAGTGAAAAATGTTTCTATGAGTCCACCACACTTTTCAGTCCTTCCACAGTTAATCACTTCTTCCAAATAAAAGCTGGTGGCTGTAATGTGACAAAGCTTTTACTGGGTGTGAATATCGGCTCTAGCTCGTAGATTTGTTTTATAGTTCCTTTTACATTACAGAAGAGGTTTTACACTCATTCTTGAATAAAATAAAATATTTAATACGTGGCTGTTTAATTTTTTTCCTGGAGTTTACTGAGAGTGATTTATTAGCTAATCCACAAAAATGTTAATATGTTAATCAGCAGTGAAAGTTTGCTGATGCTTAACTGGAATTCAGTGAAGATTACAGCAACATAATCGGGCATTGCAGAAAAAAACCTCTGCAAATATGATTATGTCTTTACGCCGCTCGGTTACTTGGATTTTCCGTGTGCGGACTGGAGCCAGCCGGTTGTTGCCGTAGCGTCACTTAAAGGGCCGGCTCTGTTCTGTCCCGTCTCGCTTCAGGCTGGAACGTGGGTGAAGGCGCAGACCTACCCGGGGATCTACGCCTCGTGGGCCGTCATGCTGCTCCTGGTTCTGGTCACCTTGGCTCGGGCCTTTTACTGGGTGTGCATGAGGGTCAGCCAGCCGCTTCAGAACTTCACATAGAGGCCCGTCGTCTGCCACCTCCCGACCCGACAGGATGGGGGAAAGACGGCTTCGAAACAAAACAGAATATATATATTTAATCCAACCCCACATGAAGAAGAAGTCCTGCTCCTCCTGTCCCTTCCCTTCTAGTCAGACATGTTTCCAGAACTGGAATGGTGGCTGCTGCGGCTGCTTTATCGTATCTAAGTGGCTTCCAGCCTAGTGTAATGATGTCCTAATCCAATCATCTGGGATCATTTTAACATTTTAACTCTTGTTTTCCTCCTTATTCCCGCGTTGTTGATAACTTTCGGCTTCAGTCTGTGGCACTCCTGTTTTTGTTTTGAGGTTATTCCCCATCAGTCCAGACTCAATGTAAAACCATTCAGCCTTTAAGATGTTCAAACTGCAAAACATCTGTCAGATGAAGCTATTAATGCCGGCTTAAGCCTCCCTTTGTCAATCAAAAGATCAAGAAGCTATAGAAACTTCTCAGAAAAATTACAATTTAGTGGAGTTCGGTCGTAGGCGATGATTTTCCCCCTCCTTAACTTGATGTTTATGTCAAATTATTCCCCTGAGACTGACTTTGATCCAAATCAGCTTGAAAGCCTTAAGAGGAGGTGTGATAGAAGGATTCAGCACACAGACATGCAGCCACGTCAATGAATCACAACAAAGGGGAGATGCTCCTTTTTAGAGCTGCCTGGCTGCATCGAAGGCAGCCCAGCCTCCCTCTTCAAAGATGGACCTAAAAGCAGATTTTCTCCTCACTTTTGTCCTTATCTTGCCAATAGAAGAAGTAGTAGTTGAAAGGTTTTCTTGTTGTTTGATGAGAGCAAAGCCACGAGATTTATCTTATACATTTCATCTTTTTTCTTTCTATCTTTCAGTGCATCATATAAACCTATGAATGAAGACATTCCCATTCCCTAAAACATTCCATCATACAGGATTATGTTTGTACTTTTAGTTCTTTTTCACTAAAGGCAACAAAATCTGGTTAAATGGAAAGTTTATTGTTTTTTTCCTTTTACTTTTTTTTTTTTGTTGCAGTTCACTGCCCTGAATTTTCTTCTACTTTAATGGTTAATTTTTTTGAAGATGGAGGCTGAGCTCTCGTTAGCTACAGAATGATGAATATAAGAACAGCTACACACTACATACATTCTCACTCGTCCTGTTTGTGGTTCTGACTGCAGTTATGTTTGTGTTGTTCTCGTTTATGTAAAGTATTATGTTTTTTTTTCTGCTGGATTGTAAATATTTATGTTAATGAAAAACAGAAGTGACTAAATGAATTGTTTCTTTGAGCTCAACACTAACTGCTGTGATTGTAAGTTTATTTGTTTTTAAGAGAGTTATTTTTGCAGCTCTTCTTCTGTTACGTATTTAATGTGCTGATTTTGTTACTAACCCAATGAGCCTCCGGACGCCTGGTCGTGTCCAAACGCACGTCGACAAAACTCACAACCGTCAACATTCTCACATGCAGATGTTTAAACCAAGTACAAGATGAAGAGAGGAGATTCGGTTAAGCTGTTGCACTGAACTGAGGTTTCAGACAGTTCTTCTGAAAGTGTCATTATTTATTATGCACGCTGCAAAATGGGATCACTTTTACATTTCAGTTACAGTTTTTACAGTCTTATTATGGGTGACTTCTGACAGAGCGAGGTTTTTTTCACAGCCTCCCTCCTTTGTATTTATTTCCAGTACAATAATCTAACTGTCTCCTCCTATGACCACAGCATTTATTTATAAGGGCAAAATGAGGTGAAAGTGATCCTTTTTGCACTGGAGTGATCATGTTTTATTATCAGTGACTGCAAACTAGATTAATCATGTTAAATCCAATAATCAAGAAGCTGGCTGATGCTCTTTTCAGAGTTTGTTTACACTCAAATAAAGACATGATGATGATGAACATGATGTATGAAACGGCTGGTCTTTCTTTTTTCTATTAAGAGGTACACCTGGGTTCTAGACCAGTTCTTCTACACCACAGCCCAGGATGGATTTGAATTGATGCTCTTACTTTATGTTGGAGTGGAAAGCCCCACTGAGCTCACAAATCTGTGCAAAAATAAAGTGATAAATACATTTTCTTTATTTTCCAGGTGTAGGAAACTGGAAAAAGCAAACAGGACAATGGAAAACTCTTACTTTTGCAGAGTTTATGCTCCATCTCAGAGGTCTGGTGACTGCGTTATAGTACAGTGAACCTTTTGTCATGTTGAGATGTTTTGAGCTTTGGGAAACCAAGGCTTTAGTGTTTAAACAGCTCGTAGAGAAATATATTTAAAGATTTAAATTGTGTTCAAATTATTTAGCAACTGTGTAAATGAAAACTATGTTAAATAATTGTAACATCAGTTGTGTTGAATTATTAGCACAGTAAATGTTAAACAAAATGGGTCATCCTTGTAAATAGACATCATTGTTGGATTTTGACTCGATTCATGTTGACATCTATTTTAAGAGTGTAGCAAAAATAACTGAGATAATACAGCCAGGTTGGGCGTTTTCAAACATAATTTATTGGAACTTATTACTGTCACCATAATTACAAATATTTGTATAACAAATAATGTGATAAATGTTCATACCTAAGAGTATGTCTTGTTGTCTCCAGCCTCCATATTAAACTTCATTTGGTCCATAAATGTGTTGAATGAATTGTTCTACACTATCCAGCTTTGTTTAAAGAAAAAATAAAATAAAATAAAATATTGGATATTGGACAACTTCGACGATCATAATTGTTACAGAATCCTGAGATTAAGCCATCTTCCTTCTCTCAAGTGGGATAATTGGAGTTAATCTAAAAAGCAAAATTCAGCCTTTTCTCATTTTGCAGAACCTCCATTAGTCTTATCTCCATTTTTTCAATACCATAGCGAAATGTTTGAAAGCAGCTCTTTTTCTTTTTTTTTTTTTTTACCCCCCCCTCACTCGACCAGGCCTCCTTTTCGGCATCCTCTTGAGTTTCATGCGGATATATTTTTTGCCTGGACACAAAGAGATGGAGGGATTAAGTACGAGGAGGAACCTTTCAGAAACCACAGCTCCCCGGAGAGCGGCACAACCCTGGCAGGCTGAGAGGCCAGAAAGATAAAAAAAAACAACAGAAACTGATTCCAAAGCCTTCTGGTTTTTAAGTGAAAAGTGGCATCAGCAAGCTTTCACTCTGTCACACATGAATCCACTCTCTGCTTTGGGGGCATTTTGTTGTAAATTTATTGACTTAATTTTTCATTCATGAAATTATCCCCCTTTACCTCTGAAGAGAGAGACGAGCCATATCTCCGCTCAGCTTTTATTCTCTTCTCTGTATTGATAGCTTTCCCCCGTGTGAGATACTCTGCTGACAATTCAGCTGATGCGGCACGGCCATAAAGCACAGAGGAGAAAGGAAATCTCTCATGTAAATCATCTCTCTTGTTCCTAACTCGGATTATTACGGCCAACCCTGCGATGAGATTTCATTATACGGCAACCAGTTACAGCAGGAGGTGCAATATTTTGTTCTAGCACCGCTGATTATGCCTTTTAAAGCACCACTTCACTGCTTTGGGGCACATTTCTTCATTATTATACTAACAGCATGATGTGATTCTTTTAAAATATAGTAACACAATCATTTCAATGGATCTTCTATCATGAGCATTTGAAGGAGCTGCTTTTATCCAGCACATTCAAATAAGAACATTTCGGAGAAGTTTTTGTACGAGCAGAAATCACAGCTCTACAAATGGACTGTGTATTTTATATATCTGCAAATGTTTGTAACAGATTTTACAATAACCAGGCTGGAGGAGGATGCATACAGTGAACAAAGCAACAGCACAACACTCAGCTGCTGGGTTTAAACGATAAGGGTAAATGTTCCTGATGTATCAAGTCTACACAGCAGAGTGGCCTCTGGGTTTTTACATAATGCGATCCAAAGAAGGATCAAAAGCAATCTGCACATAAAAATGTTTTTACATCTCTAACCACCTGCAAACTGCATCAGCTACAGTTAAAACTGCCAACAAATCAGATTATGACATTGAAGGAAACTGATCTGCAGCGTGGCACCTTGCACCTGAAGCAAGTTGGAACTCAAAATATAAACCTTCTAGTTACTAAACATATATTTAAAGGTAATTTATGTTAAAATGTCTGGAGACAACATCTTGCATAAATACTGTTGAAACTAGATATTTCACAGGTTATTTCTCAACCTGTGATATTTTAGATTACCTAAAAGTAGGTTAGGATCATGTTTTTTTGTTGCTTTTTTTCTTAATTTTCAAAAAGTTGGTGATTTGTTGCTAATTTGACTTTATGCTTAGGCTCATTGTGTCCAGACTTTGTAATACCATCTATTTGTGATGCAGCAAATATCTTAGTATAGTTAAAATAAGACAAAACTAACTTACAAATAACTTTTCGTCAAGATGTAGGAGCTTGTTTTGAGTCAATTCCTTAATATTGATGAAAAAGTATGAGTTCTATTGGTAGATTATTTCAATTACAAGACACTTTTTCCATAAGTGAAATAATCTACCAAATGGAACATAAAAATGAAGAAATTATGTACTTAAAACAAATATCTTGCTGAAAAGTTACTCATAAGTTAGTTTTGTCTTGTATTTGAACAAGAAACTGAGCCAAAATTATTTGGTAAGATATTGTGTTTTTGCAGTGTATGTTGTTGCAAAACTACAATATATTAAATATTTTAGTTGAACTTTGACATGATGCTTCAAAAACATAGAAAAGTTTATCCTACATTCATCTGAATATGTTCGGGTGTAAACATGATTGTGACAGGAATAGGGAATGTGTGATGATTAATTCCTGCATAAGCGCAGAAGGTTTTGGTAAGGTGCCTTGAGTTTAATCTGTTAGCTTTGATCTGATTTCAAGAATAGTTTTTGGATGCAGAATCTCCTTTTATAGCTTTACATACATGGTAAGTTGGTGCTCATGAGAATGTCATGAGACATTCATGAGAATGTCTCACTTTAGCTGAGAAACTAAAGTGAGACATTCTCACTGGCAGAAAGGCCACGGGGATTTCACACTTTTAGAGCACCAACACAATAGCTTCTCAACACAGTTGTCAAAACGATTGTGTTTTGTCATTGTGAAAGTTCTTGGTAAAAGCTTACATGACCTGAATTATTAGTTTTTATCAAGGATGAAGATGTTATTTTTCATTGGCATTGTGCTGGATGACTTCTTCAGAACAGAATATTTTTGAAGAGAAAAAAGATCAGCATTACATTATAACTCTCGTACCTCCTGAACTTTCAAAAATATACCAGCATATGAAACATATAGTTAGCTCATAAATGCTGTAATGTAAAAACCAGGAGCTGATACAGTGAGCAGGAAGCAGTCAATTTCATACAACCTATTTAGATTTACAGGAATTGATTTGATTGCAAATAAACTTAAACCTACATAGTTTTCACTTGAACATAAATCTGAATCTATACAATCTCTTTTATATAAGCTTAAAAAAAATCTGAACTATTCAGAACGTGTGTCAAAAACATTCTGATGCAGTTAAAAAATCAGAAATTGTGCCACATGGTCTTTATCTGTGAAATATTTACCAGTATATCCATGTGAGGTTTCGGCGTCTGGGTTATAGGTCCAGGGGGGAAACCCAGGAATATTGGTAGGGGCCTGCAAAACTCTTTGGGGAGATCCCCATAAGGTAACCTAATCAGATGCCCAGACCACTTTAACTGAGTTCTTTCACTGTGGAGAGCAGCGGCTGTTTCTGCACTTACAGAGGAAGCTCATCTCGGCTGCTTGTATCCATTATCTTGTTCTCTTGGTTGCGATCCAGAACTCATTAGTTCCATTATAGTTAAGAGTTGGAAATGTAGACTGACTATTAAATTGAGAGCTTTACTTTCTGGCTCAGTCCTTCTGTCATCACACAAAGAATGGAGCACCACACACATTTTAAGGTCCCAATCCATCTGTCCATCTCCGGTTCGACCATAGAGTTTACCATAGAGTGTAAACAAGACACAGAGATACCCAACCTCCCCTTGAAGAAAAGATGAATCCTCAACCTGGTGGGAGTAGTCCAAGTATTTTCACATCAGCACCATGGCTCGAAACTTGAGGAGCTAATTATCATTCTGGTTCCTTCAAACCCAACTGTGAACCTCTCTAGCAGGAGCTAAAAGCCCCTTCCTAAAGACACCAGCAGAACCATATTATCTGCCAAAGCAGACAAGTATGCCTTCACATCTTGTTCATTAGCACTACATACATATTGGTCACCCAGCTGTAGTCCAGTAGTCCAATTCTGGGATCAAGCTGTGTGTTAAGAGCACAGGCACAGTCTTGCTTTGAGTGTATGAGATAAGGCAGCCCTTAAATGCATCCCTGGTACCCTGTGTTCACCGAGCACCACTCACAAATTGCCTTGAGTTACATGGTAATAACCCTAGGTCCACAAAACATGTAGACTGGAAACCAAACCTTTATGAACCTCGCAGCAGTTCCATCAGAGTAAAGATCTGAACAAATGCTGTTCTTCCTGAATCCAAGGTTCAACAATCAGTTGGAGTCTCCAACATCCTGGAGTAAGCGTCCCAGGGAAGCTGAGAAGTATGATCCTTCCAACCCTTTGGTCCCCTTTTTACAGGATTGAGACCAGTAATTCATGTGACATTGATGACCATGACAGGCCCACTATGTCCAGGGTCTTGAGCAGTTTGGTATTAATCTCATCCATTTCTGGTGCCCTCCCATAAACGAGCATTTTAACAATCACTTCTTCAGTCGTGAGTGTCTTTGCCAAGTTCTAACACTCTGGGGAGGATATGATGATAAAATTAAGGACATCCACAAAGTGACTCTTCAACCACCCAATAATATCCTCAGTCTGGATCCACAGACCGGGATGGTCCCTGTTTCCCCTTTCTGGGTCATTGAACATTTTGGTAGTACTTGTTAAAGCCAATCTAAGTCCTTCTCTATAGCCAAGATGTTGCTCCTGCAGCCACAGATCCATTTGGTACCTGTTTAGTGTTTTAGGAGCCCCCAAAGCCAATCGAGACCTGAAGACCTCTTTATTCACCGCTGCAGTCTTGCAAGTTCTGTGATATTTGCTGCAAGGGGCACTGATCCCTTTGAGGCTGCTGCTCCTGGAAGTCACGTTTGAGATGTAGAATCTTAACATAACCCAATCTAACTCATACCATGAAAGAAATTCTCCCAGAGGTGTGAGCTGAAGGTCTCCCTAACGGGGGGGCCTCTACAAGGCATTCCCAGTTCTTTCTCACCTCTAAATTGGGCCGCCTTTTTGGGGCTTCAAGTTCATTGTTCACCTCATTTGCTAAATTTCTCCTTTTACTTTCCTGCTGTGTTTGTCTGAGAGTGTGTTGCTCTGTTTTGTTATGCATAAACTGAAATCTCTTGGCAATTTTCAACAATTCATGAGACACTCACAGAGCATCTCTTGCTCGCAGTCTGTGGATATTGCAACAGTACAAAAAAAGCAGAGCCATGCTAAAGCCCTGATCCCTCTTACTTATAACAGGATTTGACCCTTAAGACTCACAGCATGACCCTTATCTGCTGCAATACCCTCATCCTGTTTAACCTACACTCTCACTATTGTCCTTTTGTCTCACACATGCACTTTGCAAACACACACGCACGGGAAAAATTTGAGGACGCACATAAAAAATTGAATCTTGACACACACATGGACAGATTTCAGGACCTCAAACCATCACAGCACTCTTTCCCGTCCTCCCACACACATGCAGGCTCAACGATATGATGTAACCCCAGCTTCATTTTCTGCCTAACACCCAACCTTGATGGATACAGCTAAATGTGAATCGCAAACAACTGCTCCTGGCACTGCAGAAGAAGAGGAAAGAAATGGAGAGATGACAAGGGATGGAGGAGGATAGGACAGAAAGAGGAGGATGTAGGAGAGGTTGCGGTGTGTGTGGTTTAACTCGCAAAGAATGGATGATGGGATTGCGCGAGTTGGAGAGACAGAGTTGAAGGGGAGAGGCACGGAGGATGAGAGGATGGAGAGAGATGAAGGAGAAGAGATTGAGCAGGCAGCTAAGCGCCAGATTAAACTCTGGGGTCGTCAGCTGTAAAACAAACAGTCCTTTTAGCAGGGATCAAATCTAGACTTAACCCTCCTCCCTCTCACTCTTTCTCCCAAAGTCCTCCTCATCTTCTGTCCACACAAACACACAGATTGGCACGGAGGAGATAATGCTGATCGCTGAAGTAGAAAGGAATAGCAGGAAGAGGACAATTTCTGTGGAAATGAAGGCTTGGGTTTTGTATTCTTTGCCCTAAATGGCCCCTTTGAAAATAGGAAGTCTTTTAATACTAAGACAGAACTCTTTCATTATATTGTCTGCCTCCCTTATGTGCAACTTCTCCTCAGGATGGAGAGGTTATATAGCATAGAGAAAAGAGAGTTTTCTTCATATATCTCATTGTTTATATTGCATTTTTACAGTAATATTCCCCGACGTTGCTGCTCATCTCAGAGCCCTGCTGCCTAGTTTAAATTTCTCAGTGATTTAGGTCTGGATGCTCCCTCTGTGCCTCCATCAGTCCCAAGGCTCAATTTCCAAACTGTCAGCTTTTATCCATGGCGCGGGGACTCTCCCTTTGTTGTGTCTGCATATTTTCATGTGTGTCCTGATATACAGCTTCCTCCACATTCAGAGGCAACTCTGCTAAGGCACCGAGGAAGAATGTCAAACACAAGAAGGCACCGGAAAACAGGAAAAAGTAACTGATCAAAACAGATCACAACATAAACGGAGAACTGGAACTACAATCGAGCCACTAAGGAACTACAAAATACCAACCAAAGATTTGTGTAAAAAATAAGAACCAGAAAATAGAACTTGGACAAAATAAACTAAAAGTTCTTTTGGTCAGTACATCTGTAGTCCTGTGGGGTTTAACACTTTTCTCACTTTTTAGAGGGGCTTGCTGAGGAGTTGTGCTACAGTTGCCTTAAAACTCTAAGTCTATAACAATCTTAAAGGACTTCATAAATAAATGTGATGTTCTCTGCTGCTTATTTTGTTTCCAATGCTATCAGACTCAGCCCTGAAGTGCCGCAAGGCATTGTACTAGGCCTTTTGCTTTATTTCTGTTGCTTCCTACACCCAAGACAGTGGCAAAATATTGTTAAATTTGCTGACAACACAGTAGTGCTGGATCTTTCCTTCAACAGAAGGAGACTGCCTACATAGAGGAGGTCTAGTATGTGGCTGATCACCAATAAACTTGTTGGTTTATGTGACCTACTCATCTATTTGCAACCTTTTCTGTTGAACACAATTCCATATTTTTGTATGGAGTAACCTGTCTATTTGCAGGTATTTCCATAGATTATTTCTAAAATTTGAGGCATTTCAGCTTAGGAAGCTAAAATATGTTTGTTCTTACTTTGCAGCAGATGTGATAAAGCTCATATAGGTCAAGGACCAGTTTGGTGTCTAGAGATCTAATATCTGTGATCCGTGTGATATTCATTTGGAATCTGGCTTAAATAAAAATCCTGCCCCCACATATAAAGGTTAGCAATTAACCCAGAAAAGTTTTGCAAATATTAAAATGACAATTTGTAGTTTTGAGTTGTTCACTTTCCTGTCTGTTCAAAACGTCTGGTTGCTAAGAAACAGAAATAGGTCATGACATTTCAGCATCTCTGAATTTTTGGGTTCGTTAGTGAGATGTAGAGGTGTTGGAGAGAAGTATCCCTGAATTTAGTTGAATACATATATATATATATATGTATTACACAAAAAATCTCTAAAATATGTTCTTGTTACGCTTAGCAAATGTAATTATAACTAACCTACAACAAAAGAAAATTTTGTCTAATTAAACTTCAGACGGTGAGAAAAAAAGTGTATTTTTGTACATATTGCCCTAAAGACAGGCTTTAGCTCCCCTGCAGCCCTGCAAGGATAAGCAGGTAAAGACAATGCACTGAAGGATGACGGATGTGATGGATGGATGTTCCTCTTCCCTCTAGGTTCAATCATCAGACACTATTACTGTTTATTCAAATTAAAAGCTGCCAACCTTCAAGATTATTGTTGAAAGAACCCCTGATATTTAACCACATCTTAGGGCTTTGGATTTATTTGTACAGTTGGAAAAATAGGTTTTATTTTTGGCTCATTGAAATGAAATCCCGACAACTACTGATAAAATGCTTCTTTCACCTGAAGAGCATGGAGGCCCATTGGGTCAAAAGTAGAGTTTCAAAGGACTATTCATCCTTTTTTACCCCCAAGGCTTCAGCTACGGTGATGGTTTCTTTACTTGTCTCAGTAAAAGAGAGATGTCAGATTTTTTTTTTTTAGGATTTTTCAGAATGCTGCTGCTCACTTTTTAACCAACACACGCAAGAGAAATCACATTACACCAGTTTTGAGCATTGCTTCACTGGATACCAGGTTATTTTTAGAGTTCATTTTAAAACTCTGGCCCTCACTTTGAGAGCTCTTCACAGTCAAGCCCCCTCTTAAATCTCCGACCTGCCTCACATCCCTGCCTGAACCCTGAAGAGCAGAGGGGATCGAGCCTTTCAGGGTGGAACATGCTGCACTGCTTAACTTCTGTTGACTCTTTTAAGAAGCACCCAGACTCTTTCATTCAAACATGTCGACATTTCCATGGCTGTGGTTGCATTGTGCTTTATGTATCGTGTTTTTATGCATCTTTGTCTTTGCTACTCTGTCTTTAAAAAAATGCTTTCTCAATATCTTTTACTTATGTATCTGCTTGTAGAAGATATGTGTCATCTTGAAAGAAACACTTAAGGACTTAAATTTCCTCATGAAGTAGTCTACTCAATCCCTTTTCTACCTTTTTATTTTGAATGTGTGATATCTGTAAAGTTCTTCAAACAGTTATTTTTTTAAGTGTGTGTGTGTGTGTGTGTGTGTGTGTGATTTCAGTCCCAACGTTTTTGCATGTGACCCAGGATCCCCTGGCAGCTAAAAGCACGACATTCAACTCAATTAGTGGCATGCATAATTGATAGCTGTCTGGGAGTGTATTTGTATTTACACTGGAATTAAAAGCCTCTGGTGTCAGCTATCACATCTGAGGAGCTGTAAGTGTAAGTGTGTGTGCGTGTGTGTACGTGCGTGTGCGTGTGTGTGAAACTGTCCTGGAGAAGTGAATGCATAGAGCTGCATGTGCATCATAAGAAGCCTTAGAGGATAGAAGATTTTTTCTGCTGCAGGGAAAACTAATTCACAGTTAATCTCTCAGCAGCACGACACGTTGTTTTGGCTAATAGGTGCAAGACGAATGTACAATGCTGCTTTCACTGCAGCTACTTAACACTTTGATTTAGGCAGATTGGTTACAAATGCACCTTCTGAAAAATGGTATAAAATATAAAGGACTATTTTCATATGTTTGGACATAAGATTTAAAGATGCTAACCTGTTTTTATATCAAGCTTCATCAGCAAAATAGAATAAATTTCAAATTATTTCCAACAGTCAACAAATACCTTTTACACTGTTCACATTTTGCATCATTACACCTGCAAAGTTCAGTATGTTATGTTGACATTTGTGTGAAAGAACAACACAAAGTAGTGCATAATTAAGGATGCATGCTGTTTATTCAATAATGTCTAATAAATGTCAGAGGCCCTTATAGAACAGATGAAGATAAATTCAACTCAGCTAAACTCAACTTATTAATAATTAGGAGATTTTGAAGCCATGTAGTTGTACTGGAGCGGTTGAGTTTAATTAGTAAGAGATGTTGAACCCCATTTATTCCCTTCCTCCTACTTTATGATGGCCTCCATTTTGTCCATTTGCTTAAAAAGGAAAGTCAAAGTCCAGACATATATATAATTGAGAGTCTGTGAAAAAAATTGGACACTGATGTTCACAGATGCTCTCCATTCAACTTGACTGAGTTTGAGCTATTTGCAGAGAAGAATGGGTAAAGATTTCAATGGAATTAAAAAATGCTCTATAAATCCTAAAGGGGAGTTTCTATGCTGCATCCGTCTCGAGTTTTGACTTGAGGGTTGAATACAAATCCATAAAACATCTTTGAGATTTAAAAAAAAAAAAAGAAAATGTGGAAAATTATGAGTCTTTCTGACTACTACTTTTTAACAAATAAAATTCCAATAAAATAAACTTTTGGTCATAATGTGGTATATTGTGAATGGTGTAAATCATTTAGTAAAGTGTGGTTTATTAAACCACTGATGCATGTGGAGAAGAAGCATTCAGCTTCGATGCACTACAAATCTGGAATAAAATTCCAGAAAACTGCAGAACAGCTGAAACATTGAGTGCCTTTAAATCTAGACAAAAACCCACCTGATTAGAGTTGCTTTTGAAACATAATCAATGAAACATTAATCAACAAACTGATGTGTGACAACGGCAAAATGTAATGTTTTAAATATTGACTGTGTTTTCTGTGATTTTGTATTGTTGTGTTATTATGAAGTAAAGCACTTTGAAATGCCTTGCTGCCTTGTTGCTTTCAAAAAAGCTTCAATACATCAATTTTTTAAAATATAAATCATGTCATCAAGTGAAAATCATAAACTTGTCTTTGGTACTTTTAAAGTTGTGTAGATTTTTTTTTTACATCAACCTTAATTAAACCAAACAGAAAATCCCTTTAAACGGTGTTACTACGTGAATATGATCCTGAACGCAACGCGTCAGACGCCTCCAGCAGACGCCAGTGCGGCAGAGTGCTGAGCAGTCTGATAACCTTGGTCAAAGTCGCTGCCGTTGAACAGAAAAGCAGCAGCAGAGGGGTGACAAATGGCCCTGGCACTGAGTTCATCACCTATTTGATTTAGCAAAGAGAAAACCACCAGTCACCTTCGCTCAGCGCCACGCTGCTGCCCTGACTCGAAGTGGAGGAGGGAAAGTGCTTTCTCCTATTTCCTCCTGGTTTATTTCCCTCCAGTTCGTACTTCACTTCTGCTTCGAACCTTTTGCTCTCTCGCTTGTAATGATGGTCATCTACGCTTGTTATACTGCTGACCCTGTTTCTCCTCTCTGAGAAATAACTGTTGCTTACAGCAGATGCTGCCCTAAAGATTCGTTAACTTTCAGTTCATCAGATTTTTTTTCCCTCTCTTTTTGAAGGCAGAAATCCCAGTATGAAAACACAGATTTTTCTTGACCAAATAAAATTCTTCTGCCAAATGTCATTTCCTGCTCTTCATTTAGTACTTTAAATGGTGACTGAAAAGATGTTGGACATAATTTACACCTCTATTTTGAGCAGGATCTTTGTTTTTAATGCTTTTAATATAAAGATTTGATTATTTTGCATAAGAAATATAGTATGTAAATTGTCAAATCCTGATAAATAGGAGTTATTCCTTTTCTGTGTTGCTCAAAGCACTACTAAAGTTAAATTTGTTGGCCTGATACTAATGCATCCAGCTGTAATCTAGTTATATTGTAGCTATTAACACAAAATATGTCCCACAGGATAAAATGGTTTTTATGGCATATTTTTAAAGTGTATTTTAGCTGTTTTATTGTAATAAAATTTAACCCCTTTCTGTTTTTTCCTTACTTGGTTGCCATATTGTATGTTCTATCTGACTTGCAACACATTTTTCTTTTTATATTAATTTGCCGTTATAGGTGGGATCAGGCTTTTAAATGATCTCTGTGTGACTGTTGGCACTACAAAATGTATTTTAAAGGGAGTGCCATTGTTTTTAAAGTCAAAAAGTCATTTTAAACCATTTCTCTGACTGCTCTTCACAGCAGCCAGGCTGATCAGAATTAGAACAAAAATTACAATGTCTACCTAAATACTGCCAGAATTTCAGTGTTTTAAATTACAGGTTTTGTAGTGAATTGTAAGCATTTGGGTCTGACCACAAGAAGCTTTTAAATTCCTTGTTAGGGTGTCAGTTTATTATGTCTCCTCTCCCAGAAAACATTTCCTCTGACTGCTTCTTCTTCACATTACACATGCACGTTTTTCTGTTTATAAACTCAAATTCATGTTGCAAGCATGAATGTTGCTACGTTTATCTTTTGTGATGAGTCAGTTGTGCTTTGATGTCAGAGTTTTGGCTTTCTAACTCAGAATTTTCACATATTCCTCAATTTCAAACACGGTATAGAATAAAACAGTTGTTATCTATAAGCCTGGAAGCTGAACAGATTTTAACATTTGCCTGTGACTTGTAGGTTTTGTGAAGAAGATCAGAGCTGCTGGAGAAACTGTGATGATTGTTAGCAGGGAATCATGACAGAGTGAACTTGTTTTAATGTTAATATTATTATTTTTTTACAGCATAGTTTTATTTAAACATTTTTAATCTGTTTTTATATATTTATTCTAACAAATTGTAACCATTTTATTGAATCTAACCTTGAATGGTTGGCATATTGTTTACTTTTCCTTATGAACTAAACAAGAACATTTTAATCAGTTTTAGACTTTTTTAAATGTTTTTGACCAAGTTTTTCTAATTCTGGCATGAAGGAGGCAGGAAAGGGAGCAATGGGAGACAAGAGGGTGGGGTGGGGTGAGTGGCTGGGGGTCAGATGAGACAGAGGGTTTAGGATCCAGTCCATCCATCCCTGGACTCGCAGTGGGCCGGCGGACAAAGTGATCATTGTTTCCCAGTTGGCGAAGAGTTTTCCACTCCAGTAAAGGTAACGGGACATTTTGATTTCTTACTTTACTGTTTTTACCACAAAGATAATTTCACAGCTAATGAAATAATTGGTGAACATATGTATTGTATTTATTAAAAATACTCTTTTTTTTTGTAATAGCTTCACAATTTGTGTTGCTTTATTTTTAATTTGACTATAGATAAAATAGGATTCATGATTAAAGTGACTTTTAATGCTCCTGAGCTGTAAATGAGCTGAAATAATGTTAAAAAAAATTGTTTGTAAATGTTTATAATTTCCTTTTTGATGGCAGACCATTTCAAAGCTGGCCTTAAATGTTGGCCTAAAGGTGTGAAATATCCCGTGACCCCTGAGTGTCCTCCCACATGAGAGGAAAAAGGGAAATAAAGTAAGAGCTGAGGAGGAGATATCGTTTTGTTGTTGCTCCAAGATAAGGGGATATTACAGCTTGTGGAAAGGAGCTTATAGCAGAGGAGAGACATGATTCACTGGGGAAGAAGTGAAGTGCTTCTTCCTCGTAGAGATGAGCTTTTAGCCTTCCAGGGAGAACGTCGGCTGCAAATCGCAGAGTGGGGGGAAGGTCATTGTGTCTATGAGAGGATGATGTGTGTGTTTACCAGGAGAAATTATACAAAACTAACAAGAAGAACAGTTTCTGTAGGGGGGGGAATTATGCTTCTCCATCCTGATGAGTTAAAGATAATCTTATGCACCTCATAAGTTTTATGCATGTAATGAATATCTTGAACTCAGGCTCACCGGTAACCGAATATATATGAGAATAAATAAAAATTCTGTGATGAAGATGCTGAATTATTGCATCTGTTTGTCTGTCTTTGTGACAGATGCAGTGCAGCTGTAACTCCTCAGTCGGGCACTTTTCATCACCTTACTGGAGCCGAGGTAAGACTGTATGCGTTTGTGCTGATTTTCATCTCGGCTATTTGCATATTTGTGGGTTGACATTTGCGTAGGAGGACTTTTATATGAATAAAAAAGTTATTATGAATTCCCTCTCTGCAGAACCCGTCTACGTCTTGCATTTTAATGCGATAAAAAATAGATTAGATTATGAAAAAATAAACATGATGTCTTCATGGACAAACTGCACCAGTGAGAAGTTTAAGGAACCAGCTCACATAAAACTCACCGCTGAAGTTATGAAAAATACAGCATGAAGGCAATTATGTTGACCATGCAAATCTTCCATCTATGTTACAAGTTTTATTTTTTCTATCATTTTTCCCTTTTTTTTGACACAAGCAGAGTAAAGTTGTAGATGTTTTTGGATTGTTATGTAAAGGTTGTTCTGAAGCTTTTGAGAGTCTTTCTACTATCATCCGACTTTTTGCACAAATCTTGCAAATGATTATAATCAATAAATATTTTGCAATAATAATATATAAAAAAAAATTATTCTAAGGTTGTCTTGATCAACATTCATACAGAATTATTGTATTTCTGAGACCTCTGCAGCTGTTCAACCTGCTGTAATGTGCTAATTACATTTTCTCATTCTTTATAGAAAAAATGCAAAAACTTTGAACATATTATATTGTTTGATAGTTAAAAAATATATTTAAATATCCCAAATATTTTCAAAATGTGTACATATTGATCTTTATGTATGAAATAATTGCATTATTTTTTTATTATTTTAAAAAATGTATATAAAATTCTACATATTTTGGAGCATGTTTATATAAAAGACCCAATATTTTTTTTTACTGTTCAAAAATCTTAATTCTATGATGTTTATTGTATGAGGTTTTTAAAAGTTAAGCCTTATGCCAATGGTCATCATTTTTAAATTTTTCTAAGACCTCAGTCTGTCATGTTTGTACATTCATCATAGCCTGCTGTAAAGATTAATCATTTTATGAAATTTATATATATTTTTTTAATCAAAATTCACAATGCATAAAAAAACATTTCTAATAATAGTTATGTTGTTCTACTGTAAAGGTTCAAACAAACTAAACAAACAAAATGTATTTTTTTTCCTATGACATTGATTATGGATTTAGAAAACAGAATAAATTATGCCGTTTTAGAAAAACGTTTTATTAAATTACTATGCACTGTTCAGCTTTTAAATTACATATTTTTCTGAACTTAGGTTTTTCATCTGCATGCTAGCTCTGCAGGAAACATGTCTTCATGTTTTCCTAAAAGAAATGCTTCTTCAAACTTGTTTCATTCTGGATCTAAATTATTAACAAATATTTTTATTGATTTTATGTATTGGATTTAAAGTTCTGGTGCTACCGCTTTAGAAAATGTTTAAAATGTAGAAGATGCACATGACTGCTGAACTGCACCGAGTCAGCAAGGTTGTGTGAGGCCCCTTGCAGAATTAAATTTTCCTGCAGTTAAATGTACCAGTCAGCACCAGCATTTTTCTTATTTAGTCCATCTTGCAGTTTGCATTTAAAAACTTATTTTTGTGAATAAATATTGAAATAAACAAATCATTTAATAAAATTCTTAATTTGAACCTTTTTTTTAGTTTCAGTTATTGAATATTTAATTTTGTTGTAATTCTTTGAAGTTCAGATGCTAAATACTTTGCACAGTTTGGTGTGAAGGACTAGCTTTTTCAACTTTTCTGGATTGGCCACACCCACATGCTTTGATGTATGGAAAAGACTTTGATAACTTTTGATCTTTAATGGCTTGTCAATAAGGTGAGTGATTTTGGAGTCTCAAAAACTATAGGAGTTTGATGAGATACAACATCTGTAAAAAAAAATAAATAAATAACACAATGGTGGCTTTGATCCAAAATGGCCGACTTCCTGTTGAGTGAGGACCACTTTTTTTGTACCTCTTGATAAAATACACGTGTACCAAATTTCATAATTCTGGGTTAAAGCATGGCGTGGGGATGATCATTTAAAGTATTGTAGGGGGCGCTGTAGAGAAATTAGGCCACACCCATCAGAGATTGCTGTGGGTTCCTGATGGGGGGCAGATCAGGATCGATCCCAGTGAGTTTGGTGCACCTTTGTTTAAATCTGTGAAATTTTGAGTCAGACACATTGCAACAGTGTCTTCACTGCAGGCAATAAGCACAAAAAATAAAACTCTGTTTTCACTATACGATACAATTCAAACACAACACACGATTCTACTAAAAGAAGCAAAGAGAAAAAAACTAAACAAAATGTTGACTACAAATGTTCAACTGGTCAAAGTCCAATTTTTTTTATCTAAATCATAGGGGCATGTATATTTGAAACTGTATGTATAATTTAGTAAGTATTGGAGAAAATTCCTAATGAATTCCGACTCGTGCAAGAGATTCTTATTTTAAGTTGCATGTTGCATATTTATTCCACAGTGAGATAAGAACAGTTCAAAAAAATCATCAGAAACCCATAACCACAATCAGCATACATAAACTTCTGACCAGAACTTTATTCACATTACTTAATAAACATGATGAAATTCTCACCTTCTGAAAAACAGAAAAGGAAAACAGAACACAGGAGATTCATGACAGAAACGAAAGTGAGAACTGTTGCACTGGATTGCAACATATTTCCAAAGTTGCCTGAAAATGTTGACTAATATCTGTAGCAGAGACAGAAAACCACATATTTTACAGGGACCTTTCAAAAACAATAAATCAGGGGAAAATGAGACGCAGTCATTCAGTTTCTCTGCATGTCAGAAAAACCAAGTGTCAAAATCCCTTAAAGATGTTTTCAGCTCTGAAACTTCTCTTCAAACATGACAAATGCACAAAACTTTCAGATTATAAACTAGAAAATTAGTTGTAATTAATTGTTAAAGTATGATATGGTATTGAACAGAATAGAAGCAGAGATCATTTTTATTCTTAACTGTAAAATAAACACAAACTAATAAACTATTCATCAGAGGTCAAAACAAAAATAAATAAACAATACAAATTAATATAAAGATTTTTGGTTTAGATATTCATATAAAAACTGTTTGCCTTGTTCAGTGTTTTATAAGAACTTCTGTAAATACAAAATGCCGACAAGAGCAATAAAACTGCGTCCTATTAATCGACCACCTCTGATCCTAATATTTAATGCAATTATTTTAAACCTTGGTTACAGTAAAGAGATTAGAAAGTGCTGCCATATTCAAATTCGTTTTTAATGAGACAGCAGGTTAACTATTGCAGGTAAAAACACCTGATTTGTTTCATCAAGCCGAACCAAAGCAGCTTGTACAGCAGGTATTTGTAACACGGTTTTTAATGAGGAGTTAAGCTCCTGAACTAAAACACCTGTTAGGAGATAAACCTAAAATAACGAGACGAGTTGAATATCTTTTTTCCCCCCGCGGTCGTACCGTGTAATTTGAGCTCACAAGAGAGGCACAGATCCTTTCCGAATACACAGAAGTATTACTTTTTTATTGTACCGACCAACTTAACCAAAATCCTATAATCCATAGCAAGAGAAATCATCCGTGAGGAAAAATATGTTGAACTCAGATTTAGGGATCTGGGACGATGATAAATGGAGCTCAAGGGCTTTACCCCAGCTTTTTAATAAGAATCAGATATTTAAAAGAGAACAAACTCTACTTATCTTTGTTCCTATCTGGTTGGAAACGGCTTTATGCCAGATCAGTTTACACAGTGTGGGAATGAAATGGCTTTAAATTTGGCAACGCTTTAATTTTTTATTAAAGCAGTGGCAATGATGGATAACTAATGTGTTAAAAGCCTTTTTTATTAACCACACTGTCTTTGTCTTAATTCTGCTGTTAGTCAAGTTCAGTGAAACACCGCCTGAGGTTCTCTAAGGACACATTTGAATAGAAATGATTCCCGCTGCATTTCTGCAGAAGCTCAAATTGAGTTGCTTGTGTCTTTTTATCATGAGATAAACTGTTTCCCACTCTATATGAAATTAGTCTGCAGCCCAATTTGTAGAGAAGCCTGTGCAGGTGGTGCAGTGAGACAGGAGGGACAAATGGATTCAAAATGGAGGTGAGTTCAGATCAAGAAGGTCAACATGAGTTGCTTGTGTTTGGATCGTTTATCGGCAGGTTTGAAAGATGAAGTCAGGCAGGACTTTCCACCGAGTATCAGAGATGCAGATGACTTTGTGATGTTTAGTGAAACAAAGGAGAGCCTGGAGAGAAAGTGTGCATAAAAAGGAAAGTTTACAATGTCGTTTAAAAATAAGATTCTCATTGGGAGTGACCGAAATGGAAACTATTTGAAAAAGGCAACATTAAAAATGTAGCAACTTCTATGACAGAGGTGAAATGTTCTTTTCTGCACTCCATTCAGCCTTCCTATTATCAACGGAAAGTCTTGCTCTCTCACACAACCTGAATGAACCAACAGCAGGTCCAAACATCTCATGGAAAACAGTTTTATTTTAAATAACTGTTAGAGTACTAATTGTTTGTAAGTGAAAATATTTGATTTTCAGTTGTGGATGAAATTTCTCTGCTTAAATTTGTTGCAGGGTTTAAAATAATTTTTTACGGGTGTGCTGTGGTGGCGCAGGGGTTAAGCACAACCCACATATGGAGGCCTTAGTCCTCGACGCAGCCGTCGCAGGTTCGATTCCCAACCTTGGCGACCTTTGCTGCATGTCTTCCCCCTTCTCTCATTACCCACTTTCCTGTCAATGAAGTATCAAATAAAGGCCACTAGAGCAAAAAAAAAACAACTAATTTTTTACAGTACTGTGTAAGGTTTAAATTGCTCCTGCTGTAGTCTCTTTCTTTGTTTTATCAAAGTAGCCAGAATTTCTCATGATATTTCATGTTGGTCTTAATCAACAGTTCTTTAAAGTCTGGATTATTGGGAGGGTAAAATGAGGAACTGGAACTGGTCCAGTTGAAGCTGTTACTGGTTTTATAATTTGACATTTCTTCTCCTCCCCACAGCAGTGCTGTTTCCTGATTGGGCCTACAAACCTGCCTGGTCTCCTGGTTCCAGGCAGGTCCAGCTGTGGCACTTCCTGTTGGAGCTGCTGGGCTGCGGCGAGGGCGGAGCCATCGGCTGGGGGGGCGAGTGGGGCGAGTTTGTCATCAGGGACCCCGAGAGGCTGGCCAGGCTGTGGGGGGAGAGGAAGGGCAAACCACACATGAACTACGACAAGCTGAGCCGGGCGCTCAGGTAAAGACGCACCATTCCTATCTGAGCTGATCCTGCCTCAAGCTGCTGCTTTCAAAACTATTAAAAAAAAAACCCTCCTTGGCAGTACAAGTTGTACGTATTAAAATGTAGCATCTAAAATGCCTCTTAGATGCAACACATTGCGTCTGTGAGAAAACAAGCAGCTAAAGTGCCCTGGAGGAACTGGAGTGCTCACATCAGCATTTCAGTCTGACACAGAAACACGTTGTGCTTGCAGATACTACTACAACAAACGCATCCTGCACAAGACCAAAGGGAAAAGATTCACCTACAAGTTCAACTTCAGCAAACTCATCCTCGTCAACTATCCAGGGTACCTGCCTCCATCCAGCCATCAGGTCCTTATCAACAAATTACAGGGTTTCACGTTGCTTCTTGTCGTCTTTATTCCCTAAATAATTTGGTAAAAATCACAAAACCTTCCTAAAGCTCTTTGATAAAAGTTTTAAAGTCACATTTTTAGAGAGAAGACGCCATTCTCTCTTCATTTATTGGCAATCTTAGAAAAGAAATGCAAAGTAAACTCAGATTTTATTTTAGTAGCAGAATTTACCCCATCACAGGGCAATGTTGAGACACGCAGGACAACAACCACATAACAACAATTCATATAAGATAAAATATTCTAAAGCATTTTTATTTATATTTAAGATTTTAAGCTAACCAGAATGTCTGTGACTTTTTTTTATTAATAACTTAAGACTTCCTGTTTCGTTTTTCAAAATGGAAAAGACAGGAGAACATAAATTCAAATGGTGAGCTTCAAAAAGTGTGTCGAACTTTTAAAGTGAGGAAATGGCAAAAGAAAACCCATAAATTCAGGACATCATAGTCCTAAATGATTTAAACAGACAAAAATAAAACATCAACTTCACCTCTTCTTGTTTTTGACAAATTCAAGGCCTTTTGAGGCTCTATGTTGGAGAGCAAAGAGTATCATTCTGGGTTCCCAAACCTCAGAAACAATCCCTACATTTGCCAGTGAAAGGTTTAGCATCACATCTGTAAATGTGATGCTAAACAGCTAAACTTTACTCTGTTTGGTCAAATTAAAGTGAACTTTCTTGATCATTTCATGCAAAGCCATTGAAAAGTTCCTCATTTAAAGTTTGATCTGTGATGCTGTGGGCCTGTTAGAGTGAATTTTATCCTAAACTCATCAGCAGGTGTAGTGGTATTTATGCTACAGATTATCATGAAGTGTGGTTGTGAACGGTGAGAGAGACGCCGGGGAACCCAGGTAGTCATAATGAAGAAGTTTAATAATAAAGAAACAGGAACATAAACACTGGTAGCACGGGGAGCAGCAACTAACAGACGAAGACGAGGACCCGACAAGGAACACTGACAGCAGGTGGGACTAAATACACTGGGAGGGTAATCACAGGAACGACACACAGCTGGGATCAATCAAGACAACACAGCGACTCAGGGGAAAACAGGACTAGACAGACAGAAACTCGAACTCAAAACACAGAACCTAACACAGATTAGATTTTTAATATAGAAATAAACCTTCTAAAATTAAAGGTGCATGGAAAATTAATTCACTGGAGTAAAACATCAATTCGTTCTAAGGCTTTTTTAGCTATAATTACCATAAATGCTTCAAAGTAAAACATTTTCCTCCTCAACATAACAGTTTTACAATCTGGACTCCTGGATATCTATTAAATTATGTAAAATAAATCAAGCATATGACTCACCAAAGAAGGGCGGGAGTAGGTTAAAGGCTGAAGACAGGGTAATTATTTTATAAATTCTGCAATAGTAAGGATTATTAAAGAGGCAATTTGCCATTTAAAGCTAAAATGTGCTGCATAAGCATCTAAAAATCTTCCCTTTTTAGTTAAAAAAGTGGATTACAGAATTACATTTCTAATGTAATAAAACTGAGGATCACTTTCCTCCTTCTGGGTTTTTTTCTGAACCCTTCTGATTCTTTCACAGTTTTTAAAAAGTTCCAAAAGTTAAATAATGAGAATGCAATTAAACCTGCAGTTTTAATTCAAATTAACACACCAAGAAACACAAGTTCTGTTGAGAAATGTGCTTGTTTTTTTTTAAACATAACGTATCAAATGCGTTCAGTGTGTCACTGCAAGCACAACCTGGACTCTTTCCTCCACGAAAGCAGTCGCAGGCAGGGATTGGAGTAATCTCGGAATAACCCAGGCTTTCCCTGAATTAGTCCTCGTATGGATCGCAGCATATGCTGCTCCCAGACCTCTATACGTCATGCAGAATTAGCCGTGACAGAACAGATGTGCGCGTCCTAACAGCCGTGTGCACTAATGCTTCTCCATATGACCACAGATGCTGCTCATGGAGCTGTGCTCCGATAACAAGTTCAGAGAGTCTTCTCCTTATTCTGCAAGACAGTGTGACTAAATCATTCAAAAAAAAACAAAAAACAAAAAAAGAATCAATTAATCAAATTTCAGAACAGTTCTCTGCTTTAATTTAATCAATGTTAAATGGGCCTTGGGGTTTCGCTTCTTTTGGTGCAGAATGTTCTCCAAATTCTCTGAATTTTTGTCAGCCTAGGTCCCCTGCTGATCAAATGATTTAGCATTAAATTAGTATTTAGTACATTTTCCAGAAATAATAATAATAATAAAAAAAACTTTTTTTCTTTTCCATCATTTTGCAAGCAATTTCTCTTTTTTCGTGTTTCATGCTTTCAGTTTAAAACATGTGGTGTTCCTAATGTTTTGGCTGAATGTTTGCAGACTGCATTGTGTTGATGGTGTTGGTTTCTTCCATCCCTCCATCCCTCCATCCATCCCTCCATCAGCTGGTCCACAGGGCTCCTCTATGCCTCCCATTCCTCTCCTCTGAGAGTGGCCTTCCTCACTGTGGAGGAGCAGGATCATTGATAGACAGAGGTAAACATAGTGATTAAAAATCACGTCTTTAGCTGCTCACACATCTGGAACCAGCTGGATTTTCATCTTCCGATAATTATTTTTCCTAACCAGCATTTTTTTTTTTTATGACAAATGCAACAAAAGCTAACAATCTGTTGGTCTAAAGAACAAACTGAAAAGGTGTAATACCACACAATTAATCACCAAATATTGCAGAAGTACTTATTATCTGTAGCTCCTTTTAGCTCCTATTACAAGGACACAGTTTCTGTACTTGAATGCATTTCAGGCTGAAACTAGGTGACTATATATGAAAATAAATGTTTACATACAGTCACTATGAATGTCATTTTGACATACCAGAAATTCAGAAAACGTGTGCTTCCAGTATTTATTTATTTTTTCAAATTCACTGAATATGCATTTGAATACAAAATACAAAATTACTCAAATGCATATTTATAGACCCTGAATTATTGGTGAATTTATGTGAACACTGTTATGCAAAACTAAATTCAACCTTATTTTAAATGTTGTTTCTGGTAAAGTGGATAATTTTTGAAAAAGAAAAAAAAAATAGATATAAAAAATTATGAATGCTAATAAATCACTACCACTGCTCATCTTGCTTTGATAATTGCAATAATTGTAAATTCTTCTTTTTTATATTTATGAAAATTTATGAAAGAATCAGAACTACAAACTCTTTTAAAAAAAGAACCTGCAGCCCTAAGTCCTGTCACTGATGTGAATCTGGTTGCTACAACCCATAGATAATCAGATAAACAGATGGTGATTCCCAGGTTCGCCAATAATCAAGTGCCAAAAATGTGATACACACTTTTTTTCACATCAACAAGCAATTCCTTCCTGATGTTTAACATATAATAGGGAAAAAGACTGATTTCAACATCCTGAGTGATTCTAACTCTGCCAAACATACACATGTACAAACACACAAATGCTCGTTTTAGTAATTTGCTTAAATGTACCATTCATTGATGAAAGTTAGTTGTTTATTTTATATTTGGTGAGTTGGAACCATGTCTGATTTATTTTTTTGTCAGAAAAAGTTTTTTTTTATGAATATAGTTTTTGTTTGATTTGTATTTCATTTCTCATGATCACTGTAGAAAACTTTACGTTTTAGACCCCTGGTAGCGCAATGTTGCCCTGAGGCAACAAACCCAAATCCGGTTCCGGGAGGTGTCAGGGTCCGATTTTATGATTGATATGTAATTAAGGGCCAAAAAGCTCCCAAAGAATGCAGGAAAATATTTTTTCCTAAAAAAATAAAAAGTCATGCCATAGAAGGTTAAGATTGGAAGAGGTTTCATACTGTCATGACATAGTGGGTGTTTCAGCAATTATGTAAAAAAATTATTAAAGTTACATAAAACTGTATGTAACTTTAATAAAATATAATCTGTGGAAAAAATTTACTAACTAGAAACAACCAATCAGAGCTAAGAGGCGGGTCTTAGCAATGTCAATCACAATTTCATATAGCTGCTCATCCTCTTTCACTCTCCCCCTCGCTGAGACCCTCCTCCTGGCTCTGATTGGTTGTTTTTGGTCGGGAACACCTCATTTCTTCAGAGGACAGGTGGAGAAGATCCATTTTTCCCACAGATTATTTGTCTGATATCAATCTGTCACAACATGGTGACAGTTTCAACAGATATGTAAAAAAGAAACCCATATTCTTTATAAGAGTTACATACTGCAGCTTTAAGGCTAGCTGAGTGCTTCATGGTTTGGAAAACGGTTTTGTTATTGTGACATTGACAGATTAAAATTGTGTGTCTGCGCACCGCTCATCTCAGCGGAGACTCATGATTGATGTTCCTCCTCAACAGCTGCTCAGCCTCTGCCACACACCTTCCTGCTCCCCAAGCCGCTCCCGGTGCCTCAGCCCCTCCACGGCCCCATCCCATTCATCCCCGCTGTCGCTCGCCCGGAGGTCGGCCAGAGAGAGCCCAGGGAGTCGGGTCTAAATGCAAATGGCTGGCTGCACAGAAGCTCCGCAGACTGGGACGTGAATCCCCACATAAGCTGGAACCTGTCAGGAGAGAAGCAGCAGGACGACGACAGAGTGGGGAAACATGCAGACTGAGGACAGGGAATACAAATGAAATACTTTCTTTCATTAAATCTCTCCAGTTTAATTATTTTTTGTCTCTGTTTTGAGTCGTTGTGGCATAGTTTATTACCTGTGGATTAAAATTCACAACATTTGTAAACTATTTATGGGTTTGGACTTCCTTTTTAATAGAACTGCTGATAAACCGTGCATCTTTTATGGGGCGGCAGGGGAACTAAACTTGTAAACAATTACCAACATAGGATTTGTGTTTTGGTAAATAAATCAATGCGTTTGCAGCATACATTATTTAGCTGTTTGTCTTGCTTCCTATCCCGCTGCTTTGAGCTTTATGAAAATGACATGAGTGGTATGCCATAAATGATGCATTCAAACAGGGACTGAGAAATTTTCATCAAAGCGGGTCCCACGTGTCTGTCTCTGCAGCATCAGGACCAGCTCCCTCTTCTTGCAGTTACCACTCCAACAGAGCAGGGGGCAGTAAAGAGATTGAGGTGCAGAAGAGCTTTTACAGGGCTTGCTCCTTTTACAGTTAGCCGGTGAATGAACCGGGCAGATGGGATGCCGAATAGTGAGGGAGGAGTCTGAAAAGCGTTTTAGTGCTGGAAGAATCAGGAAGATAAAGCCACGGCAGTTAAAGTTAATTAAGTTAACTTTAAGGGTTGGAAGACAATTTCACTCGTTTTATTTAGCTGTGTTTCTTTAGCAGAACTTGAAATTTAAGCAAAAACAGGACTAGTAATTTTTATCTTGTTTACCATAAATTGACTTTTTATAAATGTATATTTTTCTTTTGAATGCACAATTTTAAAAAATCGTAAATCAAAATTTTCAGGTAAATATGTGATCCCGGTGTTTGAAGGCCATGTAGGGACGATAACTCTCATTAAAACCAAAAATAAATCAATAACTTGATAGATGTAAATAAATAATACACCAAAGCTTGTAATTTCTTCTTTTAAATTTACAATTTACATTTATTTTCATGAAAAAAACGCCACCGACCCCTTTGGTACGCCGCTCGTCTCGCCGGTTAGTGAATGGTGCAAAGCCACGTTTCTAGGGAGAAGCTATGTAGATAAAGATGTTTCACTCTGATCATATTTTTGGATATCATAAATTTCATTAATTTTTTGTACTCGCACGTTCATTTTGTTACATATTATAAATATTTAAATGTAAACGACAAAAACAATGAAAAAGAAATTATTTTCCCCAATACTTATTTAACTCTTTCGCATTTTCATTTTTGATTTTGTGTATAACGTAAAATAATGTATAAAATGCAAAACATGCCATCCATCTGCGTTCTGTCATAATTAAAGAAACTATTACCAATTTTATTTAGCTATTTCTTATTTCTTGTTTCCAGACCGAAACGTTATTTTTACGTTATTTTTTAGGGCAACGTGACTCCTCTGTTATGTTTTAGGATCTTTGACTGCCATGTTATTTTGGCGCGGAATATTCAGTTATTGTACCGCTCTGTAGCGCGGGAGTTGATGTTTTCGGGCATACATGTTGGAGCCGAACTATACTTAATTACTAAGTTTTAAGTCAGCATCAAGCGAAGAAAGTGTTTAAAGACAACATGCAGCGGAGCATCGCGTAAGTAACGACTGTGTAAACAGTTTAAAGTTTTAATTTACTGTGTTGAAATAGTCTATGTGTCTCTAATGCAATAAACCCCCACGTGATATGTGTTATATGTTGTTTTTGCTGTTAAGTTGTGTGTTAAAACGGTTCCTACCTCGACGAATAGCAGTGTGTTTGTGTCAATAGTTGTATGCTAGCACTAGCATAACATAGTTATAGCTAACTGTGGTTTAGCTCTCAAAATGTTTATGAAAGTAAAGCACTAATCATACGGTCAAGGCTCTGGGACGCTTTTCAGCTTGAAGTAGCTCATGTTGTTTAAACGAATAGTGGTTGTGAAGAAGCTTTATGATGCTAAGCACTGGGATACACCCAAAGCAAGCTAGCAAGGTTAAAACACGGAAAAGCCACAAACATATGGGGTGCTTATGGGGTTTTAATGTTATATAACAACACAAAGTTGCTCCGTAATTGTCAACTGGAAGTGTAATGTTGCTGGACTTTTGTTGTTTCGTGAAAACGTGTTGCCTCTTATATTTAAAGTATCTATTTATATTCTTTTCTAGATCGTTTTTTCAGCCCAGGATCAAGGTTAAAGACAGCCAGAAGAAAACTGCAGATGAACCAGTGAACAAGTAAGTTGTTTTCCATGTTAAATCATAAATAACGTGAGAATGCTGCAGTTGTTTCATTTATCTATCTGCAGAAATGAAGCTTTGCATCACAAAACTCACCCATCGTATTCAAAATACACTTTTTGTTTACCAGATTGCATCTTATGAAGTTCATAAATAAAATTGCTGTCATTTTATTTGCCTATATATACGTAGTAAGCTGCCTAGGGAACTTTTAAAGTAAATTTGAGTCTAGTATGTATTAATATAATTTTGCATTAAATTCTCAGCGTAAATTTTCCCTCAAAAGATTATTAACTGGAAATTTTAAAACAGCTAATCTGTTTACTTGTATATTGCCAATTTATAACAAACTGCACATATTTGAAATACTTACATGTTAATCTTAAAATTTTAGAATATTGAGAAGGAGTTAAATGGTTTTGCCACTCTTTTCTATAAATGAAACCAGGTCTAAATAGCTCTGCTCACATCGGAGTAGCAAAAGCAAATGAGATGGATTAGCAGTGCTTGCTAACAGTTAATTGTGTCAGTTAGTGCATGTTACTGTGGAATATTGTCTCTGCTGTCCTGATATTGAGCTGTTAGCATATCATATAGCAACAGTCTTCAGTCAGAGGCCTCATCAGGTTTGACATATGACTGACTGCTACTGGAGATTCCTTCTGCTCACAGCATCACCATCCACAACAACTCTGTGTGAAATGAGTTTGGTCAACATTTAGTTTCCCTTTGGGATAAATAAAAAAAATTTTAACTGAATTGAATCTTGTATAGAATCATTACACAGAGAGAGGAATAGTTTGAATGTTTCTCATTGTAATTTGGCTTACAAATAAATATCCTGCAGGTTTTATTGGTACCGTCCTAATAATTATCCAAAATGACTGATAAATAATAAATCTGCATATTAACATTTTCAACAGTTATTGAAACATATTAAAAAAAATTATTGTGATTTAACTAATATAGACAGGTTTTTAGAGCATATAAAAAATAGTCTTTTTATACCACTGGGTATTTATCGTATCATATTATTTGTCATTTATTGCGATACATTTCTTTCAAGAATTTTGGTTTATCATTGTCAAGATAAATTACAATTTATTGTTTAAAACCCTCCAAAACTGTCCATATTGTTGGGATTGTTAGTTTTACTATTATTCTCCACTGTTTGTATAATAAAGGTGTATCAGTAGATAGCAATACAATTAAAAATATGATTAAAAGCGGTTACTGTGTGCAGCTTACTGACTCAAATCACACTTCTCTATGTGAATGAAGCGCGTTACAAATTGAATGAATTTGTGTTACAAATGGGAATATTTCTCAAGAGCAGTATTTGTGTTTGTGGGGCTATAATTGCTGTGACACAAAAAAATAAAGTAATAAATAGTTCTTATCGTCACATTTGTCATGATTACAACAGAACCACAACATATCGTGATAGAACCTTCTCCCCATGCCGCTCTCCTCTGGTGATCAAACTATTTTTGGTATATTTTAGCTGACTGGGAATGCTAATGTTTTATAGAAGCTGTGTCTTAACGGGGATGAGGCTGCCTGAGTGTGAACTTATTTTCTGACACTCATTGCAGTTAGAAGCTGATCAACATGAGGAACATATGCGGTTTGGTGGAATAACAGTTCTCTGTAGATGTGTGAATTACTCTCTGAAAGCGTTAATGATCAGAAGATGCTGTGAAAACTTTCCTGCTCAATCCGGAGCCGCTTTGAAGATGAAGTGTTCATTATCACTGTAGTGTGTAATCTTTAAAGCAAGTCTTAAAACTCGCTTTAATTGACTGGCCTTTATGTAATGATCCTCATCACAGCTGTGACCGCTTTCTTTTATTACTCTGATTTGATTTCTCTTCCTGCTGACCCCCGTCTTTTTTTTTTTTTCCTTTAATTTTCTTGGCGTGTGGTTTGTGTTTATGTTCCTTGTCTTTGTGTGTTTCCAGACCCATTAAAAGCCCCTTGAAGGTGCAGAACGGCGTCCAGGAAGCGGATTCGCCGATCAAGAAGGTCGCCAAGCGCAGCCGGCAAATCCTGGACAGCGACGAAGACGAGGCGCCGCTTGTAAAAGAACAAGGCGACAAAGGAGCTCCCGCTAAAACCGAGAAGGTAAAAACACCCGTGATAAATCCACTGGAGCTGCGGTAATGAAGAGCTCCCACAGGCTTATCGTTGGCGTTTTGTTTATTTAGTGATGGGGAACGTCTCACTGTTGCACATCACTGTCAATAAGATCCATTTTGAAAAGAGCTGATTATCAGCGCTGGCTGCCGTTCAACCACCTGTTATATGATAAACACTCCTCTTAACCGCCCCGCTCACTTTGCGGGGTGACGTGTCTGCAATTATTCATTATTTTCTCTCAGAGGGGAGAGAGCGTGATGGATATGCGAGGCTAGTCGGTGTGACCCACCTCTCTGCTTGTTTATGTGTGGCCAGGTGGTAATAATACATCCTCTCCTGTCCTGTTGGCAGCAGAGCATCTCCAGTAGAGATAATGTCAGTCGGCACCTGATAGCTGCTTTTGTCTGTGATTTATCTGTTGGTTCAATTCACTGATGTCTAATTGCTCCTCTGAAACATGTAAAAACTGTCCAAAATTAACTAGAAAGAGAATTTATAGGCCAGTTATAGTTTTATAACTACAAACGGTGCCATAAAATGAGGCCTAAAAGAGATGAAGTGCTTGTCAGAGCCATTGGTGTTGGACTGCTGTGGAAAAGCTCCGGATTCTGTCAGATTTCTTCTGTTTTTTTGCAATTTTGTTGCACTTAAATGTTTCATGTGATCAGAAAGAAATCGCATCTGATGGCAGACATGTCGATCTTTCAGTATTTTACTTTGACCATGTAATTGATCAACTGGATACTTTGAAAATAAATTTGCTTAATGGAAACATGTCAGTTTAGAAACAAATTGTTACACAAGGTATTTTTTGGTTTTTATTTTCCCCAAACTGATTTTTATATTTAAATGATCTGGAGATTCTGTTTATATTATGTGACTAACTAGAGGAAATCTAGAAATACAATAATTATTATTTTTTTAAATAATTTGTCAGCATTTAATTGAGGCTTGATACTCTTGTTTTTTTGTGATGTTTTGTTTTATTTTATCTGATCTACTTACTATTATCATTATTATTATTTTTGTGTTTTTTTGCTCTCTTTTTCTCAATTTATACTATTATGTTATTGTTATTGCACTTTGGTGCAGCTTTAAACCTGTTTTTAAAAGTATAAATACATTTGACTTGACAATAATTCTATAAGATTCAATAATGTATCAAATTCCAAAAGCTTATATATCTATAAAAAAAGTTTTGTGCATAAAATTCTGTAACTGAAATTACCCGTATCAGGCTAGCTTCGATGCCTGGCTTTTTCTTGAATAAAAAAACATTAACAAAAAAACATTTTATTATTTGAAAATGTTCTCGAGACAATATTATTGTTTATTTTTTATGTCCATTTATGTCCAGCATGACCGGCCTGAGAACAACTAAACTCTCTTCAAACTTTTATATTTTTGTCATTTCTGTTTTTTTCAGTTAAACGCTTTCAAATCAAATTGTAGTCAACTATTTTCCCAAAAAATGTTTCCTGTAAACCCCCATTTTAAATCAGCTCTACTTTTGGAGCTTTCCATTTGTCCTGGATTCGATTCTAATTATAAACAACTTTGTTCCTGTTGCCTCCGTCAGGGTCATGTTTTTCTTCCTGCAAGCTGCAGCTAAATAGCCATCATGTCTTATTACCAGTTTCAGAGGTGTGTTTGTGGAAATGATGCTTTATGTGGAAATAGCCCTGGAACATTATTAAGGCCTGGGAACGGCTAAGAGGTAGTTTCCAGTTTCTGCAATGAGTCGTTTTCTTTTTGTCCTTGAATTATTTTCTTGCTATTAATTGTAAAAATCTCTTAAGTCGAGGATTTAAAAAAGACGTTGTTGTTTTATAGATGAACGTTCCAGCGATTGCTTGTGATGCTTAATTCATTAAGACTACAAGCAGCATGTATTTAGATGCTGATTTAAAATGACTGAGAGCTTTCTGTAAACGATGGAGAAGATTTGATTCGAATGAAACCAAACGTTTATTTACTGTGGAGCTGAATCTGGTGTGTGTGAGACGCTCTGGATCCTCTGGATGTATGTTGTGTTTTTTATTTTTCTCTGTTTGCTGTTAGCTTCTCTGTTTAAAGCTTTAAATCTGCCCTCAGTCCTGTCCTCTCATCATGCAGCCTATTTTTAATTTTTTTTTTTATGTTTGGAAAATGTCTATGTATTTAAATGTCTTGAACCTAAACTGATCAGTGTTTAAACGAAAAACTTTGTGTTTTCCATCCCTTTTTGTAATGTTTACTGATGCTTCTGTTTGTTTTTCAGACGGACGATGTGTCCCAGGCCGTTCCCACCCCGTTGTCTCCAACGCCGGCCCCATCCACACCCATAACCCTGGAAACCCCGGAGACGTCGGCCTCCTCGACGTCTTCAGGGTCGCCCAGTTCTCCCAGTTCCACCTCCACGTCTAGAATTGTGAAACGCAAAACTGGTCAGTATCCAATCGGAGTGGATTTTCATAAATACAAACCTCAGAATAACTTTCCATTTCATCATTTTTTTCTCATTCTAACTAAAATGCACCTTCATTTTGATTTCATGTGTTCAGGGATGTGTTTTAGGGTTTCATTTTATGGAGACAATGAGCCTGGTTCTCTGATTGGCACGAGCTAAGAGAAAAACCTTTGAAAACCTTTTGCTGCCTCAAACTCCTGCTGTTCTTTTATTCTGAATCAGCCTAAAAAACCTGAAGTCATCTGAACTGAGTTCTTTCTTTTAATTTATCAAAAATTTATGCAGTGTTTAAAACAAAAAAAGCAACACATTTCAAAGTCTGAGTCATGAAATTCTTAAAAATGCTCATATTTCAACTCAACAACCTTAAATCATATTCAAGTTAAATGCTAAAGTTGAACATTTATCAATAAATTTTCATCAATATTTTCATTTATATATATATTTAAAGTTTATTGTTCTTAGGAATTTTAATTAGGAGAAGGTCAAACTCTGAGAAACTAATTTAAGTTGATAATTTTATACTTAACCATATTTTGTCAAATGTATTAAATAAAAAGAATCAGGTAGATATGTCAAGTGAGTTTTTTCTTTTTCAATAATTTGTCTTAAATGTGAATTATAATCTTAAAATGTCTTAAATGTACTGAAACTTGAAAATACCCTTTTTTTTTTTAGATAAAAAAAACATTTTTTGTAAAGTTATAAAAGCAGATCTGTGTCTAAACATACTGATCAGGATTAACCTGGTTTTCTCTCAACTCTATTTTTCTATTTTTATTTACTTCATTTTTTAAAACTTATTTTTCAACATTTAAAATAAAAATAGCACTGCATTTTTAAGGTAATTGTTTCAAATCAAACTGAAAATGAAGGGATTTACTTGGCAGATGCATGAATCCATATGTCAACAGTCTTTTACCTTCTGTATTTAATTTTTTTTAGATTTCTTTGGGCGCTAGTGGCTTTTAATAAACAGTAATTTGACATAAAAGAGGATGAAAAGATGATAGAAATAACATGCAGCAAATGGTCAGAGACAGAACTTTAAGCCCAAAAGTGCTTAAAATTCTTCATTTAGATGCATTTTATAATTAGACAACAAAAAGTTTTGCTTTTCTTGTTCCCAGTAAAAAACACAACAGATTCTGATCAACTGCAAATCTGTTTTTGCACAAACCAGCTTCCTTTGGTTGGGTTTTCTTTCATTCAAAATGCTGCAGCTGCTTGTTGTTCTTGTTGTAAGACGTGAGTTTGCTGGTCTGAGCTCAGATTAGGAATCACAGCTTCAGACGACCGTTTCCCCTGTAAACTCCTCTGTGCGCTAACTTCCTGCTCAGTCATTGTTAGCAGCCAGCCGCCCTTAGCAGCTCTCTCCGTTTTAATGGTATTTTCACATGCAGTTTATGGAGTCGGAGCACAAACAGCCTCTATCGATTTTCTCAGACAATTCTGCAATATCTGACAGCTGGGCAACATATTAGTCTCCACTTAAACACCCTGCTGACTCAAATGGGGGATTTTTATCAGCTTAAGTGGACTAGTTTGACAAACTCTTCTGTAGAAATGCAGTTTAACCAGAACCAGTGTGTATCCAAATGACTTGGTGTCAGTTTACCATCACTTTAACATCAACCAAATAAAAAGACACAAACACAAAGTTTTTTCTCACTGTCTGAAGTTAAATCAGACCAAACTTTTCTTGTTTTTTCTTTGTTAGAATTAACAAAATTATTTCTATTTGCTGAATACCAGAACAATTTCTAGAGATTTTCTTTGTAACTTTCTTCAAATTCATTAGTTTAAATAAATTTGTTCTGTATCAGAGATAACTGTCTTTTAAATGACTTGATTTGCTATCAAACTGACAGACGATGAAAACGTTTATCACAAACTTTGGTACAGGCATGTGTTTTATTGGTTTTGCTCAAACAATATTGAGGGATTGGAATGGTCTAGTCAAAGTTCACCTCGGAATCTGCGGCTGGAAAGACTTGCAGTAGTGAAACGTAATGCTGACTCAACAGCTGAATTCAAAATGACACTTTTTTGATCTCTATTTGTACAAAATGTTAGAAATTGACGATTATTTTAATAATTGATTAATTATGATTAATTCATCATTTCAGCCCTTGTTGTAACCTGATTGACTTGAACTCTTCTCCTAAATGTTGCTGTAACCCAACAACAACGAAGACCCGAAGCCAAACTTCAGTTGAAACATTTTGAACTTTGACACCAGCAGGCGATTTTAATTTGTTCCTCCTCAAGCTGCTTGACTTGATCATTTGCTAGCAGGAGCCTAATGGGTGCAAATAATCATTCCTTCACATCGACGGGGGGAAAACAAGACATTAATCTCAAGCTGCAATCATTAAAAGTTTGTTGAGCACAAACAGCTGACCCGGCTGCTGCCCGTTTGGGTTTCATTTCTGTGCCGTCTCCCTGGACCGCCTCTCCCATTGACAACCTTTAGACTCGATCGTGTTCCACCGTCTCTCATTAATCCTATCTGCTGAATCACAAGCACGCCCCCCGTCCTCCAGCTTTTATCATTTGTTTCTGCATGTATTTGCATTATGATAATAACGTTATTACTGATGCATTGTTCTTGCAATGTTTGGTTTCTGCTGACTGGACCGAACCAGCAGAGTGTTGCTCTTCTGGTATTGTTGCTGATTTTTTCCCCCATTGATTCGATCCGTTTCCTTTTTGAGGTTTTCATGTGTGGATTATTGTCCTGCAGGTTCAGTTAGCGTTTGATCTCCTCAACATTTAACAGCAGAGGTTTGCTTGTATCTGCTTCATTATTGGCAATAAATATAAATTAGAAAGGTGAGTGTTTTAATTAGGATTACTTTGCTTGCATTTTTTTGTCTTCCACACCTGCAAGGTAAGCTCATTGGGTGAAAATGAAAGCTACTCGGAGCTAAAGACTTTTCTAACACTTCAGCTTTGTTTTCATTAAGGAAAGCAACGCTCCTTTTGCTTTTCCTTTCGCCAAAATAAAATCAGCTCATTCTCTTTTCATCATCTCGTTCCCTTTGTGTTGGATGGCTGCACCGTTTGGTAACAGGCGTGCCTGCTACCATCACTGTCGGGGAAGAGATCGCATTAAAGCAACACACTAATTCGACCTGAAATTGCATTCTTAATGTCCCGGGTTAATGCTTTCATTATGATATCTGGAAGAAAAACAACAACAGCAGTGATACCTTCACTAGAATCTTAACAAGAAGCAAAACAGAGGCAGATGTGGAACGGAAACCAGAATTGCCCCCAAGCACTGCTGTTGCATACAATTATAGAGGAAATTACACTGGAACTGCAAGCTGCTTGGCTGCATAATATCTTTCTGGATGAAATTAGTGTTTTCATTACCAAAGTACGTATCTGTGACACTCTCTCTTCTGTTTTTTTGGTTGGCCTACATCTGCAGTAAGAGAGTAGAGTCATCCTGTTTTTCATCTCCACATTTCTCTCTGTTTAATCACGGCATAATTTCATCTGGGACCCCCTTCACTTCATTATTTTTTGCTTTTTTTTTTTGTCTCTCTCTTAATTTAATTCCTCTCCTGATGCGTGCAGCGAGGAAGATGTTCCCCAAGAGGAAGCTGGATGAGAGCGAGAGTCGGAAAGGGGAGTCGGAGGTCGCGGAGGAGCAGGGTCAGCAAAACAAACGACCCCGCCTGGAGAGCGGTGTCAGCAGTGCAGGTACGCTTTCTTCCTCTGCAGCGAGCCTGATAACAGGGGTCACATCCTGTGCAGGTCTGGAAGGCCCAGGTGAATGTAGAGGGGGAAAAAATAAAGCAACACATTGAGTAGTTTATTAGAAACCTCTGAACACAATCAGTTCTCCGTTTTCTTTAGGGTGGCATTTTTGGTGATGGACCGAGGAAAAAGCAGAGTGCATTTCTCTTTAAAAAATAGATGGAAAGTGAATGTGAGGTTAACATTTTATTTTTTTAGAAATAAAAACCTGAACTTTGACTAGGACATTTTAAATCTTAATGTAAATAATTCTATCGTATCTCTGACTGTATGTCTAAGTTCACTTAACTTTTCATATGTTCAAGACTTTGTGTGAGTTTGTGAGTTTCTGCATACACTCACCTGATTATCCAGTCAGATTAATAAAATGAGCTGCTTAAATTGTAAGTTTTGCAGCTCATTTTATTGTTTTAAGTCTTAAAATTTGTCCAAGTTCAGTTTACTAACTCAGTTTGTAATGTTTAATCAAGACTGTTCAGTCTGAGATTCACAAAAAAGAAAACAGAAAACAAAACGATTCACTGAATGTTCATTTTTAGACTAAACATTCAAAATCTTTTTTAACTAAACATTGATTACTTTTCAGCTTCAGCTTATTACTTCTCAAAAAGGTAAACGACTTTAACAGTTTTTGTTCAAAGTTTGCAACAATTTTGCTTAAACCCAAAGACTATAAAGACTTTGTTGTGTTTTCTGGTTTCTACAGTCACTTTTTTATTCTGCTGCTATTTTTCTTTGGACTGCCACAAACTTTTCCATCTCTCCTCCTCTACCAGTGTTGAACCCCAGTGATCCTGAGAAGGCTTCTTATTCTAATGGGTTGAACAGGCAGACTGTTAATTAGTTTGAGCACTGCTGCCACCTACTGACCGGAGGCTTGTTTATCATTCAAGCGTGACACTTGATACAAAAAATCCCTCCCCACAAAGTGATGTTTATTATCTTCATTTGTCTTTCAAACGCATTTTTTTTCTGTCCCTGCTGAAGAAAAGCATCCCCAGAGCATGATGCTGCCACCGCTATGTCTGAAAGTCACTGCTGGATTCCCTGGTCTTCATGATGCTGTTTGTTCCCTAAAATTCTCTAAAGTTTTATTTCATTCCACTTCATGATTATGCACTACTTTCTGTTGATCTGTTACATAATCCCCTCATTAAAACGAACAGGAAAAAAAAAAACACTTTCTGGTTGAATATGGAGAAGTTGAACGGTTAGGATTACCGTTTGCAAGGCGTGGTGCCTTAAAATTCAAACGCTCAGAAAAAAACATGCCACAATTCTTGCATGAAATGTGATACCACTGATTTTTCTTTTATCTAACACTTACAAGCTTCTCCAACCATCCATAAGAAATTAATTGGATTCACTAATTGACTAGGCGATCAAAAGGAAAATTGCAGTTATGAGAATTTATCAGATGGTAATCATTAAAAACGTACTTTTTGCTTGCATCTCTGAGATGTATGCAGCCTGAGCTTCTGGTCTGACAGAGGAAATATTTTAAAGCCACATTAATCTCCTGTTCTGCTACTTCTGGAAATTTTCTTTGCTGAATGAAGAATTGGGAGAAAACAAGAGTGTTAATGACTCGCAAATGATCCTTAGCTTCTTCCCTGACACAACTGTTCCTTTAATCCACAATAAAACCACATAATACGGAAACATAGGCAGCAAGATGGCAAATAATGTGCAAATGGAAACTAAAACATTACAAGTAATTGGTTTTTCCTGCAAAGGATTATTTTATCTTTTAATTTGCTGGTGTTTATTTGGGGCAGTCCCTCTGACTACGGCCCATAAAGGATCAGGGGAATCTTCCTGAGGGCAGTTTTTGTTGTTGCATTTAGACCATGGAGGAATGATAACAACCAGGCAGTCGTTAAGATGATTCCTCATGTTTTAAATCCATTTTTTATATAGATTTAACGCCTAGAGACGAAGAAGACTGTTGGTTTTATTTTGTTATTTCCCTATATAAATAAACCAAGCTAAATTGAAGCTTTGTGTATTTATTTCTAAAAGCTAACAGGTTTTTTTGTGTCTTTTTATACCATTGTACCATGTGTCTTATCAATTCAGTTTTTTTTCTCCATGTCAGAGTTTGAACTCTTAGGGATCAAATGATCTTAAATAAGGAGAAAAGACATCCTTACTTGTACTTTCTTTCTGAAATGGTCATCAATACAGAAAAGGGAGAAAAAAGAAAACCTCACCACATGAAGGAAATCCTATTTAGATTCTTTTTGATCTAAAAATCCTTTTCCAGGCCTTATATGATTGTCCCTCTGTAGCCCTCTATTTTTCTATGTTTTATGGCCTAATTGTGCAGCTGCTGCTATAAAGGCTACCATGCATTAATAGGGATGTAATGATACTTAAAACTCCAAAAACATGGCAAGACTTTATATTCACAAGAATGGGACGGGATGAGATTTTAATATTATTTACAGATATTTAAGACTGACACATTTTCTTTCTTGCTATTTGAAGTTAAATCAGACTAACCTTTTCTTGTTTTAGGTCAGATACAATTATCATTCAGAGGTTTCTATTTCTATTTTCTAAATGCCAGAAAACAAGAAAAAATTTAAAGGATCTTGTTCTTTGTAACTTTCTTTGTATTTTGTGTTTTAGCATTTAATTTGAGCTGGAATCTTGTTAACCTTAACAAGATGTTGTCTGCATTGCTCCAATGAGCTGAACATTTATTATTCCTAATGGCTCAGTGACTAACTGATCTTTTCAATTGAAATAAAGGTTGTCTTATATTTTATATGGTAAAGTTTTTTAAAGTTGAGGGATTCTTATTAAATTATTGTTCTTGTATCAGTTTTTTTTGTACTTGTTTGTGAAAACAATTGAGGTGTTTTGTCATGTTCTTCATTTAGTTGTATTTTATCAGGCATTTGTAGACTCTGCAGTAGCAGTAATGTTCATTAGAGCTTTTTCTTCATTAAGCTCAGCTTATTGAGGATTTGCTATTAATTAAGTGAGCCATGCTTTGCACAGCCAACTTTTAAATGTGAGTAGCCTATTTTAACTTGAACAGCTTAATAAAAGCACATTGTATGGCAGACATTGTATTTAATTTCTGAAAATACTAAAGTGATTGTTAAAAAAAATCCCCCTAATTCCAACTAGACCTTCTAAACTTTGACAGTCATCCTACTGAAATTGAGTTTTCCTGACATGAAGAGGTGATTTCAATAAGTTAATTCAACAAGAGGTTAAATCATGTGGGTTTTTTTTATTATACTGTGATTGGCTAGAACAGGAAAGTCCCATCACTGACCTCTAAAATCACAATGCATGTTTTTAATTTTGGCACAGAGAAGGAAAACCTAAATGCTTGCTGTTTAGCCAGAATGGCTGTACTGTATCAAAGCCCTTTTTAATTGCACCAGCATGAATGATTTGTTAAAAAGCATCGGAGTCCATTGTTTCTCTAAATGAGTTCTTAAGAACAGGGTAGTAATCCTACCTGTAATCCAGCTTGTAAACCAAACAATTCTGCTGCAGAAGGAGTTTCATAACTATACCTTTAACCTCCTGATGAGTTGGAGAAGCTTTTTATTTCTTTTACTGTCGATGGACAGAAAAGTTTGACAACCACTTTATCCCCAGTTGCTGCTTTCACTTTGCCCAATTTGCTGGTTTGTGTTTTGACAACTCATCTCATTAAGACCAAAATTATTAAGCTAAAGCAATACCACTGGTAGATGTATAGACATTTCTCACATTTCTGCTTTTTAGATCATTAGTTTTTAAAATAAAAAGTAGTCTTCAACTAATGATTTCATTTATTGGAGGAAAAAGCTATCCACACCAATCTGGCCTTGTGTAGAAAAAAGTAATAACTGTCTTATTAAGTTATGATTTAAGTGTGATTAACAGCATTTTTTTTTCTTTCGGAAAGCTGAGTTTTATTTCAATCAGGCCTGATTGCTGCCAGACCTGAAATCACTTAAATAACAAGATACGTCTAACAGGATGAGGTGAAAAGATATTAAAGGCAACATATCATAACTAGTAGACAATGGAGGAGAAATCAGAACCACATGAACTGACATCAGTTGATTTAAGCCCACTAAAATGAATCAAAAAGCCAATCGAAGACTCGTCAGGCATTTTGCTGTCACTGATTGAACCACACAAACTGTTTTTGTTTTTGAAAGTAATTCTCAAGTGGAATATCCAGCAATCAGTTTGATAATCAAGCCCACCTATGATATGCTGCAAGATTGCAATCCAAAGCATACTCAGAAGTCCTCTGACTGAGTGTCCTAGTCAAAGTTTGTGCTTAAAATCATGTTAAATATCATCCAATGTGGCTGAATTGAAACAATTCTACAAAGGGTGGGCCAAAATGCGATGTAAAAGACACTTTGCAAGGGTGGCTCAATCAGTTATTAGGTTTGGTGGAAGTAACTGCTTAACATGAGTCAGCTTTTTTAGTTAATTAATAAAATCAAAATAATCTTTTTTTGTCCCTCAGGAAATTCAGGGGCACCAGCAGCAAAGTGACAGTTAAGTTGAAGAATGTAGATTCACACAAATGTAAAAATATAAAATCCAAAAGCAAAGGTAGCACCCGCTGGTTCAAAGAAAAGTGTAGCTAAGTAAGATGATTTAAGAAATGTACAAGATGGGTATTTCTGGATAAAAACCAGACTATTTGCAAAGATGTGAAAAAATAGTAAACACTGAGTTTGTGGGAGCAGTGATGATTATAAAGTCTTACAGCTGCTGGGAGGAAGGACCAATCACAACGCTGCTTAGTGCGCTAAGGATGCAGGAGTTTGAACGAGCTCTCCAGTTCATGCATGAGATAGGAAACATCAAACAGCAGTGTTAGTTCTTGAAATCTAAATCCTCATTTGAAAAGTGTTTATTTTTCTTAAATTATCTTTTGTCTAATGATCCAAAACATGCAAAAATCGTAAAAATTTCTAAGGGCATATATGCGTTTTCCCAGCATTTATCTGTTGTGTTTCCCAGCTTTTCTGACAACTTTTTGATAAATTTGAGATGGTAGAGCTAAATTCAGCATTTTTTGGCTTTATTTAATGTGTAGCTCAGAAAATTAAAGTTTTATGCCGGTTTTCTCAACCAGCCAATACCATGACCCCGTCCGTCTGCTGGGAGTCGTTGCTACAAGTTTGTCAATAGCAATTTCCCCTCCTACCTGAGTGTCTCGAGTGAAAAGGAAAGCTCAGAAATATCACCTGCGGCGTTTATTGAAGAAGAAAGTATCTTCAAACATGGCCTCGCTTAAAAAAAAAAAAAGAAAAAAATGGCTGCCCTCAGTAAACCTGCTGGCATTTATCTCTTCAATGACTTCACTCCTTTTCTGTCTTCCCCTGTGTAGAGAACACCGATGAACCCATGGAGGAGGGAGCAAAGGAAGAAAAGGTTGAAAAGCCAGTGGCTGAGGCTAACAGCCCAGACGAGGAGGTGGGGAACGAGAAAACAGAAGGAGAGAAGGCCAAGAAGGAGGAGGAGCAGGTAGAAGAAAAGATCTCTGATGAGAAAGAAAAGAAAGCTGAGGGGGCGGAAAAGAAAAATGAAGCAAAGGAGAAGACGGATGATGAGAAAAGGCCCTCTGTCGCCAAAGACAAGGTGTTTGAAAAGGACACGAAAGACACAGGGAGCCCAAAAAGTCAAATGGAAGAAAAAAAGCAGAAAGAGGCGAAGGAGCAGAAAGATAAGGAGCCGGCCAAGAAAACCCCAATCAGCAGTTTCTTTGGTGAGGAAGAATTTGCATTGCTCTGCGCTTGCATTAAAAATGTTTCCCAAAAAAAAAAAAAAAGTGCTGCGCTTTAATCTGTGTGAGAAGACAGCACATTTCTGCCCGTCATCAAACCCTTGCTCACCTTTTTCTGTTTCTTTTTCTGCCTTTATTAGCTCCCAGAAAAGCAGCAGTTAAGACAGAGAAACCAGAGAAGAACAAAGGAGAGAAAAAGACGAGTGCAGAGAGGAAGAGCTCCGATGAGGAACAGAGAGATGCAAAAGGGTGAGAGAAGTTGTGACTGGAAGTTGCGTCCAGCTCGGGTTTGTTTGGTCGGCTGCTGTGCTGCAGAATCTGCAAATAAGCAACATGGAGTAGATAGTTTATACACATTAGGTTTCTATTGATTGAACTTCTGTTTCCATTAGATGCATAAAATTCACAGTTCAGCTGAAATCAGGACAGTTTGAAGTTCCTGTGTAACACAGCAGAGTTCTCATATTTATTCAGTTTTAGTTTTGTGATCTTCATCTTGCTGAATGAGTCTTTAGTTAGTAATGCATTTTAGGAAAATGGTAAACAGTAATGCACTGTTACCATGTGACGTAAGCGGTTCCTACACCTGGAAGAGTTTGGCTTTCAGGATTTTTCAGAAATGGAAACAGGGTAACAGCTCATTTCCCAAATATTGTCTGGTTGTCTGTGGACCTCCATTCACCGTCTATTTATCGTTAATCTAATTATTCAAAATCATCTTTTCGTCCATTTGTTGTTCATTCAATTGTTCAAAGTCGTATTTCCGTCCACTCATCCTCTACTATCCATCATACGTCCAGCAATCTGATTGTCCGTCGTCTCCCTTCTCTCCGCTGTCCATCTAATTGTCGACCATCAGTCATCCATCTAATTGTTTACCCTCCATTTGCCCATTTTCCATCTGATCGTCCAGCGTTTCTTTATCTGTCATCCATCTGGATTGTCCCCCATCATCTGACATGGAGCTGTCCTCCTGCTCTTTCGTCTAATCATTTCCTTACAATCACGTTTTTTGGCAAATCTGGTATTAAACACCTGAACTCTGTGGAAATAGCTGCTGTAAATACAAAGTGAAGTTTCATATTTATTCTCTAAAAGTAGTGTATAGAAAGCTGAATCTTTACATAAACAGCATTTTTATTTAAAAGATGTTGGAACTGTTGACTTCTCTCTTTTCCTTTGCCCCTGTTTTCCCTTGGAGATATTTTCCAAGGTTTTTATGAGGAAACACCCCAACCTCTCTGCAGCTTCACAAAACCTTGATGGGGAGTTTGTCCTGATAACTTCCAGTCTGTTCTTTGTTCCCAGTCATTTCAGCTGCAGTAGTTCTTCTCTTAGACCTCCAAACAGTGGGCAGTCTTCCCCTCTCTGTCTGCTGGTGGATTCCTTTTCCTGAGCTCATTTGTGGAAACGAGATGTCGTTACAGTCTCTGTGTCTTCAAGTTGCTTTGAATTATTTGGTCTGAAATCATAACTTTTCCCTACGCCTGAGCCACTATCTGTGCTTCCATTGGCCATATAATTGGAATTAAGAAAATTAATTTGCTCAGTGGAAACAAGCCAATTTTGAAAACTCAAATTTTTGGATAAAATGTTTTGGCTCTAGGATGAGGTGGTTCTTCAGCTCTTTGGAAATGAGTGTATTTTGCAAAACTGCAATGGATCAACAGGCAGATTTTACTACTGGCGGAAACAACAAAGAAGATGACAGGAAGTGGCATAAGGACGATGCATGTTTTTTAATGAGTTATCACGTGAACCACTTATTCACGTGTGGCTTTAATTGCATTTCTTATTTAATGGAAACACTTCAGTTACAGAACATTAAGCGGAATATCAACAAAGTTTTGTGTGCATTAGTAATGGAAACGCAGCTACTCAGAGCTCCGTGTCTGTCCTCTTTTTCTGCACATAATCAGTGACAGAATGTTCTCTTCCAGCTTAACTCAGAGCTGTCCTTGGTTTCAGTTGTATTACTAATTAATGTAACCTTATTTGTGTCTTTTCTGACACTGAACAGATCCACATATCATGTTGCTCAGCTGAACTCCAACACTGAGCTCTTCATAACTTACATTCTTATAAAATGGAAATAATAACATATTTTGTTAGGAAGAGCTACAGAAAGCAAAACTTAAACTCCGTGTCATTGAATAATGCTCCAAGGTATATTTATGCGCATAAATATAGACTAAAATAGGGACTAATTTGGCAACATAACAGAAAGATGGGGAGGAACAAATGGATCCAATTTAATGAATTCAGTGAGAAATATTCTGTTTTCTTTTTTTCTTAATGCATCACTTCTATTCTGAATACACTCCATAAATGCGTTCCTGAGTACAGACAAGATTACTGCACAGTAAATATCAAGAACATAAGGAATACACAGCTCTGGAAAAAATGAAGAGACCACTGCAAAATTATCAGCTCATGATTTTACTTGATACAGGTATATGTTTGAGTAAAATGAACATTGTTCTTTTATACTATGAACTACTAACAACATGTGTCTAAAATTCTCATTTTTGCAGAAAATGAGAAATGGTCAAAATAATGTAAATAATGCGGAGCTTTCACACCTCAAATACTGCAAAGGAAACAAGTTCATATTAATTTAGAAATAACAAAACTAATGTTTCAACTCAGGAAGAGTTCAGAAATCAATATTTGGTTTTCAATGGCGTTCAATGCAGTTTTCTAATTTTTTCCAGAGCTGCATATATTTTCTTTAACACAAACATGGGGCAAGTTTGGATTATAAACCTAAATTATATTCCTTGTACAATTTAAGAAAAGACCCAGTTAACTTGACATTTACTAAGACTAATTAAAGTGTCTAAACTCTGCAGGTTAAACAGATTCTCATGCTTTAACATTCAAGTAGCTGTCATGCCAGATGCGCCTGTAATCTACCTGTTAAGAGATTCAGGAGGAACTGGGAGTCTAGTTAATGTCAGCTTCATAGTTTTACACACAGCTAATTAGGATCAGCCGGTTCATAATAATCCACAGATAAAAAAAGCACAACTTCATGTGTGAAGTGTGAAATGTTTCAGCGAAGCAGGTGAAGAAGAGACTTAATTACTTTCAGATTTGATTACCTGTACAGTTAATGATCATTATCATTAACCTGACAGCGCTGTAGCTCAACTCAGAGCCGGATTTCTGCATGTTTTAACATAATTACTGACCGGTGCTGGAGTTCATTATTAAAAACGAGGCAATAATTTAATATCCTTGGATATCAGTCACCAATGAAGCTTTTATCTCTTCTGAAGTGTTGTCAAACTATCCGTTTAATCAGTAACTCCTTAGATTGTGACCCACATGTTCATTTAACAGATAATTAAACTGCTGAAGAAAATCCAACTTGAAATTTATCCAAAATGGAGTTCCTATTCTGACATGAAAGTAATATACATGCATGAAATTTGAATGAGTATGTCATAAATATTTCAATTTAAATTTGTTTTCCTGTTTGTGGAGTTTATCCATCATCACACCCTTTGTCAAAAGTAAAAATAGACTCTTCTGAAAAGAAAAAAGAAATATTATTTTGAGTTCAGTACTCATCAGATAATGATTGAAAGATGCTGAACATCGACTGGAAATTCAGTCAGAAAGGTGATTATTACATTACAAATATATTCTTGAACACTGAATACTGTCTAGTTAATTGAGGGCAAGTTAGGATGCATAAAATAACCAAAAATGTCCCCAAATCCCACTATTTAATCCCAGTTTTTCTGAAATCAGTGCTACTATAGTAACCTTGCAATCTCTCATGAACTTTGTTTTTATTTTTATGGTCAGTTGTCATAATGTTACATTAAACTCCTTTTACTCCAGTTAGTTTGATTAGCCAGAAAGAGAAAATCAGAATCTGATAAAATTGTAACTGGCATGGCAGACCTTACAGGAAGATTGGAAATTGGTTTCTCGCGGTAAAGGCGTCTCCAGGGAGAACTAACCCTCAGACTCTGAGTCTTTTTTGTGATGGAACAACAAGCTAATTAGGCAACACCTCAAAACAAGGCCGTGAGTCTCTGATTTGGTCCAGTGGTTTGTTAGGACTGTGATAACATCTCCAATTTATACTAGAGGAAATCCAGGTTTCTCACTGTAACTACCTTCTTCTGTCAGTCAGGCTGCTTTCATGTGTGGCTGGAAATGTTTCTGAGTTTGACTAATTTGAATGTTTTGGCCAAAAACTTTTATTTCTAATTACAATAATTTCATTTTTCATCATTCAGATTGTCAATAAGATGAAAAATGTACTTTTATTTAACACATGATGTGCTTAACAAAGCATATATTAATAAAAATAAATAATAATGACCATAACTATGGCCCTTTGAAAATATCTGAGTATATGAAGTGATTTGCAGGATTTTCTGGCTTTAGCTGAACGTTTCTTTTTTAGAGTTTGTCTCTGTAATTTTCCACATCCAAAGCAAAACAACAGCATAATACTGTACAAGAAACAACATGCCTTAGCAAACAAACTAATTATAGGAATTATGTCCAATTATCTATCCTTTTTTACTTAAAACATGTTTACTTTTACAAAATGTGTTTCAGATTTTTAACTTTAATTTGAACTACTGTGCAAAACTGAGTAAAAAAAAATCATAAATTTGAATCTTCAAGTGCTTTATATGTAAGGAAAAGTCCTTTAAAACTACTGTGATGTTCTGACTACTTTTTGAAAACCCTATTAAGATAAAAGCTAAAATAAGCTAAAAGCTAAATTCATCCTGTGCATATAGATCTCCAAGTCCTATATCTGTTCAGTTTTACCTGACATGGAGAACAACCCTCTGTAAGATGGATATTCTTCCTTTTTCTTAAATTAAGACAAAAAAAATCAATACAGAAGTACGTAAATCAATATTTGTGTTTAGGAGTCTCTATATGGCACTGCTCTTAATGCTAACATCTTTGTACTTGCCTTCAGGGAAACTCTGGGTGTGATGCGATTACCTGTACCATCAACCACTTTTAATTACTGCAAAGCAACTAATTAAACAACAAACAGTTAAGGCTGTGTACAAATTGTAGATGCCTGCATAATGCAACTAAAGGTGGCTGCAGCTGCTCTAAGGGAAACGTCATGGGGATAAACTGATCTACAGAAAACAAAGTGAAGGCTTTTTATATCCTTTCTATGATGTTTCAGCCAGAAGGTGCCGTAATGCTGTTATTATTTTAACCTTTCCATGTAAAGTAAACCAGAAGGAGCAGCAGCAGCGTATAATTGCTTTGTCGGTTCGAGGTCATGGTATCTATTCCAGCCACAAACTATTTTTAGTTTTGGAAGGGAGCAAAGGCATTTCATCTGCATAACTATTTATTTTTCATTGCTGCGCCTTGTGCAGCAGCGAAGGAGTGATGGGGGAAATGCATGCAAAATAAATTTCACAGCTGTAGTTTGCATTTCATCATGAATTCATGCCATACTGTGTGAAAATAACTTTTTAAGGCAGTTCAAAGAGTACGTTTTGCAATTAATTAAAGTTTTAAAATCTGTACATATGCTTTTTTTTTTTATTTGATTCATTGCAAAAGTCGTATTCCAGAAATGTTTGATGTCCTCCAAAACTCCCTCCATCTTAAAGTCGTCAGATCTTTCTTGACTAGCTTTCCTTAAATGGCACCAGTTCTTTATTCACTTTTATATTTATTTATTTACTTTAGTTTTAATTTGGAACAATAACAAGAAGCCACTACTGATTTCAAGTCAGATTTACTTACATTTCCTCAATCCAAATGAAAACAATTATTTTGTTTTGTTTGGGCGATAAGAAGCTTCAAACACTTTTTTGTGTTTCCAGATGAAACTGCAAAGAAAAGGGGAACTCAGTTGCTGCTCTTATTTTGAAGGACGACTTCTTTTCTCAAATAAGAAATGCTAAAACTGCAGAAACCGTTCAAGTGCTTCTAACGCAGCTTCATATTTCAGTTGATTTTCAAAAATGTAATTAGTTTTTTTCACAGCATTTTCTTATATAGTTTTTCTAGTTTGTTCTTGTTTATTCTGGTTGTTTCCTAATTTAGCTTTTATAGTTTTTTAAATATTAACTCATTACTGTGGGCTGGTTTGGTACGACGCTGATTAATGCTGGTTGTAAAACGTTGATATTGTCATGAGTTTTCAGTTGGACTGAAATTTAATTGTTCCTGCTTGTTTCTTTGTATATTTTCAGTGGATCAGCCTCAGGAGAGACAGACTACAATCCATCCAGACCAAACTACCATCCGGTGGACCACGCCTGCTGGAAACAAGGCCAAAAGTAAGCAAAGCCTGTTTTTTTGTTTTTACAGGCGCATCCTTGTCTCGTTTAGTATTAACAGGTAACCATAAATATCACGCTCAAAGCTCCTGCAGCATGTTAAACAACCCTAGAAAAATAGATTTAGCTAAAAACTATTTATCCCTGACTGTGAGATCATATTGTATTAAATAATAAATACAAAAAGAAATGAGACAAAACATACGGGAATGTTGGGGCTAAATCTCTTAAGTATCTCAAAATAAAGCCTGTATGTTTATCCTGTGTATTTATTTAACAACTCTGCTAACTCACTCACCAGACTGATTTTTTTTATTTCCTAAAGACACAGCTGTCCCCACATTTGTCCTCCTTGCCCTTGTTTGATAACCTCAAATCAAAGCTTATCTTCCTGCTGCACTAATTGCTGGTTGTTCCCAACATCCGAGTCAGCTAAATGTCGTGCATGTAAAAAAGAAAAGCTGTCATTGCTGCGGCTTTGCAGGCTAACTGCATCCTCATCTTTCTCCAGAGTGCCGTACTTGGCAGTGGCTCGCACCTTTGAGAAAATTGAAGAGGACTCTGGCAGGTAGGAGCTCCATGTGGAGGGAAAAACGGCAAGCTGCGTTTGAGGGGAAATGATTGCAACCGTTTTTTTCTTTCTCTCTCACATTTCAGACAGCCAACTGGGATTTTTTTTTGGAATAACAGAATGAGAAGGGAGAAACTCAGATCATTTAATTTTGTTAGCTTGGGGCATACAGAGTGGAAGAAATGTTGAAATGGATCTGCAGCTGGTTTAAGAAAAAACTTTGGTAATCAGTTCAAAGAAGCAACAATACAAATTCTTCTGACAAATTCTTTCAGCAGTTTAAATCAGACATACAGTGAGAAGTTCAAGTATACTCTTAATGTTCATTAATCTTATTATCGAAAGCCTTAGAAATAATTGGTTTAAGCTGACTTGTTTCATGGTGGTGTAATGATGCATCATAAAACAATTTTAATAAAAAAAATATATAATAAATTGGACAGGTCTGCATTAACATTGACCATATAATTGCACAATTTGACATTTCCAAAATAAATTAGCTTAAAGAAACACTGCAGTTTTGAAAAAACTTGTTTTTCAATAACATGTTTTGGCTCTAGGAGGTTTTTTTGTCGGTATCGTGTGTATAAACTGTGAGCAGTTCAAATAACCCATCAAAAACCAAAAAATGAACGACATTCATCTCCAGTAATGAGTGCTCCTAGAAGTCCTTCAACAGTCTCAGAGGAATATTTGAAACCAGAGACTTTCTGCTATACATCTTGATTCCTATTTCTCCTTAAAGGATATTGGATAACAGTTGCCCCTTGCTACGACTTCCTATCTGAAACTGACGTCTACTGTTTCACAAATGAACTCCTAATATGTCTGGCTGGGTCCCATTAAGGATTAAAACCTCCCAGACAAATCTCATTTCCTTCTCCTCAGTATTTACAGGATGGGCTTGAAATTAATTTACGTCGTCCTCCTTGTCTATCCCCTCTGTCATCGTGTAGGCTGAGAAACATCGAGACGCTGTCGAACCTGCTCCGCTCGGTGCTGCTGCTCTCTCCAGGTAAAGGCTACTTCATCATGGCGGTAATGGTGAGGCTGACGCTGCTGTGCAGGCAGCTGGCTGCCAGCCACTCCATCAAGCGGAGGGCGGTGAAGCCAGGTTGCACATAAAAGCGCCGGCGTTGTTAGTCTGCGTGTGAGTGAGACGTACCTGTGGGATTCCTGTAAAGACTATGCTGATATGTTGCTGCTTGTTAGTTTGAGTTTTTCTGAACGTGGTCCAGTACTTCCGCCTCGTTGACGTCTGAGCTCTTGGCTTGTGTCTGCCTCGTTCTGTGTTTGGGGTTCTGGTTTGTGAGTGTGTTTTCTTGTCTGCATTCCCACTGTGTGTTTGTGTTTGTGTAGTGGAGTCTGAGTGTGTGTTTTAGGGATGTAATTGAAATCATCAACACTGCAAAAACACAAAATATTATCAAGTATTTTCTTTTTTTGTCTAGATTCCAGTGAAAATATCTTAATACATTTAGATAAAAGTGTCTTATAAAAAACTTTTTAAATCAAAATGTAGGATCTTGTTTTAAGACAATAATTCCTTAATACTTGATGCTGATTAAAATGTACCATTTCCACTGGCAAGACATTTTTTCTTTACTTTAAGTAAAATGATCTGGCAGTGGAACTCAGACTTTTTAATCAGAATTAAGGAATAACTGATCTGGAACAAGTCTGAAATGATGCTAAATAAAACAAGAAAGCTGCTGAGTTGGCAACAGTGGGATAATTTTTGTGAACTGCAAACGTGCAGATATGACCTGGTGGGTCAGTTTGTCAGTCAAACGTCTCCAATGGGAGAGCAGAAGAGGACAGCGGCTGGTTTTTAGACCTTTTTCCAAGGTAGATGAGATCAGTGGATAAGATCGGCTTAACATGCAAAAGTATCGACCGATCACCGAACTCCCGAAATTAAGGAAATGAGAGCCGATTGATCGGTGCATCTCTAAAAACAATCTTTAGTTGGTTTGTTTTTGCCTCAGTTCATGAACGTTCTCTTCTGTTTTTCTGTTTGTCTGAGCTTAACACACACACACATACACACACACACACACACACTCATGCATTCACTCCTTTTCCCAGACGACCTGCTGTGCTGTGTGTACCTGTGTCTGAACCAGCTCGGCCCCGCCTACCTTGGGATGGAGCTCGGCGTTGGGGAGACGGTGCTGATGAAAGCCGTCGCTCAAGCAACCGGTAACAAACACACGAGTGAAGGCTTGTGCATTCGCCGCCTCAGCTCTGCTCATCAGGCAGAGAGCCGGCCGCCGCTCACCGTCTCGCTCTCGTTACTAGGGCGACATTTGGACAAAATTAAAGCGGAGGCGCAGGAGAAAGGAGATTTGGGCCTGGTGGCCGAGAGTTCCCGTAGCAACCAGCGCACCATGTTCCAGCCGGCCAGTCTGACAGCAGGAGGCGTGTTTAAGAAATTGAAGGAAATTGCCAGCATGAGTGGGAACTCGGTGAGCCACAGAATAACATTTTCATTAGACGAGAACAAGTAGGGGGAATATATTGTCTGCCTTTTTGAATTAGCCCCAAGAAAAGAAAAGGGAAAAGATGTTAATGCAATTGTGCAATGAACAAGAAATTACAGAGCCTTGCAAAAGCATTTATACTGTTTAATCCATCATCTAGAACTGGAAGGAGTCACAAGTGCAAACACAACAAGAACACCTGATGTCATCCACCTAAGCTGGCAGGGGGAGATTTAGTCATAGAAGCAGCACAGCAGGTACCTCTGGAGGAGCTGCAGAGAGCAGCAGCTCTGGTGGAAACTGCTCTCTGGAGCAAATGCTGCTTATGCACTCTTTAGTCATAAGGTGAAAAAAAACTGAACTTTTCAGCTTACATAAAAAAAAATTGTGTGCCAGAAACGTAGCATTGCACATCACCTTGGACTCTCATGGTGGTGGCAGTGTCATGCTGTGGGCACGCTTTCTTTTAGCTGGAAAATGGAAGCTTGTCAGATATGATGTTGAACTGGGTTCAGTTCCTTTAAAGCATCTCTTTAAGGAACAGGAGCTTCTTGAAGAGACGGAGGCCCAATTTCAAGGCATTAAATTGCTAAGTCAAATTTCTTTTAAGTTATATTTCATACAGTATTGGAGTTAACAGTTACTTGAATGTGCTGTAAAATGAAACTTTCATAATTACTCCCATTTATTTTATAGATTTTGGAAACCAAGCAACATTCTCTTTTCATTTTACAATTTTGCATCAATTATGTTGATGTAGCACCTGCTATGTCAATACAATCCATTGAATCTTGTACTAATGTGACAAAAAGTGATACATTCTGGAGTTTAAAACATTTTTCAAGGCTCTGTGGTTTCTGCCAGTTAGTTTTAGGCCAGATAAAGGAAAAAGAAGGACATTAAAGTAAATGTGCATTGAGCTGGAAATGACTAGCTTGTGTAATTCAAACAGTAGAGGTCTGAGATAAAGTTGTCACCTGGCAGGAATCTCTCCTGTGCAATTAGTTCATTTTTCCTGCTTTGAACATGCATTTTCTACTCCGTGGTAACCTCGCTCTTTTTTTATTTTATTTTATTTCTTTTTTCATATTTTCCTGCATTCTATCTCCTCTCGCTCTTCTTCTGTGAATCTCAATTTCCTCCCGCCCGCCTCAGGCCATGAATAAGAAAATCGACATCATCAAAGGCCTCTTTGTGGCGTGCCGCTTCTCCGAGGCCCGCTACATAGTCAGGTAAAATAAGACTCTCCAACACTCACACGCTCAGCTGCTTGTGTGACCATAGGCATCTGCATGTTTGTAGACCCAGATATGCCGCAGACCGCCCTGTGTGTTTCACTGTGTAGCGCTTATCACGTACAGCAGGTGGGGGGAAGAAGTAGAAAGGCGTCCGTGGTGTGTGGTGTTGACGTTTTTGGTTGTGACGGGCAGGTCCCTGGCTGGGAAGCTGAGGATTGGCCTCGCTGAGCAGAGTGTCCTCGCCGCGCTGAGCCAGGCCGTCTGCTTGACCCCGCCTGGACAAGGTAAACATCTTCTGTCAGCTCTTATCTTTCCTGCTTTTTACAGCAGGCGTTTCGAAACTGCTTTCAGTTTAGGCACCTGGACCTTTAAAAGATATTGTGTCTTATCAAATATTGAACGTAATGGGAGTGTAAGAGCTGATATCAACAGTCTGAACTGAGGACTTTTCAAAATGGAGTTCATTTTTATTCACCACAACTCGAGTTCAGACAGGTGCCGTCTAGAAATGCAGACGATTTAAATATTTTCCAAACTCGTCCTTCAGTCTGTCCATCTATCCACCCTAGAGGTGGGAAGATTTAGGCACTTTGTGATTTGAATTTAATTAATTAAATTCTTCTGAGTTCCCTAATATCAGAACTCACCTATTATGCGTTATTGAACAACTTAGGACAGGTCTATTTACTAAATAAAACATGTTCATTACATTATTTTGCGCTACCTGTCCATTCTCAGTCCAATGACCACCTTTCTGCTCACCATTCATCCCTTCTCTGTCTCTTAGTTCTTCTTTGTCTGTTTGTTCTTCATTTTCCATTCATAAGTCTCTTTTCTTGGCTTCTCAGCCCACCTGTAACCCTGTCGATCATTGTCCATCGTCTGTCCATCCACTCATTTTCCATTACTGTTTTATTATTTGTCTCTCCTTCTGTCCATCTCTTTGTCTAGTACCAACCTGTCCCTCCGTCCGTTGTTTTTCTACCACTTTAAAGGTTTTAAACTGAGCCTGTTGTTCTTGCGTTGGGTCTGGTTCAGACATACCGTGCTTTTATTCCAGCAGATTAAAGATCAGGATGATCTAGTCCTGATGTGACAACTCTGGAGGCTGATTGAATTTGGTACAGAAAAGCCGTGACATGGCGCTTTACCACAATGCCAAATCAGAAGCCAATTTGAGCCTTTTGTTGTTTCATAATTCCTGGGACGTTCAGATAAGACCTGACTGTTGAACAAATGGCTTCAAATGCCCAGAGTTGTTTAGTATGATCTCAATCAGAGCCACATGACTTTGTCTGATGGGTGTCTGGTAAATAGTCTGGTGTGACGGTGGTTCAGTCGTTGGGTAGAAAATCGATCTGCAGCCCTGCAGTGTGGGCTCGGTAACGCCATTTTCTCTGGTATGATCATATATGAGAGTGAGAAGTTACATCACACTTAGAGCGCACATATGGAGCAGAAGGTGTTTCATGAGTGTGAACAAGTGAGTGAGAAACAGCACTTTGTTCAATCTAGATGAGTTAGAATAGTTGCTATACGTATGGACTGACTACGCGCCCCTATAGATCTAGAGGGAAAAATAGAGAGCAGCTTAATGCTCTCTGTGTCTGTCATGTTTTAAAATTGTAGCAAGAAGTTAAGAAAGTTGCTTCAAAGTAAAACTGCTTTGCAAAAGTCTTGATACCGCTTGAATTGATACCATTCAATTGTAGCTCTGGAAACAGGAAAAGCAGGAAGCGGACTATAGAGCAAGGCATTCTGGGTAAATACAACCAAAACCAGCTCGCAAGTCTAGCGCTGGAGGGGGGGAATGGCTCGTGATCATCTACCAAAGACAAAAGAGAAATCCTACAACTACTAAAATCTAATGCAGCTTCGTTTTTGTTTACATTTCGTGAAGGAGGAAGTTGCAGGAAGAAGTTGTCTTCTTCCTGGTGCAGCGCCTCCACAGGCTAGGAGGAGAACAGATTTTTAATTAGTTCAGTTTGCTTGACACAGTGCAGTGTGAAAGAAAACTGCAGCAGCTGAAAATGTAACAAATGTTGCAACTTTGGTCCCCAATCAAACAGAGTCTACCAGACTGTCAGGTGGGAAAACACTCTTAACTTTCCCATGGCTGACTTGTAGCATATTCCCAATATGCCTTTCTCTCCTTCCATTTTAAAAAATGTGCTGCTTTGTGCTGGTCTATCTAAGGCATCTGCAACCTGTGGCTCGCTAAGCCTTGAAGTTCCCTTTAATAAGTCCAAACATGATGAACTACCTGTGTTTTTTAGATAAGAAATTCAAAAAGCTTTTGCACCACAGAATGGCATTAATTGTAAAGGTTACAATTTAGTTCATGGTTTCATTTTTGTCTTAATTGCTTGCTTTATCATTTTTCTCCCTTCATTTTATTAATTTCAAGAAAATTCTTTCATGCTCATTTTCTAAAACCTGGAACTTTAGAAGCGTGGTTCTTTAATTTGACAATAAAACAAGGTAATTTTTTGTGTTTATTTAGAAAATACTGTTAATTAAAATATGTAGAAGTTTGTGGTTTTGATGTTAAACTGTATTAAAGTGTTGAAAGGGCATTTGTGTCTCGAAAGGCATTGTACCTGCTGTAAGAAAACCAGTTGGACAGTAGTGTGAATGTGAAGGTTATTTGTCTTCCATCGAACCTTTCTTAGAAGCTTCCTGCTGTGCTCTGATTGGTTGTTGCTTCACATTCTGGTCTCCATTGCTTTAAAATGACCAATGTTGAATCCGCTTCAGTTTTTCTTTTATTCTCAACTTTTTTTTTTAACTGACTTCTTCTCAGTCTATGTTGGGAACTTTCTTAAAGCCAGTTTGCTTTTTTCCTTACACTTCTAGAAATACTGGCATTTTACCCACTTAACTTACTTAGACCAGAAGTTTCAAACTGTATGCGTGTAATTAACGGTATTCATTAAGCCATCCCCCCCCGAGGAGTAAGCCGAAAAGTCAAGGAGGTGACACTAAGAGGTGAGGATGGAGTAGGGGCATCTCTTATTTAGATTTTACATTTAAAAGCAGTGTTAAAATATTCATTGCACTAATTAGCAGAGTCAGATGTCAAAGCAGCGTCTTTTAAGTGATAAAACCAACAACGTACGACCGTAAGCCGACGCGGATGCACGAGGGGAAAACGGCGACAGCCCGTGGTGCGTAATCTGAGTCGCAGAGCATATTTTTTCACCGTTGCGCTGTTGGATTCATCTTCTTTCGGGGGACGTTTTGGCAGCGCATCTTTCACCGCTCGCTCCCAGCGCCCGCGCCAACACCTGAGACTCCAAATTAGACGGATCCCATCGTGACTTATTAAAATGTGTTGTTCAGTCACGACGACTGAAGGTATTCAGTAAAAAGAGTCAATTAGACCCGGAGCTCGGTGGGGGAAATTTGCATTGATCTTTGCTCTCCTCTTGAAATATTTTTCCTTATTTATTTTGCTGATATTAAATGAGGCAGGTCAGCCAAGAGCAAAGTTTACTTAATTTCTCTTTGTTTGGCTGCACCGGATCATTACAATCAATCATTCATGTAAATGCGTAATTTAGTTATAATTTAAACATGATTGTTATTAATGTAACGTAATGAAACAAAATAAATAATTAGCATGGTAATGTATTTTAGCCTTTTTGGACCATTCAGACTAAAATTACATCTCTGGCTTATAAAGAATTCATCACAAGACATGATTCGTGTGCAGATGCACCCATTTTTTTTCTCAGTTTCTCAGGCTTCCAGGAGTCTCTGAACTGTCATCCAGTAAATTTTAGGTCATACAAATGTTCAAACACTTCCCCAGATCTGTTTGAAAGAGATTCCCCCCCCCTCTATCTTTATAGGTTTCCCTCCTGCTGTGATTGATGCAGGGAAGGGCATGAGTGCTGAGAGCAGGCGGGCCTGGATCGAAGAGAAGAGCCTCATTCTGAAACAAACATACTGGTAAGTGAGTCCTGAACTCAACTGCCTACAATTTCTGTTTATTGCCGCTGGAATATGTTTATATCCCTTTAAATTCTTTAGAAATATATATATTTTTTCTTAATCCAAACCTGTGTTTGACAGTGAAATGCCAAATTATGACATCATCATCCCAGTTTTACTGAAAGCAGGCATCGACCAGCTGCCCAAACACTGCAAACTCACTCCAGGTAAGCAGCCAATCACCCTCTAAAACACTAAACGTTGTGTTTATTGATCCTTTTCATGGAGGCGAGTCAGTTATTTTAAGTTAGATATTTATCAGAAAAGATAAAAGCACTAAAGTAGGAATTAGCTCCTAATTATAAAGTTGTTGGAGTGTGTGTGATAAGCAGCTCTGGCATCATGGTGGAAATTTATAGCGGCTGCCATCTGCGTGGTGCTAAATTGGGAAAGTAAATTGGCAGATTTTTGGTCAGTTAGTAGCTGTTGGCAGGTAAATGTCTGCTCAGAGTCCGGGTTTCCACGCAGGTTGGACCAGTGCGGACATGAAATCAGGACACAAAACGTTGGATATCGCTTCATTCCTTGACCAATGGTCTAAATGCTGTATCAATCCATCTGTCTTTGGATGGATCCGTTTATGCATCCATCTTTTCATTCATCCACCCATCTGTGACTCTTCTTTCCTCTGTCTAGGGCTGAGCATTTATCGTATTATCGTTATCGTGATAAATTTCTTATCATGATAAGAAGTTTGATTTGTCACGATAAAAAACTACAAAGTGGTTCACATCGTCAGCATTGTTGGTTTTTACTATTTTCTCCACTGTTTGTTCAATGAAAATATCAATAAATTAGAAAATATGTGTGCAGTTTTAGTGATATAAATCACACTTAACGTGGAATGCTTCTCAAGAGAAGTATTTGTGTTAGTGGGGCTACAACTGCTGTGACACGCAGTCAGAGCCATACAGTTACCTAAAAAAGAAGCAATAAATAGTTCTTATTCTCACTTTTATTGTTCCGATAATAGTTGCACAAAATGTTTGATAAAACCTTTAAGTCCGTATCGCCCACTCCTATCGTCCACCCATTTATATTTCTGTCCATGCAGGGCTCAGTTTCTGTTCACACATGCATCCATCCATCTCTCTGTCCAATCAACTGGAATCTGTGAACATTAAACTTTGATTTGTTGGAACGTGCAAACATCCGATTTGTTGTGAACTGACCATTAAAGGAACTTGTACATTTTGTATCTTAGCTTCTCGCCCTGAAAGATTTTGGGTTTGTGAATCGATTGACGTCACTCATCATGTTTTTGAGTCTTAAATTAACAGCTCAAAGAGGTGTGAGTCAGAGAGGTTTGCTATCGGAGCCAAATAACAGTAAAAACAAGTGTTTTTCTGTCACTCAGACAGTTGTCGGAGTGATGTTGATGTTTCATGTGAGAATGTGTCACTGAAATATTCCTGAGGTTTGAAAACTTCCTCTCCTTTCCTTACCTGAAGGCCTGTTTGCACCAGCTCTGCCACGTCAGACAGAAAAAGATCTCTTCACGACGAAGTCTTTGACTATTTATTATTTATTAAAAAAATGCATTGAGGTGTATTTGTTTGGGTGTGACTTTCTGGTTCTTCCAAGTTGTCACACCAGCCTTCGTATTTGCAGGAGTCCCGCTGAGACCCATGTTGGCTCACCCCACCAAGGGTGTCGGCGAGGTGATGAAGAGGTTTGACGAGGCGGCGTTCACCTGCGAGTACAAATATGATGGAGAGCGGGCACAGGTGTGTGTGTGTGTGTGTGTGTGTGTGTGTGTGTGTGTGTGTGTGTGTGTGTGTGTGTGTGTGTGTGGTGACAGAGAGCGACTGTTTGTTTTTCTTCCTCTTGGCACCCAACATATGCCTGCCATATTTGTATGCATGTACCTTTCGGCTGTGTTTCTATTTATTTATTTCTTAAATATGAGGTATTACTGCTGTGCACTCACTTAGCCGTGTTTGTGTGTGTATGCCTGAGCATTTCCTTAAGATAAACACTAGTTCTGCTTTTACACTGCCTGTGGACAGAGGGAGCTAACGCTAACGCTGTTAGCCAGAGAAGGGCGACGGGGAGGAGTGGAGAAAGGTGAGATTAAAGGCTGAAGCAGCCAGACAAAAAGCTGCAAAGAAACAACAAATGATGGCAGAAGGCATGAGAAATATTCAGGAGACTTAAAAAGGCACAGCAAGACAGAGATTGTCATGCAAACGCCTTCAGCTGTATTGTTAATTTTAGACAGTCATGCCAGTGAAGCTCTTTGAACTCCATAGAATGGGAGAAAGAGAAATGAGCATGGAGAGAAGGAGAAACAGCGAGCCCTATGACGTCTCTCTGCAGTAGGCTTTACCTCAAAAAGCCAGCAGGGGGACTCGTGGTATAGTACTCAGCTAAACACTGTGTGTGTCTGATTGGTTTGTGTCTTACCAAAAGGATCTCCGTCTCTCCCTCTCAGACAGCAGATGAACCACAATTATTCTGCATTTTGATTGTTTTTTTTTATGAGTATCTGTTATTTACAGCTTAGAATCACAGAAAAGAATGTGCTCTTTATTTAGGTCATTTAAAACAAGTGCACCTATAAAATGAAACAAATTGTATACAGTTGGTATCTACACTGGTCAAAATTGCAGAATAACTCTGAGATGACATGTATACTGCAATGACAAAATAATAGCTTTGCTTAATCTAATGCTGCACTATGCAGACGTTCAGTCTGTGCTAAAGAAGTTTCACTACAAGCAACATTCTGAATGGTCAGAATGCACTCATTATTGTTTATCGTGAAAGTTTCATATTATAAGAATTATGATTTATTCTGACAAGAATAAATAAAAAAGAGGTCTGTTGTATTTTTGGAATTGGTTCAATAAATGCAAAAGTATGATTTTAAGCTGTTACTATGTGCATCAACTAAATGCACATCAACTAAATCACTTCCCTGTGTAATTAGCATCCTGAAGAAGCATATTTAATGTTTTTTAACAGCAGTATTTGTGCTTATGGAGCTTTGATTGCAAAGAAGTAATACATATATATACATTTTAAACTTTTATTATTACAATTGTACCTTAAAATATTGTGATAAAATTTAAAGTCCACACCACGCACCACTACTTAAACCTACTTGATTAGTTCAGCTTTTGGGTAAACTCATACACTGTGTATACAGCAATGAACTGCTATCTTCACATCATTAAGCATGGGTCCCTTGTAATCTCATTACAAGGGAGACCTCACAGAGGATTAGCATAAATGCTGATTGGTGCGCGCCCCACCTTTCCACCCTGTTCAGTGCATCAACTATAAACCCATCTATCAGGAACGACTCCACTCAGTCAGTGAAGTGCGCAGCAGAGCAGAGCGCAGCAGAGATGAATGCAGTGGGGGATTACTGGTGTCTAAAAAACTATTGTACTTTTGTTTAGATCTTTTCTTTTTTGAATTTCCCTTGGAGATTAAAAAATAAAAATGAGTCTGCACAAAAAGACTGAAGCAGGAGTCACAGGATTTAGGACTTGCTGCCTTCATCCAAACAACTCCATTCATCCAAAGCATAATGTGTACCCAATATAACCTGTATTTGATGTTAATGACCCCTCATTGTTATACAGATGGGCATTCTGCACACTCTTCCCTGTATACTTGTATTGTTCTTTTTTTGTTATTTCAATAAAGGAAAAAAAAATATTTAAAATAAAAGCAATCCATGCTTAGCCTGGCAGGGAGCTAGGAAAGCCTGGCAGCCCGCCAGGCTTATAATACACTGGGGGAAACCATGGGGAAATGTGGGAGTGCCCTAATTTATTCCTCATCAGTCAGTTGTAGGAATAAAGTAGCATTTTATTTAACTTAAGTTAAATACATTTTCTTCTGTTTTCATCAGAATTCAGAAATTTAAATACCAATCTGTCCCAATATGTTTGAAAAACCCAGACTTTTTCATTTTCAGACAATTTTTTCTCATGTCTGCAAACTAATCTGCTGTATTGAACTTCAGTCATCCTCTAATAACATATTTAGAAAAACACATTCTTTACCAAAAATGTCAAATGTATTTTTTAACAAACTTCATCACTTAAGTTTTGTGTGACAGACAAACCCAAACATGGCTAAATTTACAAATCTGTCTCCTGATGAGATTTTTAAAATCCAGTTCATTTTTACTTTGGAGATGAGATTTTTAAAATCCAGTTCATTTTTACTTTGGAGTTGTCACACTTTGACATTTAACACATTCTGTTATGCATCTGTCTAATAAGGCAATCTGAATTTAGAAATGGGAACCCTGAGAGCCAGTTGTTGTTCCTTTCAGTAAAACACAATGCTGTTCTTACTGATTACATATTTGCGCTCAAGTGGTCAAAAACTACATGTGATAATTGGCGAAGTTTCAACTTACTGTTTCACTTCACAATCACGCGGCCTGACACCAAGCTGATTGTTTTGTAGACATCCTAACAAAAAAAGCATAATTGCCCTGCAGCACTTTTGAAGTGTATCTCCATCTGTCCCTCAGGCGGCTGCCAAACACTCTCTGTAAATCCCTGCTCTTCCCTCTCTTTGGTGTGCTTGTTCTCCACTCTTTCATTTGTCAGACCTGATATTAAAATCTCAGTGTTTACTTAAAGTATTGATTTCTCCAAGTCATGCACTCATTGTTTTTTTGTTGTTTTTTTTTTGCCCTCCACAGATTCACATTCTGGAGAGCGGCGAAGTTCGGATTTTCAGCCGCAACCAGGAAGACAACACCAGCAAATACCCAGATATCATCTCGCGCCTCCCCAAGGTAAAACACTTGAGCACAGCGTTCTGCAGCTCGCCCCTCTGGACTGTGGAGAGATAGACGCCGTCTCTGCCACGATTGTCAAATGAGGGCTTTTACCGCTGAACACATTTGTCTTGTTTTTGCTGCTTTTTGTCAACCTTTTCTCTCGTCTTTCTCACTTTGTCGGGATCACGTGTTGCAGTTTGAAGCCTCTCATCTATGTTCAGTTGGTCCTTTACCTTCCTGCAGTCATTAAATTCTGCTAGCAGCCATAAAGAAAGCTTTAATGCGCATAAAGGAGGAATTTCAAACCAGCTTGTGAAGTGTCTTCGACTTGGTAATAGATGTGGAGACCGCCAGTTGTTTAACTTTAAATTGCAGCTATTTGTCGGCTCGCCAAATTGTTGAGAAAGAGATCACAACCACCTGAGGCTTTGGCTGTTTGCCTGAGGTTATCTGAGCGCGCTCACTGCCTCGGTGCCTGCTGAGAGTGTTTTTCTGCAACAGTAAGGAAGTGAAGTACCACAGACATCCAAATCAGTCCGCTCTTTCTTTTCATTCACTGGTTTTCAGTTATGTGTAAAACATCAGTAACGTGTATATGTTCTAATCAGAGCAGATTGTTTCTTTAGAGTTTCTAAGTTTTGCCTCTTTTAGCTGGAGTTTATTACAGAAAATTGTTTCAGAATTTGCACAAGAGAGCAGATCTTTAGACCGAACCGAAAGTTCAGTCAATTGTCCATAAAGTGAATTGATGCCACTCTTGTCGGTTGCAAAGATGCCATGTCATGTGGAAAAATGTGACATTTTATTTTTGTGTTTTTAACACATTTAACACAAGTTTGTCTAGGCCTTTCGCTATGCCACAGTTTGCTACACCATAAACTGTCCCTCTAAAAATTGCAGTAGCCAGTAATATTTTTGTTTCGGGATAAAGAGATATAGACCTTTTGTAAATAAAACTTCCCTTCATTCTTCAAGTCCTACCTTCTTCTCTTCCTCCTCTTTATGTTGTCCTTCATTTATTCTTTTCTTCCATTCTTGTGCCTTACCTTGTTGTTTTTTCCTGTAAATATTTCATCTTTGTCCCCTTTCCTTCCTTTTGCAGGTGCTTCTTTCCCTTTTTTTCCTCATGTCCCACTTCCTTTTCATCTATATACTTCCGGTTTTTTCAAAGTTTCAAATGTAAAGCTTGTAGAAATGCTGCCATAAATCTGTAGTTAACTTTAGTGCTTTATTATTTTTTCAACTTTAAGGACTGTGTGACTGTAGAAAGTTGCCTGGAAAAGTTTTAAGTTGGTGTTAGAACTCTGAATCGGGCTTTTCCGGGCCCGGCTGTGATTTGAAATAAACTCGCTCACATTAATGGTAACTTTTCTATATTGTAAGGTAAACTGCAGCTTCAAGAACAGATCTAACCCAGGACTTTTGATTTAGTCTGTTCTTGCTTTCTCACTACTAAAAGCAAATATGTGAGCTTATTTCCATATAAATGAACAAAGGTTTGTCCGAAAAGGACAAAATTGGGAATTTACTATCAGAAATGCTGTTTTGGTCCCAAGAAATAAGTCATGGTGATCTCTCATGAAGTAAGGAGAACCTGGTAAAGTTGTTTGTACACAATACTGAGCACTTTGGTGGTGATTTGCGGGGCCAGACCCTCGTTCTGTTTGGTCTCTAAATAATCAAACAGGAAGTGGAGAACTCAGACCTTCAGTCTGTTTTAATAAGACAATGCAGCCTGGCTGTTTGCTCAGGCTTACCCATGTGACTCCTAACCAAATCTATGCTTGTAGAGTTCAGTTTGACTCCGCTTCTCATTTTCATACATACAGGCTTTATTTGTTCATTTCCTGACAGCACTAATAGGAGCTCTGGGAAGTTATTTGTGCAGCAAATTGTTCTTTTACTGTCTCACATGAAACACTTTCTGCTGGGTGGACACTTTGTTCTACCAGGTGGTTTAAGCTGCTGCTGCTGCTGATGATGATGATGATATGTATTCCCAGTTCAACGCTGGCTGAGCTGCTTTGCTCTTCTCGTTTTCTTGTCTCCCTGTTCTTCCAGAACAGACAGACCCCTGACTTAGTTTATTTCAGATTTAAAACACTCATTATTAAATGTTATTATTTGTATTTTTGCTTTGGTCTGGGAAAATATCAGCTGTGAAAAAGGTCTACAAAGTCATAAAGGTTTAACTATAGATATTTATTTTAAAAGCCAGAGGGGACGCAGCATGTTTTCTAAGATCTCTAATTGAAATAAAAAATAAGTTGTTTGTTTTGCTCTTTGCATAGTTCCAGGATCAATTTTAGAAATGAAAGCATGATGATGGGGAACTTACCTGAACTCTGACAAAAAATAAGCTTATCTTCAGCCTGCCGTCCAGAAATCCTGTGCATTCATGACCTGAATGCTTATATTACATCCCATTCTTATCATTCTTCATAACATCTGCCCTCTAACAAATCCTTCAGAATGACTTTGTTCTTTTGCTTTTTTTTTTTTTTTCCAATTCAACATTAAAGGCAACGTGACTTATTTCCTCTCATGCTAACCTTGTTGCTCTTGGTCTCCTTGTCTCTTTCTTACATCTTTCTGTTTAATCATTCCCTCCTTTTGTTCCATCCTTCTTTAGGATACTTATACTTCTTAGACTTCTGTTTTTTTCTCCTCTTTGTACTCTTACCCATTCATGTGTCTTTTTCTCTTATCCTCTTTAGACTTTGATGCCACTTGTCTGTAATTTCACCTTTTTGCCACCCCTGACTTCTCAAATATTCACCTTTCCCCTTTTCGATTGTGTGCCATTTCTCCTGATTGCTGCCTTCTCGAGTTTTTTTAATATTTTTTTAGCTTTTGTGTCAGTGACTCTGTAAAAGTGTGTTTCTGCCTCAGAAATGGTTTCCAGGGGGTAGTTTTCATGGACCATTATTTACCCCCGCTCTGTTTCCACTGCATGGACCGTGTTGGTGGAACTGTACCTCTGAAAACCAGCCCTGCTGGGCAGCTAACACTTTTAATATTACCCCAAACCTTCTGGGTGAATATGAGAGTATCATTTGTTTATCCTTGTATTTGCAACAGATTGCAAAAGACAGGTAATAGCTGATGCTTTGGAAGAAACCCAAATCTAACCAATAATCAGATCACACAGAGGGTTATTAGTGCTAACAGATTAGTGCACAAACTTAAACACAAAAAGTAACTAAATCACAGCAGTGATTTATCACACACTGGAGCAAAACACCAACACATCTGACAAGTGTTTAATTACAAGTTTCAATTTGGTTTTTTCTTATTTTTTGTTTTTACAAAATTTTTAAGTTTTTTAGTAGGTTTTTTTTTATTTTTATTTTTTATCTTAAGCGCAAAATGTACATATGTTTTTTGTCCAATTTTGGCTTAAGTACCGCTCTGAATATCTTATGCTTCCAGCAAATAGCCTTTTTTTTGAGTCTGTATACTCCAGTTGATTAATGATTAATTAATTACTAAATTAGTTAACAATTATTCCAGTAATTGATGCATCTCAATTGTTTTAGCCCTGGGTAAGCAAAGTATAATGTGACTGAAAGCTTCAATAGCAGAGTCATCTTTTGACCCATGTGTTTATAAACTGAAGATCAGGTGAAGTGTATCGGCCACACGGTATGAGTAGCATGAGACTTCCTGTTTTACAGTTCCCCAAAAATGAATCTTTTTTTTCTTTTCTTTCAGCTTTTGTGGCGTTATCAACCAAATTGTAGTTTTCACAAAGCCTCAGCAGTCCTTTCTCAGCCTCTCCCTCCTCGAAAGACTCAACAGGAAATAATGCAATTTAGTTAACAGTTTGTCCTTATTACCACTCTATTATTAATAGCTGTTTTCCTTTGAAAATAAGTTTTTGGTCTATTAGTGTAACGTCTAACTCCAAGCACTCTGTAAATTTTGTCCCGCTGTTTCATTCATTCCTCTTTCATAACGATGTGGGGGGAAGAGTGAGCGAGTGAGTGATGCATTTAGGAGAAGTGAAGAACGCTGAGCTCGGTTACCCTTGGGGTTAACTGCAGATGGGCAATGGACTGCTATGAACAACTGGAATAGAGTATATTCTGCAGCTTTAGAGATCACTCCTGTGAGGAAAACATTCTTTGTGGAAAGAGAGGAAATTAAAGGCTAAAGACTCCTCTTTTTTTAGAGCAATTTTTTCATTAATTTTGCCCTTTCTTGCAATTCTTTCAACTTTACCATCTCCTTTTCTAGTATTACCTCTGCCTAAATAATAGCCAGAGGTAATGGGGAAAAGAAAATACTCTTAAGTTCTGAAGTATTCTGTCTTTATTTTTGGATTGTGTGGAAAAGATGTATCATTTAAATAATGGGTTCATTTGGCCTTGAAATTATTTTCCTGTTTGTGCTGATTATGACTCCTAATTTATCGTATTTCATTTTCTCATGCTGTGAAAATAACCCCTGTCAGTTGTTTCTTCTCAGAAAATTGATCACTGATCATTAATGTGGCAGATCATCGGTTTAAGAAATTGCTTAAATTAAAATTGCATCTCTTTTCCGGACGTTTCGTTGTCAGAGTAGAATATCTGCGTTGGTGAAGACCAAAGATTTTCTCTTCCAGCATCGCAGAGACGGTTTGATTAGATTCTCCAGCACCTTGCTGCATTATTTTGCATATTAATAAGGGGTAACCAATTTTGCTGTAGCTCCCACAGAGCCTTAAAGCTTTAAATTATGGATTAATATCAATACATAAATATTAATGCTGATCCATTAATTGGTAATTAATGCACAACTTAGCCTAATGACCTTATGGGCTTAACATGGTTTTAATATGAGACTGTTTCCAAACAACCTGTTAAAGTCTAATGTGTCTCCTGCTCTTAACTCTGATAAACTGCCTTGGATTTCATCTGCTGATTAACTCCCAGCCTCCTGCAGGCTGGAAATTTTTAACAACCACAGAAGAATCCCGCTGGACCCAAATTCATCCTCAAGATTTCCTTTAGCCACTCGGCTTGGTCCTAAAAATTAGCAGTAATGGTCAGTTTAAACCGCCCATCAGTCATGTGGTTTATCCTGGACTTAAACCTGATCACTGACTTCCTGCTGTGGGGACTAAATGTCAGCTGGCGAGACATCTTAGTTAATGCAGGCAGGATTAACGACAAACAAAGTGATTTAGGGTGAAACCTTTGGTTTTTGTTGCAGCTTTTCTGTAATGATACCCGGCTGTATGTGCAAAATGTGTTTGCATCAATATTTGCGTAGGTGTTGATTTTAGAAGTTTTTTGATATTTATGTTTTCTGTCATGTTTATATGTATAAAAAACAGCTTGAGCAAATACATTTACTATCACCATGTTTCTTCTAAAGGCCTTTTGTTTTAATTAGGTGAATGATATTCTTTCTGTTCTGATCAGGCTGCAGACTAATCTGGCTAAAAATGCGATCAGACGATTTGCTTGCAAGACACATGAAGGTCGAGCACAGCTGTCTATGTAGTCTTGTTAAATATGGAATATGATTATGCCTTTTCCAAATTAGGACAAGTATGGAAAGAATCAGCAGACACTGTCTATACATCTGTCTGTCCTTCAGTTAAATTCATATCAGTTTATTTATGCAGCGCCATTCACGACTGCAAATTCAATAAGACAATCAGATCAAAATTCAAAAGAAACAATCAGTTTAAACCATACAAACAGGTTGAAATTCATTATTCGCAAGTTTTGCACAGACTTGCAATTTTCAGCAATCATAGAAACTTTAACTGAAATCTGACCAATCACCTTAATGTTTTCTTTATTTCCTTCTTTTTTTGATCAATCACTGCAAATCGGCTGAATTTTGGTCATAATATTGTGATGGTGATATTTATGATGCTGTTTTAAGTGCATTGTAGATGGAAGACATTTCCTCCAAAATCTTCAAAAATTTGAAAAAATTTACTTCTAGGAAGTTTTTTCTAGTTTTTTTTTTTCTAGCAAATGTTTGACTTTTCAAATTTAGAAATTTTCAGTCCTTTCTAGAAAATATCTGAGGTTAATGTAAATCTTCTTTTTTTTTTTTTTTTTTCTTGCAAATTTTTGACTTTTCAAGGTCAAACAGGTTCTTATTTTTTGGGAGAAAATTTCTGATATTAATCTTGGCTAGATTTTTTTTCTTCTTCGATCTACATGGCCCTAATACACAGTCATAGATATTGCTATCACAATATTATCACCATTGCAACATTTTTTTTTTTTTTTTACATATTTTGGCCCTTCCTTGTATTTTTATTATTTCCCTTTTTAATTGACCTAATAGTCAATTAGTTCAATGAAAGCATTAGCATGCTTGTATGCTAAATAGAAAGTTGGGGTCACAAATCTCGTACTAATGTTTCGGTTCAACCACTCATAAAGGTCTGAGGTTTTAAAACCTTAAAAAAAACAGACTTTGATAGAAATATCTGCTGTGCACTCTTTTTAGCAAACTTTAGTTTTAATACTTCAAAATCCAACCAAGAAAGGGCTTCAGAGTATGCTATTATCATCCTGGAACAGTGGGAAATCTGGACATAAAAAAATATGCAGGAACCCTCATCTGTTCACAAGAGGAGGCATTGGCCTCATACATCTGCTGTGCTGCTGTTTCACTTATTCATGGTGTATCCCACCCCCTCAGGTGCACCAGTTCTTTTATTGTCAGAGACTGCCTTATGTTAACATTTTCTGTTTTTGTTTTGTTTTTTTTTATTTTGTAAAGCTTCCTTCTCCTCCTCAGCCTCTGCACTGATGGCCATGATATACAACGATCTGTTCCTTTTTCTGGTAGATTTGCTCAAGGTTTCGTCTGTATACACCTATTAAGGTTGTTTATTTTATTAGCCTGTAAGATGAACAAGTGAATTAAAACGTATGCTCTCATATTGGCAGTGAAGTGAGTGAGATCTGACAATCAGCAAGGCAGAGTTGCATCTTAAGATGCTTGTGTTACACAGCAGTCTCCCTCCTGAACTGATGGTGATGCCTGCAGAGAAAACATCATTAACTGAAATCACATTATGATTACATTAGAAGACATTTCAGTACTGTAACTCAAACGCGTCTACAGTTGCAACTTTTCAGCCTCACTGGGTAAAATGTCGGGAAGCTGATAGTCTGAAGCTCAGATTTTAAGGATTTTCAAAGCAATATCATGGATATTTCCAGGCTCATCAGCAGACGTCTCTACGGAGGCAGAAAGGAGCAATAAAATGCAAAAGGCTCAACAGAACAGCAAACATTCACAAGAAAAGTTGCACTAAAAGAGGTTGTGCTGAAATGTTATTCAGACCTTCTGCTTTAGCAATAATTCCACTTTAGCGTATCCAACGTTTTAACGTAGCTTCCGCTGTAGCTTATCTGCTGCTTTAGCTTAGATTCCACTAACGCAATAATTCTGCTTTAGCATAACTACTGTTTTAGCATGTATTATCCTTTAGCATAGCTTCTGATTTAGCATAGGCTTCACTTTAACTTCGGCTTTAGCCAAACTTCTGATTTGGCATGGCTTCCTTTTGGTGTAAATTATATTTTTCTGTGTGACTTTTACTGTTGCATTGCTGTTTATGGATTTTGTTGATCCTTCTGGGCCTCCGTCAGATTCAGTGCAATTTTTCTCACATTATAATAGTTCCTGAGGCAGCGTGAAGACTTTCAGTTTTCTGATGGGACAATATATCCTGACTGGTCCAATTTGTTAATGTAAATTTATGTTTTTCTAACTTCTTGCACTTTTTTCATGCTCCTAATTTTTTCCTAATTGACTTTTGCATATTTATCAACTCCTTATTTTTATGTTCCTGTAGGTGAAGAAGGACTCTGTAGTGTCTTGTGTTCTGGACACGGAGGCGGTGGCCTGGGATCGAGAGAAGAAACAGATCCAACCCTTCCAAGTCCTCACCACTCGTAAGAGAAAGGTACGAATAAAGAGGGACGTAGGAAAGGGAAGGGAAGACTATTAAAATGTGTGCTTTGTCGTAAAAAGGAAATAGTAGGAGATAATGAGAAGAGAAAGAATGTGTGAAAAGGTTAAGAAGAGAAAACAAGACGAAGACAAAGACCCGAAGGTGGAAGAGAGCGAGATAATGGAGTGAAATGATCCGACAGACTGGGGGAGATGGACAGGGGAAGAGCTGGGAAAAAGTGGTAGGAGACTGATAGGTCAGAGGCAGAAGAGTGAAATGGATCGAGAAGGGAGGCTGAGATTGGAAATGTCAGCAAGGTGTTTATTCACTCCTGATCAGAGTAACGGCCTCTTTCCATTACACCAATCACATTAGGCAGAAACGGCTCCCTTCACCCTGTCTTTTCGTGTGCGAAATGACACCCCGCTAAATTTGGGAAGGAGAAATAAGCGTGCAGCTACGAGCAACGCCATGATGAAAATGGCCGAAATGATTATGTAGATGATTTTCTTTTTTTTTTGCTTGATACTTTTTCCTGTTATTATGCAATCATAATTATTGGTAATGATAGTTTTACGCACAACCTGATTATACATTGCAGGCTCTGGTATTTTTTTACCACCACCAGCTTTTGACGAAATGAAACATTCGAGATGAGGACACAAGACCCGATATGGTCTAATTAAACATCATTAATGAGTCGAGAGTGAAATTAATGAAAGAAAGGAGAGGGAGAAGTCTTTCAGGCTTTAAAGGGACGTTTTTTCTGCTTTGGCAAATAAATCTCTGTCTCTGAAGTCAATGCAGAGTGAAAAGCACAAGAAAAACAACTTTAGTGGGTTTTGGGCCACATGAGTTTGAAAATATTGCTGGGAGAATAAACTTGCATTACAAAAGTATTTTGCATATAAAATCAAAGTAATTAGAGCTCCTGATCTTAAGCCAAAATTTATCTTTATGGATTGCATTCATTGTATCTCTGAAAAAGGAGTTATTGTACTGTTTTCAACATTTTCTAATAAGTGTGTAGATTAAAAATGTCTAAGGTGTGAAATTTACAATGTTGCCTAGAATGAGGCTCTGCACAAATAAGTCTTGAATAATTGCAGCTTTCCTTGATACAGTAAAAGGACTCTTTTTTTTTTTTACCATAAAACTAAAATACATTTTAAACATAAATATATGGACATGTTTGAACATAGTATGTATTTTCACCCTCATTCATATTGGTGTAAATGGTCATTAACTTGAAACTCGACAACAAGTAACGAGCAGAATTCAGTCAGGATTTTCAAGCAGAAATATGCACATGTGGAGAACCAAAACAAGACTTTGAGAGCTAAAGCATTGTATTAACAGCCAAACAAACATAATATAAGATTTAATAGATTCCAACTGAAGCACATCAAAAGCTACTCTGCATTGGCAGAACCTTGATTTCTTGATTCTAGTTGTTAAGCTTCCCAATTTTTGTCTGGATGTGATCCGTTTTGAAAAACCTTTGCAGCTGCTTCGTCAGAAAGCTGTTGACGAAATGCCTCTGCACACCACAACTGGTTGGTGGTGCTAAAACTGGCATTTAATTAGCAGATTCCCATTCAAGACAGACTAAAATACGTCCATTTTTCCAACATGAGCAGAAGTTGTTTATCTTGGACACATGTTCAGACGTCCAGCTGCAGCAACCAAAAAAACTACAGTTGTTAGCAGGCACACTTTTTTATTTTTTATTTTTATTTCTCTCTCGTCATTTTCTGGTCAAATACTCTTCAGACCCACAACCGACTGAGAAACATGCAGCTTTGGGAAGCACTTTTAGCACAGTTTTAATTTGTTCATTTAGGAGTATAACAACCAATGATAAAGAAACTGACCAAAATAGACAATCTTCGTCAAACATGTAAAAACAATAAGCTTCAACAAACCTTTCAAATAGTTCAGAAAGTGCAATTAGAAAATCTAAATATAATGTAAAATAAATGAGCATAAAGTATAGAATTAAACTGAATAGATCTGAATAGATCGGTAAAATTGTCACTGGTGTAGGTTTTTTTTCAACAATACATATATTAATATTGGATCGGTGCATTTCTAATGAAGCTCGTATTGAATAAAAAACTATATCCTGTAAGTTTCTTGTTTTTGTTGCAGTTTTTGAATCTTCAAAAAAAGCGTCTTAACCATCTCAGGATATATCGAGCATATGTGTCCAAAAGTGTAAAAACACCACTTAACATTTTTTAGTGGCATGTATAAATTTGCTAATTCTCATGTTTTAGATTAGACATATGCTACAGCCTGTGAAATAGACGAACAAATATCTGAAGCAGGCGGTTCTGCACTTCATTGTAGTGCAGAAGTCGGAGAATTTTCCAGCAGGACCGTGACAGAAACGGCTGTAATAAGTCAGGGTCTGGTGTAGGAACCGGGGTAGGGTGAGCATGATTGGAGCAAACAAGATGAGGTGCAAGAAAGGTGAGATGTAGAAGGAGGAGAGGCGAGCGAAGTAAGCAGAGGAGTCGAAAATAAGACGTGCACGCTGAGGAGGTGTGATGCTTTTAAAAGGCGGAGAGGCAGTGGAAATGCTAGGTGGGTAACTTTAAAGATGAGCCGAGAACAAATCAAAGAACCCTTTGTAACAAATCCCAAGGCTGGAAGTAGAAATTTGTGGATAGCATGTTTCTATTAGCATATTTTTGTCAAAGTAAAAATACTAAAGAAGTGTGCTGTTCCTCTGCAGGATGTGGACGCCTCCGAGATCAAAGTCCAAGTGTGTGTGTATGCCTTTGACCTCCTCTATCTCAACGGAGAGGTAAGGCCAAGTGATACAAATATTACCCAGAGATCGCTCAATTGTTCCTCTTGTCTTTTTAAAAACTTCCACGCGTGCGGGTGCATTTTTTTTATTTATTTATTTTTTTGTTGCAAGCACGCACGTGCGCTCGCAGCCCCGCCGAGACGCCGGCATCGTCCTTGAATACCAATGACGGTGCTACTGGAGGCTGTAACTGGATAATGATTGTAACGCTCATTGTAATTCCAGCTGAGTGTGTCTTGATTGTGTGTCTGTCTGAGACTCTCGACGTCTGAGAGGGAGTCTGTTCCTCTTTCAGACCATGTGTGTGCTGCAGATGGTGACTACGACTGAGTGAGGATGTGTTTGTGTCCTATTTATGCAGAATTTTTAAGTGAATTTCTTAAATCTGCTGAAGACAATGCTAATGAGTGGGTGCTCCCATCATCCTCTACAATGTGAGCTCTCCCAAGTGGATTGAAGCCAAATTGCATCATTAAAGGAACTCCAGTAACTGTTAAATCCTGCCTTTTCAAGGCCATTTCCCTCTTAATTTGTTATTTATGCAAATGTTATCTTTTAATATTTCTTTATGCTGAAGCTTTTTCTCATTGTCTTGTTTTTGTCCTGAATGATTTATTTATTACCCACTGTTGATGTCACTTAACCTCCTAAATTGAATATATGGACACAGTTATTGAGTTGGACTGTTACGCTTTTGGAAATTTCATTGAATAAATATTATTTTACGCTTCATAGGAACATATAATGTATTTGAATATATACCTAATTGCAAAATTATATTTAGGTAGGAACTATTCAGTTTGGAGTTTGACTCAAGTATAAGTATAGAAAATAAAAATCTTGACATTTTAAAGTATTTCTGAAGATTTAGCAATAAATGATTTAGGAATACATGAAAAGTTTACGTGTGTTTTAGATTAATTTAGATGTTATTCAAATATTACTATAACAGCAGCAAACATTGTCCAGAAACTCTGAACCAAACAAATAAAGAAACGATGCCGATTCATCCGTCCAGCCACATATCTACACATCATTCAGTAAATAGTTTTCTCATCATCTGCCCAGCCGCTTCGCTTCTCCATCCATCCATTCAGGCTGGATGCCTGCACATCCAACAACGGATGTTCATCATAGATAGTCCATCATTCATTCGTTTTTCCATCTATCTGTCCATCCAACCATATCTGTTCATCATTCACTCATCCATAAATCCATCATCCATTAATTTTTCATCAATCATCTCTTAATCCATCCATTTTTACATTCAGCCATTTTTAAAAAACATGTTTTTTGCCCAACAGATTTACTTTCATAAGTGGAACAATAAAATTACTTTGGGTTTGTTTCAGATAAAATGGACAGAGATGGAAGTGGGAAGAAAAATGTTGAACAAGGTTAAAAGGGAAAGGAGATGAGACTAGAAGAGACAGATGTGTAGAACGAATGCAAAATAAATTCCTAGAAGTCAGCTTCTACACATGCAGAAAGAGAGGAAAAACAGAAACTACAGCAACAAACAGCATATGTATATATAATGACTACAAAGTACATGACATAAGTTAATACAAGATGTATTTAGTGGCAACTGCAATGTTAAAACAATGTCTATTCAACAAACCTTATCTGTCCACCCCCTTGTCACTCATTTGTTAAATATTTTTCCATCCATGCATCTGACCTCATGTGTCCGTCCATCTATTCAGCATTAATTCCCACACCTATCAGATTCTCCCATATACATGTAGATGGAACTGGAATTGGAAGCTCTCCAGTTAATTTTCCACTGCACAGTTCCTTCTCAATGCATGTGGGAGCGTCTGATTTATATTCTTTTCTTGTTAGGATGCAGGGAACAGGAGAACTACGCTTGCCTGTGTTTGAGGTTACATTAAAATAAAACGAATTACCTTTCATTCTGAATAATTTATCAGTGAAGTAATAGTCATTTTTCTGTCTAAGTTACCAACAGGCTTTTAAGTATGAACAAATTTAAATGTGTGCACTATGAATAAACATGCACATTATTTCATTAGTTATGCATACAACAAATGTGCTGCTCTTGTTCCCAAGTTCAGCTGTGGTTTATGTTTAGCCAACATTTTAAAACATTTAAAGGTCTTCAGAGAGCTTTGAAAACGAATACTGAAAATACTTAAATGGTAACAAGACGGTCTGATTCTTTGGCTGCAAAATTTTAGTTAAAAATGTGGATGAGCTTACTGTAGCTGAAAACAGTTTGTGTACTTAAGGTGACAAAAGTTACGCGATCTTTGTCACATTGGGGATTTGGGGACAAATGAAAACTAAACTTTTTTTTTTACTAAAAGCTCCTCTGGTGTGATGTTGTTACTGTAACTTATGACCAGATTTAGCTGTTGTACAAGAGTCATTTTCAGCTTCAAAAAGAAATAAAAGTCCTTGTTTACAGTTCAGAAATCTTTCTCCAATGACATCAGATGGTAAATTTAAAGGTTGGGAGAAAAGTTTCTGCAGCCAAAAAAGAAAGCTGCCAAAAATGCTGACTGTGTGAAACCATAACCCTTCAGCTAAAACCTGACCAGCCACCTGGAGCTGCGAGTTGAGGACACACGGGACACAAATACAAGTCATCGATCGTACATGGAAAATAACCTTCTCCCAGGCCTAACCTTGCCGGGGAATAAAAAAAAAAACAAGGGCTTCTTTTTACATTTTTCAACTGAACATCCACTGATAACTACTTGTGAACCGGAAAGAACACTAAACATGATTTTATGGTTGAACGGAGGAAGCTTTGATATGACAAGAAGACTAAGGGCAATCCATCTCCATGACACATGTACCCAGTCTGCTTTCATTCAAGGCTGTGCTTTGATGCGTGCCACCGTGTCATTATATGCCACATTTTGATTTTAATAGCATAAACGCGACAGAAAATCTGCAGAAGCTGTCATCATATAGGTAAATACTGACTTGATTCATACTCCATGCATGTTGTGTCATATTAGGGCACAAACATAGACACAGATACACATTTTCCATTTTAACTATGTTGCAAAGATTTGTGGAGTTCGCATCATAAACCTCCTTGGATCACACAGAGCTGGAATTTTAATTAACATTTTAATTATTTACCTCACAGACTAAATTGATTCTCAAACCTCCAAGAGATTGCATCTGTAAGAAAATCCATCTTTGTATATTCTAGGCAATGCAAAAAATAAAAAAATAAAAAACAAATAAAATCACTTATGTTTGAGACTTCATTGTTCTGGAAGAGTGCATTTGCATTCTTACATTTTCCTGCAAACTTATTTCTACCGTTTCAAAGATGAATGAAAAGTTTCAATTAAAATACAATTTTAATTTCACACCAAGGCATTTAAAGAGATGATAAAATATTCAGTGGGAAAAAAATTCAACCTTAAATAATTGATTTTTACAGTCACTGATGAGATGCTAATTAGCCCCTTTTATGTTAAAATATTGTACGTCTTCTTCCAAATAGGATGGCATTTCTCCTGTAGCTTTTAACAAATTTGATGTACACAGAGACAGATGTTTAGCAGGACCAAAAGGTTTTATTTTTATTATTTTTTTCCCTGCATGCCTTGTGAATAACCCTTTGGCATTTAGGTGGTCTAATGGTTGTTGGTGAGACTTGGTGACCTTAATATACTTCACACTTTTCTGGACCTTTCAAAGTGTTTGTTTTGGAGATCTTAGGACTGGTCTTTAGATAACTTTAGGTCCCCAGCTGGCCTTCTTTGTGACACTTCCAGTTGTTTAAACTTCATTATTGCTTTGCCTTTAGATCAGGCCGGGTTTAGACGAGTGGAACTTTCTGTTATTTCCAGACTCGTGAAAACTTTACCGTTACCGAGCAACCCAAGTGACGCTAGCTGCTGGAAAAGACAAGTGTTACCATCCAGAAACCACTGGCTGCATTCTTATTTATTGTGCAAGAGGCTCTACTAATGCTTTTCAAAGCAATATGGCTGTATAACTGCGCATCTATTTGCAGCCATTTTTTTGTGAGAGTGTAAATGTTGAGTTGGGGGGGAGTGAGCAGCAGCAGCTTATTTGGATTAAAAGTGACAAGAGGCCCTAAAACATCTCATTCTCTTTTTAAATGGACTATATACAGTAGATAAATTTGATTTGGATTTCTAGTGTTTTCCATTTTGAAGAATATCTAACAGACGAGGGCTTGCACCGCATTTTTTCCCCAGCATTATAAAAAGCAATGGCTTATTAAAAAAAAATCCCAAATATTGTTCAACCCGACATTGCAAGAATAAATAATAATAAAAAAAATAGTTCAGGTCCATTTATTAATCAGTTAAAATGTTTTTTATTCTACTGCAATAAAATCTAAACTAATTTTTATGTGTTTTTCCACCTCTTCACCAGAAGTAACGGTTGTATATGGCACTCAGTACAAAAAGCTTTAAACCTAAATGGCTCCCCGAGCTCAGACATATATAATTTTAGTCAGATTTATGTTTTGGGCTACCAGGACTAAGAAGCAGAACAGCATGAAGGAGGCAGATGTGTTGATGTCATTTGTAATAAAAATCCACATCTGTTTACTTTTAGTGTCTTGCCTTCTGTCTGCACACTTTCCAACCCAGCCAAGTTCTGACAGATTTGTCATATTTAAGAGTATTTGTCACCATTTAGTTAATTTTTCATAAACCCAAAATGGGAAACGCATTCAAAACTGAATATATAGGGAAAAAAAGGAAGACAAAATAAATAAGAAACTGTGTTGTGCATGTTTGTATGCTTACATGGGCGCGTGGGTGTTTGTATGTGTGCCCAAAGCTGCTGCATCCAAGACTGTATTCTGAGAAAGTGCTTGTTTATACGTGTGTGGGCAGATAGTTGATGGTATTTCATCCTTGTCATTGCAAGCCTCCGAGCTATCAGGAGGAAACTGTTGTAATGATACGGTTTTGCCATTTTCTAATGATGTTTGTGTTTCTGTCTCCGCGCTCAGTCCCTGGTGCGACAGCCGCTGTGTCGGCGTCGGGAGCTGCTGAGAGAGAGCTTCACAGAGGTGGAGGGAGAGTTTCTGTTCGCCCGTTCCATCGACTCTCACGACACTGACGCCATCGCAGAGTTCCTGGAGCAGTCCGTCCGAGGTCTGTGAAACGGAGGCAAACTTTTTCTTCTCGTCTTCCTACCTTTGTGTCATTGGTGTTTGTGTCATCTTCCCGTTTGTGTCATCTTCCCGTTTGTTGGCTCCCCTGAATCTCTTTGTGTGTGTGGGTGCTTTGAGTAAAAGTTTCATTTTATTTGTGTCTTCCTCCGCTGCCTTAACGTGTAAACTGTCTGTGTGAGCGTATCCAAAGCGACGCCAGAACTTGTGGGTTGTATAATGGATTTATTTTGTGTTGTGTGTGTGTGTGTGTGTGTGTGTGAGACTCTGAAGTATAAAGGATGTGTTTTCCTTGTGCATATGAGTTATGTCCCCGTCCTTGTCGGCGGCCTCTTTGTTTCCCAAAACCCGTTTGTTTCCCTTTGAGACCCACCAACACAAAGACACTCCGTATATCCAACAGATAATCTCTTAATTTCCTTTCTGCACGTCCAGAGTCGTGTTTTGGTGCATTAATGTGTTTGTTTGTGCAGACTCCTGCGAGGGCCTGATGGTGAAGACTCTGGAGAAGGATGCGACCTACGAGATTGCCAAACGTTCTCACAATTGGCTCAAGGTGTGTCTGCGTGCGTACTGGGAAATCAGTTTTTATTATACAGGTAGAGTGAGCAGCACTGCTTTTCTTTTAAAGTAAACATGTTGCTGGGAATTCTGCATCCTTGAATTCAAATGGACGCTGCTACAGAAATAGTTGTGCGACGTTAAAACATGGCAGCTCTGGTTTTAGTTTGAGTAAGATGGAGGTGCTCTAGTACGACCCTTCAACCTTTAGATGATTCCCTTCTTCAGCTGACAGCATCAGGTGTGTTGCAGAATAAAAATGGTTTCCCTGGAGGAGGACTGGATTGGAGCACTGATCTAAAACAACAAGATTACTCAGGCCAGTATTGAAATCTTGATTATTTTAGGGGTGAAATGAATCCTCGAATAATCCTGGTACCTCAATTACTAAAAACCCTCAAGACAAGTTATCTGCTTCAAAGCGTCATGAAGTATGTTGTAATAAATACTGTTAAACTATTCAGCCCACAGTGGTCTGGCAAGAAGGTTTTTTGTATTGCACAACATCTTTTTTAGTCCAATTAATGGCCAGAATAATTGATAGAATACTGAATGGCTATGAATAATTGTTGTCAACCCATTCTAGATTATTTGTCACAGACTGGACCTATTTCCCCTAAAGAGTTGCTCTGTGATATTTATTCTTAAATACATATTCAGCTGCAAACTAACCCAGATAGTTGATGCCAATTTTGCATAAAAAGTATTAGAAACAAATTATTTTAAGTGCAATTTAACTATTCATGTTTCCTTTTTACATGATCAATTTAAAGTTTATTCTTAGTATGTGAGACTGCAAATGTTTTATCCAGTCATGGTAATGTTTCTGTATTTCATTTAAATGCATAGAAGAATAAATTAGCCTTGTAAATTGGGACTGATGGGTTGAAATGGGTCACAGTTTTTAAATTTAAGTCCATTTTACTGCTGTTTTTTTTTAATGCACTTTGGACAAATTAAAGGCTTTAATTTGAAATTAATTGCAGGTTTGTTTTATTTATTTTCACAAAGTAGCCAACATGGCGATGCCTAAGTATCCATTGTTTGCGGAACCGTTTACTAACAGCGTTTTAAACTGTGCTTTCCACATCTCTTTTAATCTGGTCAGTTTGATTAGAAATAGCTTTGTAAAGTATTTATTGAAACTTTAGATTTTAATGCATGTCAAGGTTATAAGTCTGTTTTTAAATTTGGTTTTTGGTAAATAATACCTGTTTAACTCTGAGTTTTTTCTCCCTTCCAGTTAAAGAAGGACTACCTGGACGGTGTGGGCGACACGGTGGACCTCTGCGTGATCGGTGCCTACCTGGGAAAGGGAAAACGAACAGGCACCTACGGAGGCTTCCTGCTGGCCTGCTACGATGAAGACAATGAGGAGTTTCAGTCAGTCTGCAAGGTAAACTTTTATATTTCATTGTTTGTTGAGAGGGTCTTGCATTCCACACAGAAACTGCAGATTTCTGAAGCGTTTCCAGGAAGCTGCCGAAGATGCCGTCTTGTAGCTTTCACCCCCACATGAAACGTGTGGGAGGTGGAATGATTGGATTAAAAATTGCATTTGTAGTGCAAGCAACTTTTGGATCAAACTTATCTTAGACAAGAAATTGCATTATGATACCTAAGGGTTTTGTGCTTCACATGTGCAATATGTAATTCAGATTGAGACTTTAAGGCTCCCTCCGTTCGTCACTTCATCATGGAGGATTTCTGGAGAGTGCATTTCTTTCTTTCTGGGAACTTTTTCCACATAGTGTTCTTCTAAAAGTTGGTCTTCCTCTTAAGTCTTGCTTGGGAGAAAATCTTTGTGTCTTGCGAGTAAGTGCCTCTCAAAATAAGTGATAAGCTTGTTGTGAAGATTTAAAGAGCTTAAGCAAGTTGCACAGTTTGTTCTCTACTCTGTCCTCTAAATTCCCTGTCTTCATTTTTTTAAAATTATTTTCGTAATATTTTTACCCATAAAGAAAAAGGAAAAAGATTTAGTTTGCTGCACTTGGAGCAGAAATGTATTGGCACCACAACATTCCTCTTTTGACTGAAGCACCTCAGCAAACCAAAACCTGACTGTATGACATTAAAACCACTGTTTCATTGCTTTTAATTGTCCAATTAATGCTTATATTTATATATAGAAACCTAATTCTTTAAAGTTCTACATATTTTAAGATTTTTTTGACATGAATATTGCTTTCCAAGCTCCTAGTGTCACTTGTGCAAAGTTGTTTATTCAGCCATAACCTTAACGTGTTCCGTCACTTTTCTGTTAGTTTTTTATTTACATAATTATTTTTTCATGTATTTTAGCCCTATAAAGGGCCATCTTTCAATGTACTTATTAACTTACTGCTAAAACGTAATTCTTGTTTTTTCTTAAAATACCCAGTGCTTCACTTTGTTCACAGCAACATCTTAAAACAGGTGAAGACACATGCAGTCTTCAAAAATCTCATTTTTATTTAGGAAGCATTGCTTTATTTATAAATAACTTTGTCTTTATGTCTGTATCTCCATCTCTCTTGGCTACATTTCCAGTATAGTCTAAAACCCTTTAGTATTTTGTTAGTTTGCAAATCTTTTTGAAATGTAAGACAGATGCTTGCAAGAGCTGAGAGTAATCTTTGTTTTGATTGGATTTAAATTCCTAGAATAATTTTACCTGCTGCAGTTGAAGCACAATCAGCTAAAGTTGGGCCTAAATAAAACACAAACATCTTTTTAAAACGTCAACCTTGATACTATTTGTAATTTCAGTTTATAAGAACTAGATTATGTTGCAGAGGATGAGTTTTTTGATTTGGTGCGACCTTGTTTATTTGGTATAAGGAAAAATCCCGCTGAAGTCTGATCTGACAAAACATAACATCTAAAGTCAACGCAGTATTTTAACTTATGTCCTTTTTTCATAATTAAGCTGTTTTTACTCTTAAATGCAAGCATTACTGCAGAGGAGCTGCACATGTCCTCAACCTTTACGCTGTCCGTCTTGCAGAGATTTCCCTCCCATGTTCCTAATAATAACTGCAGGTGGGAACAAAGTGATAAAATAAGCCTCTTTAACAAAACGTTCTCCTGCCTTCAAGCCAGCATGGCCCACGGAAATCAGTGAGATTAAAAAGTGTGTCTGTCATCTTCACACATTTATATTTTTCAAAACAATAACGGAACAACTCAGTGGTTTTAACTGGTTTGCTTTCAATTCTTTAATTTTAAATCCTACATCCAGCTGGTCGCAGAGACAAAATGGCGGCACTGCAGCAGGTTCTGGAGCCGCAAAGCCATCTTATGTGTTACTGCATATGTTAACCAGTGTGACACATCATTACCCCTCAGCTCCTCCAGGCCCTTGGCTTGAAATGTTTTGTAACAAAAAATGATTCCATGTCAAAAGTTTGGGTATAATTTTCACCTTTTTTTATATGAGTATAAATAAGTGATTTTTTTTTAATACTCATATAATTTTAGTTTCAGAAACGATTTTTTCTATTCAGTCTGGAGATTCTGTTTAAATTGTGTGACTGGAGAAAAAGATATTATAAACAAACATTTCACTTATTTAAAACTGTTCTGTAAGCTTCTATGCTGTATCAAATTCCTTGAGTTTATATTTAAACAAAAATAAGTTTGTTCATAAAATTATATAACTTAAATTACCAGCATTAGGTTAGCTTAGGTGTCTGACTTTTTCTTAAATAAAAAAATATCAAAGAATTATTCAAAATGCGTACAGTGTGTACAACCTTCCACTGTGGACGAGTAATGCAGAATACTTAGGAGTGACAAAGTGGCAAAGACTTAAACGGATTTTAAAATTGATTTTGGAGTATTTGGGATTCCCAGCATTTTGCATTTTTCCTATATAATCTATTTTTATGTAATTCTATCCTCATTATTGGTTTGCATTAGGTTTAGATTTTTTTCGGGAATTGCCAAAAGATTTAGACGCGATTTAATAATATTACGCTGCATAATCCCTTACAGTACTCTGCTCCCTTTTTTAAATCTTCAAATAGTTTTTAAACCTGTGTTTTGTTGTTTAGTAAATACAAAAACAAATGTGTGGAAATGATTCAGACAGAAAATTTGGCCCCTGTGTGTTTCCGTATATTCATAAACACTGTTATGTTAGCAAATCATTTTCCCCCCATATTGACAGAGGATGACCTAAAGCAGAGTATCGACTGCAGTTCAGTACTTTTATCTGTAACTATATTTATAAAATGAAAGAGAAATGGCGGCATGCCGTCTGAACGTCTCACTGAGACGGTCGTGCCGATTCAAATCAGGAAGGATGCGTTCTGCAGGACACATGAACTGGACCACAGAAACACTCAGCTGAACTTGTGTAAATATGGCATTTATCTGTGTTGCTTTGCTGCAGCCCAGCAGCGGCTGTGAGCTGATGCTGTGTGACTGCAGCATCCTGCGCTCCTGTGTGTGCAGCATTTCATCATCCTCTCGCTCCCTCAACGCCGGGCGTGAAGCAGAGGCAGAACAAAAGAAACCAGAGGATCATACGTTAGCATTTGACTCACTTTTTCTTTTTCCCCTGCAGATCACATTTATGCTCATGTCCTAGTGAAATGCCCTTGCTACAACATTCAGAGCCAGCGTGAAAATTATTGTAAAAAGCTGCACCCAGTTTTAGATTTGGACTTTTAGATTCAGGTGATGTCAGCTTTGCAAAGACACCTTGGTGAAATCTTACTGTGTTTGTTCCCTTTGGACTTTTTTCCACATCTGTATGTAAATCTAAACTTATTTGTTTGCAATGTGAACCGTCAAATTCTAGTTTACCGAGTTGAAATATAAAAAGTTAAAATATCTGATTTCGTTGTATCATTTGTTGCCTGCTTGCCTAACAGGCGTGGATGACTCAGAGCTACAGACTTTTTCACTGGTTTTTGACGAAAAATACAAAATAAAACATTTTGGAACAGAAGTGAACGCTGCACAAGAGAGACTTGAGCCCTGCAACGTTTGGCACAGCATGAAATCAGAGGAATAAAAGGAAAAACTACCCTTTATCCCATGGTTTGTACTTGTGAAGGAAGGAGGCTGAAATTCAGAGGACACCTCGTAATCCTGGAAAAGTGTGAAATTTGTTGTATTTTCCAGTTTTAGATCATTTTAGGATTTTCAGACTTGCTTCAGATTTCCATTTCTAAAAGATTCTGATTGCAAGATGGGCTTTCTGTGAAAAAGGTTTGCTGCAGTACCGCTGTTGTGGTTTAATAATAGATTTTTATTGGACATTATTGTGTATATAGTGATAATTTTATAGTTGGTGTTTAAGAGACTTGAAGGAGGAATCCTTTGGCATCCATTTTTCACTTTCTTTAGCTAAACAGTCTGAATTGAATGAAGGAATTAATTGAATTCAGTAACAAAAATCTGTATCAAACATCACCATTCATGCATTAAGACAGAAAGTTTTAGAAATAAGAGTACAGTAGAAGTCTTATTTATTTTAGTTTTGTTTATTTAATGAATTGGTTGCGTTAATTTAGTTGTGTTAATCATTTAAATTGAGAGTTAGTGTGACAACAGGTCTGTTTGTCCACTTTACAGTTATTTTGTGTCAGGAATGTCTTATCAGTTGGTTTTGGTAAGAAATGTCATTTTTGATTCTTTTGTATTTTGAATGTGAATAATTCAGTCAATCAAGTTTATTTTTTAAATATTTCAGCAATTAGGCAGATCAAAGAGCTTTAATCACAACAACATAAAAACATCATAAACAAATAATTCAGCCAACAATTGTGACAGCCAGTTACAAATCATCATAAATACACATCAAACATGGTGGTTAATGTTGCATTTATTACAATTCAAGAGAAACTCTAAAAGCTTTGTGGCCTCGATTTAAAGGAACTCAGCGTTTCAGCTGTTTGGCAGTTTTCTGGAAGTTTGTTCAAGATATGTGGTGCATAGAAGCTTCTTTATGTTTGGTCCTGGTTCTGGACATGCATAGTACACCAGAACCAGAAGATTCGTCTGGAAGTTTGATACAACAACCTTTTTTTCAACGTATCACATTGACAATAAACCCGACCGTCACATTAAAATCATGACTCCTTTCTAAATTCCTAGAATGGTTCCTTCTTGGTAAAGATATCTTCCTCTGTCGTCAAACTGGAGCCATTTTCTACAAACACGGTTTTAACACCTGTAGGCCTCTGTAATGTTATCTCACAGTCAAACAGCACTATTGATTGGATTAAGCTGCTGGAGGAATTTGATTATCAGTCCAACCAAACAAACAAGTCACTATAATTGGCTGAGTGAAAGAGGTGTTGGGTTCTCACTCCTAACAAACTGTACCACAGCTGGCTCGCTAGGAGAACAGATAAATAATGCATAAAGGTCCCACAGCTGAATTAAACACCTCTAAACCTTGAATGCTGCCTCGCTCTCGTACAGTTAAACTTCTCACGGTCACTTGCAGAATATATCTGCCGGTGACTAAATGCTAAATTTTCATGATATGCCTACATTTTTTTCCCTCCCCCTTTCCCACAGCGTGTGTCATCCTTTTAGGTGTTTACTGGTGTCTCGGCGAGTTCAAATCCTTTGAGAGGCGACATGACACTTTAGGCGAATCAGGCAGACAAGATGCTCGAGTTGTGGGGGGATTTGCTCGCCTTTCTGTGTTCTGCCTCCTGCTGCCAAATGTCTGCTGTCGCCCCACGAGGGAATGTGTGTATATATGAGTGCGTGCCTCTCTTATCTCTTCTCATCTCTTTGCAGATCGGGACAGGCTTTAAGGATGAAGATCTGGAGCAGCATTACAAGTTTTTAAAGGTGAAGTAGAGCCGCATGAGTGTTGAAGTGAAAAGCCGGGCTAAAATAATCAAAGTTTCAGGACCGCTTTACCTTTTGTTTTGATACCCTGTTCTTTTACAATCGACATCATCCTCCTTCACACAGATGCTTGGAGAGAACATTTGCAATTGGAAATTGCAAATTGTAGGGTTAAAACAATTAATCGATTGTTGAAATAATCATCAACTTATTTAGTAATCAATTGATCGTTAATTGGAGTATTTGCTGAGAAAATGTGCTTGAATTTTACCTGAATGGCATTAAAAGTGAAGAAACATAGCTACACACTGAATCACTTACCCAGGAGTACCTTCTACGTTTCTCAAACTATTTAAAGTTTAACCCATTAAACAAACAGTCACAGACCACCTAACTCACTATCACCCCTCAATAACACAACATCTTAATATAAACAACCTGACATGAAAATATTAGTGTCTTAACTCAGTTATTTTTGTCTCCTTTGTTTGTCTTCATATGGGTGGCACTCTGTGTTTTGAGTTATTTTCATATTCTGAAAGTGGATTTTAAGCTTTCCAATTACCTCAAACACATAAAAAAAGGAATTTGCTCTTTACTGCCAAGTGTTGTATGAATTAGTAAAATTTTAGGGCCGTTTGTAATTTAGACGCATGATAAAAGAAAAATAGACTTGAGTTGCTTTGGCAGAAATAAAACTCCTCTTCTTCACATTTAAATATAAAAATTATCCACAAGTTTCTATCTATTGTATTTATTTTCTGATTAATTCAAAAATATTAATAACTGTTGGCACACAAGCAGAGCATTATAAGCAAGAAAAGTCGTTAAATAACTTCTCACCAACTGAGACGCGGTCATACAGCCGTTCAAAAGAATCGAATCACTCATGAATGACTTATCAAAACTCTTGGCTTCCTCCGATCATAAAAGCCAGCGGTATCTTTGGTTTTTCTTTTGAGTGACCCGGTTTTAAGCCACTTATCCAATATTATTTTTAAACGCAGTCCTTTAGTAAGCTAGCTGCGTGCGTCACATTTTAAGCTAATGGTAATTACTTGCAGTACCTTGCGAACCAGTAGGGGGCGTCTGGGGATCACAGTTTGAGAAAGACTGTTCTGTAAGGAAGAAAACCCAAATAGTGAATGAATGCATTAACTACCCCAGTAGCTTTGTGCAGGAAAGAGGCAACAACAAAGAGTACATACACCTCATTATCAGATGCAATACTTTCATCAGAGGCTCGCTCCAGGAAGTTCACATTACCAAACACAGAAACCCTGAGCCGGGCTACAGTCTGCAAAACCAGACAAAGTACTTATCGCTAATGACTGCAATAACTCTTTCAGTGGCTTTATCCTCAGAAGAGGCAGAGCTAAACACCGAAATACATCCAGTTGGTTTGCAAATGTGGAAATCCATGAATTACTGCTGCTTCACCTTTTTAAAAAAATGCAGCATTGAGAGGAACCGTGGGGGCGTTTTCTGACTTTGGGTAATGAATTGCTTTTTCAATTTACATTAGAAGAGGTTTGTTCCAGAGCAGTGGAGCAGCAGCATTTTAAGCACTTGTCAACCGCTCTGTGAAAATGATAGCTGTTGAGAGAGCCCGACTTCATTTGACTTCATCGGCTCATTTTAGAGCCGCTGTTTCGCGAATAGCAGCAGAGAATGGAGCAATTTGTCGAACTCGAAACAACATTTCTAAATATACGTTAATGTACAGCATTTTTTATTTATTTTACATCGACAAAGTAATCATTTAAACATTAGAGACTTAAGTATCTGTTGTGTAAACCGCTTCACAGAAGTAGCGCCTGAGAATGAGGTTTAAAACTTTTTCCTTTTTCTTTTTTTCCTGGAGCCAATAAAGCCTGCACTGTAGAGGTTTGTAATGAAAGTGATGGATGGTAAATTAAAGCGAGCCGGCGGTGTGGCCGTGCTGCTCTTGTTGCAGCGACGCTGCAGGCCAATAGGACTCTCGGCAGGGAGACAATTGGCTTGTTTACACGGCTCTGAGTGGTGAGGTGCTGTGTTAAAATGAGGGCTAGCCTGAACCCTCGTTTCACTGCTCAGATGCTGATTTTTGATTCACTTGGAGGCTTTTTAACCAATAACAATGGAATAAAAGTGAAGCAGGTTGCTTTGTGTTGGACCCAGTTTCCTGTTTCGCTTGTTAAAAAGCTTGATTTGAATGGATTAGATGTTTCTCTAACAAATGCTATCTTCTTCAGAATTGCATAAAGAATTGCTTTTTAGTTCTTTCTTTGTTTTGCTGACTGAACATTTCAAGTATTGTTTGTGGTTTAAACAATGTAGTGTCCATTTTACAAATCATCTTTATATTTTTTGTATTAAATGTTTAGTTTTATTTAGAACAAAATTAAACAACATATTCATGTTCAACTAGACTTTTAATACTCAGTACTTTAACATTTTTATTTTCTTACTTTATTCTGCTATGTTTTGTGTTTTCATGCTATTTCACCCACTCTAAAACACTCGGGGTTATTGTATAATGTTATACTAATAATTTCTTTTATAAAGTTGCTTCAATCTAAAACTATTTTGAATGTTAAAAAAGTTGCTACTTATTTAATTTTCTTATTTCCTTATTAATCAGATGAATTAAATCATTGATAGAGATGTTGTTTATGTATTTCTTGAAATAAGTCACAGAAATTACATATATATGCTGATTAGAGACATACCAATTAGCTTTTAAGTGGCCGGTCTAAGTTTCCTGTCCTGATTAGGATTTTCCTGCTATTTCACATTAATACGAGAGCTGCTGAAGTTTTTCAGCCATATCGTCTGGCCCTAATGTAAACATGCTCAAAGCCGCCATTTTGTTTGTCAACCGTGTTTTACAGCTTCTGTTTATTTCGACTTTCAATTCAGGTCAACTTTGCAATAAAAATATCAGGGCTTGGCTAAGATTTTTTTTTTTTTTCCCAAAATAAAGTCATAATACTACAAGAATACAGCTGTAGTAATGCAAGAATAAAGTCATATAATAATAAAGTTCAAATAATATAATGATAAAGTCGTAATGTTAAAGGAATGTAGTAGTTTTATGAGAACTAACAACTCAACACAAGTGACTTCAAACAACCTGCTATTTTCAGACTGCAGAAGTGGAAATTTTCCATTTCTTTGTATGAAAAGATTTACTTTTTTTTATATCTTTGATTTAAGGGATTTTAAAGGGTTTTAGTTAGAAAAAAAGTAACCCTTTTCACCTCTGGATCATCAGAAATATATCAAAAACTGTAAAAGCAATCTGTTATTGTTAAAAAAAAAAATAGTATGCATCAAGAAAAAAATTTATTTGTTTACTGCCAGCAGGGATGGACATAGTCTGTTCCTCATCCCAACAGCTTGTGGGAAGAAGCTGGTTAACACCCTGCAGGACCTGCAGCAGATGCTTGTTGTGGCTTCTCCCAGAAGGCTGGAGGGGAAAGTGGGGGGCGGCATGCTGGGAGACGGATGGTGACGGTCCCTAAAGGTGGCTGTGGCTCTGAGAATGCAGCGCCGGTTTAAAAACTTTCCTCTGGGAGGGGAGAGGAGCATCACTGATTTCTGTTGGCTCCTTTCTAGCTGCTGCTGTTCATAGACATGCAGCGTCCAAACCAGGATGTGAGTCGGCAGGTTGAGACATTTTCGGTGGTGCGTCTGAAAGACACCAGCCTCTCTGGAGAGGACGCAGCTCCCACTGAGCTTTTCAACCACTCACTGCTTTAGTGTTGATAAAGTCTGCAGAATTTATCAGTATTCTGATATAAAACTTTTATAATGTGGTCATTACTAAACTCTATACAGACAGGTATTTAAAATATATTTTAAAAATACTAATTTCTATTAATTACCCAGATTAATCACTTTTTATTTCTTGCATATTAAAGTTCCACGATGGAACCTTTGCTTTTAAGTGTTTCTGGTACAACAGTAAATCTGGCGCACAAACATTGACAGATGGCCAAGCCGCTTTTCTTGGTCCACTAGAAATTAATTTTTGCTTCAAAAAACAATCTGATGGTTCGCTGGAACAGACTATTGTTGTGCTTAAAGGACTCAGCCTATCACTGAAGCTTTTCAAGCCTAAAATAGCATCACAATGCTAAACACGTTGCACCAAACAAACCTCTTCATCGCTAATATCAGCGTCCGCATTTCTAAAAAAGTATTTTTTTCAAAGAAGTTCCATGAATCGGTATAAAAGCACTTTGCACCAATCTGATGGTTGAATAACCAAATAACTTTGTTGTTATGAATATCTTTCTTGTTAAGCTATTCACAAAAAACGTTTTTGTTTGGGAATATTTATTTTGTTGTGTGGCTTTCAATTATGATGCAACTAATATAAAGGGCTTGTGTCACTTTTGTTAAAAATGCAGAAAAGAATGTAGGAGTCAGAATATCAGTTAATAAATCTCAATAATGTAAACATTTAAACAGAATTAATTACAGTGAAGGCTACAGATTTGTAGCCTTCACCTTTCTTAAAATAAATATTGACCAAACATTAAATTATAAAATAATCCAATGAATTTTTACCCGTTCTGAATGAATGCATTAAAATCATCACCACTGCTGCATGCAGCAGAAACAGCTGCCCTGTGTTAATATGTCAAGTTTGTAATTTAATGTACAGTGTAATTATTGTATTCCTGAAGGCATGAGGAACACACATCCCCTAATAGAGGACTTGACCTATTTAATGAGGTTTTTCATTCAAAATGAAGTGATTTCTGCACTAAACTGACCCACAGCATCGACAGACTGTCTGAGGTAGACAGATAAAAGCACTTGAGTTAAACAGAAAGTTTCCTGAAAAGCAATTAAGTCACTAATTTTAATGTTGTATGCATACATACAAGACGATCAAGTAATTATAGGACGAAAAATTAGGCAATTCATTCAGTGCTGCTTTGTTTTGTTTACACTAGAACCCGTTATGCTGGAGACCCTGGAGTTTAAAATACAGATTTGTCTATGTGAATCAATGAGATTCCTGTAAATAAACCATTTTAAATCCATCCATGAAGAGCTTTTCTGCAGACTCAGTCTGGACTGGTTCTGTAGAAATCAGGGAATACATGCTGGCATGCTCAGGTGTGGTCAACCATCAAAGACTGTTCAATCTGCAAGGTGTGTGTAATAGTCTGTAAAGTCACAGAGAAAAGCTGGGTAACCCCCAGGCAACAAAAGCCTTTCTCACATTTATCGTGCTTCCTTTGATTTCAGTGCACATATTTTTGTTTTAGAGAAACAGAATTGGAAAAGTAAGGTTGAAAAGTCCAGAAATGTGCTGATTTTAGCCGTTTTTGACCTAGAAGTTACTATATAAAATGAACCAAACCCAAAAAATATTCAAGGGACAAAATAAGTCATTGAACTAAAATCTACAAACTAAAACAACCTATAAAACTTGCAAAGAATGTACATAACGGCATACACCTGATTTTATTTATGGATTAAAGCAGATATTTCCATTCACTAAATTATAAGACACACAAACTTATTTTTTTTCCAAACTGTCTGACATTAAATCAGGCAAGTTGTTTTTGGATAGTTAGGTTTATCAATATTATTTCTAAAAGTCTAAATTCATAAAAATGTCAGTGTAATTATATAAATATTTTTTTACTTTTTTAAATTCAGACGTTTGTGTTTAAAGATGCTGAGTGAAGCTGTCAGTGTCTTTTCCACGGTGAAACAGCTTTAACTGAGGATGGACTGAAAAGCCGGTCTGCAGGGAAGAAGCCGTTACTCCAGAAGCAACGCAAAAAGTTCACAAATGCATTCTGGGACAAATGATTTAATTTTTGGTTACATTTCCTATGGTCTGATTGAACTAAAGTGGAAATATTAATAACCATCGTTACATTTGGGGGAAATTGCAAAATTGAGGAAGTTATTTTGCAGTTTCTGTCAACGTTTTCTAAAGTGATACTTCACAATGCCCATTAAAAACTGTTGATGTAAATATGGCTTCACTCTCATAAACAAACGTGTCCCCAAAGTTGAAAAGATTTGCAGTTCTCTCAGGAAAAATGGGCTAATATCCCACAAGCTACAACGAGATGCTTGTGGAAGGAAATCCCAAAACCTTTGATCTAAATGTACTCTAAAAGTCAATTCCACCAAATATTCATCTATTATTATAAGCATATGAATTTGAAAAAAGTAAAAATATATATTGTTTTGTTTGTAAATAATTTTAGTAATCCTAATTGACCAAAAAAAAAAAAAGAGAAGGTTTAGTCTGATTTCCTATCAAACAAAAACGGTACTGAATGGAAATATGTCATTGGACAATAGAAGTACAGTGTGTCAGTGTTATATTGTTCTTATATCTTGCAACACTAGTGAGTTGTTGAGCTTGTATTAAGCCAGTCGATTAAAAATAATGCTGTCACTTGTTTTCTGTGAAGCTGCACTTTAAAACTTTGCGTATCTACTGGATGAATATTGAGCTGCTGATTATCATTGATAGTTGAGTTCTTCATCTTAATAAGTCTGAGTGTGGCTCTCCAAAGCAACACAACAGCCCTAATGGCTGTTTCTGACGTTTAGATGCATTTTGGACCAATACTAAATGTGTTTGCTTCTTTATTTTTAGGAGTTGCATCAGAATTAAAAAAAGTTGAATTATGTTTCTGAGTGTAATTTACAGACTACAACTCTGAGCCTCGACAAAACTTATGACGATCGGCCACAACTTTTAATAAGACTGCACACCTGCCAGCTCATGCATTGTAATTCAGAGAGTATTAGAGCATTAGACCTTGAATTCCTACAGTATAAATAATGTGCTGGGAAACAGCAGCACTGCTTTAATGTGACCCAGTTAACTGGCCTGCTACAGTCTAGTTAACAATTCACTCAGAAATGGTTTTTTAATCTAAATCAAGGTCAGACCGAGATTCTGATTCACCTCCGGGAATGTCATTTTTATTACTTTAACAAGGTTTCCAAATGTTTTATTTTTATTGTTCACACTAAATGTTTCTGCTACAAGTTTTTTAAATGAACATTCTTGCTCTTAAATGAGTTTTTATTGTTTTTACATTAGCACTTTGAGAAGCCGATCTTATCCACTGATCTTATTTACCTCAGCAAAGGAATAAAAATCAATAAAAAAATCAATAAATCAATAAAAACCTTTATTTCTCTGCCATCACAGAGGTTTGACTGGCAGACCTTCCCATCGGCTCACGCCTGCACGTTTCCCGTTAATGACAGTCGTCCCACTATTACAACTCAGTGACTTTCTTGTTGTTTTCATCAACATTTCAGACGAAAAAATAAATAAAAAATTGGCCAAAATTGGAACCGGTAAGTGAGGGTTTATAAAGATAGGCCAGAAAACTGCAATCAGTGCAAAACTACTTTGAGATTTAAATGTAAAGTGGGTTATAAATAAAATGTAACATTTTTAAAAGAACAGACAAATATTTGAAATACCAGACTTTGTTTTTTTTTAATTGCTTTGTCTAATACTTCCATCCATTTACATGCCGGTGTGATTCTCCCTCTGTCATCCGCTCTGTCTCTCCCTTCATCCTCCGCTCTGGTCATTTTCCCATTCATCCCTCTTTCTGTCCAGCTGTCTGTCCATCAATCTGTCTTGATGCATCATTGTGTTCCTGTTCTGTCTGTCCAGTCAGTCAATCATCCATCCATCCAGGTTTCATATTTAAAACCTGACATCTATGAAAGAAACTTCTACACATTAATCTTTAATTTTCTTCTTTATATATTAAAATTTGTCTTGGAGAGACTGAACTCTAGAAAAAAAAGTGGAATAAATAAACAAGCTTGTGTTTAACCTTCCTGATTTCCTGTTTTCTAGGAGCACATCCTGGCCAAGCCCCGCCCCTACTACCGCGTGGACCAATCAGCTGAGCCCGACGTGTGGCTGGACGCCGTGCAGGTTTGGGAGGTGAAGTGCGCCGACCTCTCGCTGTCGCCTGTCTACAAGGCTGCCATGGGAATGGTCAGTGCAGCCGGTGTTAATCCGCTCCCTTGTGTGTTTCTGCAGATAAATCCCGTCAGTTCTGCTCTGCTGCCCTGAATGAAGAGTCATAATTAATGCATCTTACTTGAGTTAATGAAACTGCTGCAAAAGAAGCCGGATTTAGCGGAACGATACTTGCTATTGAGCTGTGGGTTGGCAGAGTAAAAAAGTTAGCATCAATGAAAACACATGGTATTTGAATATATTTGTCTGTCTTTACATTGGTGTCAAGCTTTCCGCTTTTGTAATTGTACAACCTGCACTTTGGGTGAGGTGGAAGTGAAAAAAGAGGGAATTAACATATTTTCTAATCCTTCAAAAACGTTGGATAAAGTCATTACATCCAGCATTTGATTCGTTTTCAAGCAGTTTTGGGTATTCGGTAAAAGAAAATGTGATACTTCAGCACAGAGGAGGTAATAAAAGGAAGGCATAAATTAAACCAGGACAAAGGGTTAAGTCCTGCAGCTTGAATTAAACTCAACAAATGGGCTCATAATTACTTTAAAGTCCTGAATCTTAAAAGAGTGAATTACAAGGAATTGAGTGCTCACATGTACCAGCAGCTTTTTACAGTGTTAAAATGGTTAAACCTGTCTTCAGGTGGATGCAGAGAAAGGCATTTCTCTGCGGTTCCCTCGCTTCCTTCGCATCAGAGACGACAAGAAGCCCGAGGACGCCACCACCGGAGCTCAGGTACGTGACGTTAAGTAGAAAACCAGCCAAGCATTGAAGCACAAAGCCTCCAGTACACGACCAAACACGCTAACCAGATAGCTTTGAAGCAGAAGGTTAAACACGTTGACCTTCTGCAGTCTAAAAATGACTCCAACACAGTTTAAAAAAAAAAAAAATCTGTCATGTTTGTTTGTATCTTTTAAAGTGTCACAGAAATGTGGCACATCATAATCAATATCATCATGGTCACTTCACACAAGCGGTCCTGTAAAATTTCAAGGGTGAGCAGCGCTGCAAGGACGGCGTGTTATTTTTTATTTTTCATGCAAGCAGGAGTGGATGCAGGAGCATCCTGCAGCAGTTTGAGCAAAGCTGCTGACTGAGAGCTGCTGCTTCCTTCAGGCTCAGCTGCAGATTCAGACCAGCACTTTGAAAACAGTTGCTATTAAAGTCGCCACATTACAATCACAACCACAAACTTCCAAGTATTTTACTGGTCTGGAATTAATCGCATTTTAATCAAAATCTGCACATCAACAAAACAAGCTTCAATCCTGAAGCCCTTTTTGGTGAATAACTGTCAACATGAGCTCAGCGACAAAGATATTCATTTTTTTAATCTGAGCTGAAAGGCTTTTCGACCATCAGATTGCTGCAAAATACTTTTTTATGCATTCAGCTTTCCAGTGTTTTATGACCAAAAGGATTAAAAACACAAGAAAAGAAAAAGGTTAAAAACACAAGTTTTTGAGATGTTTATTCTTAGTTTCTAAAACGCCACATGTCGTGAATATTTTTTTAAAATAATTTATATATGTTTCTATGACAAAGTATAGGGCCATATTGTGAAAAATGTTAAAAATAAAGTTGAAATGAGAGTAAACTCATCTTACGAGAATAAAATCATAATTTTATGACTTTAATCTCATCATTTGTACCTTTGAAAGTTTTTTAGCATGTCACTAATACTTTGTTGTACATTTCAGTCTTACTATACATCTAAATAAACAGTAAATGTTTGTGAAAAATTAAATCAGATAATACGTAATGTTTTAAAATGGAAACCAACATCATCAACGTTACGCAGAATTAAACCACTGCTTAGTTTAGCAGGAGATTTAAACTATTTATTTCTCATTAAGCACAAAATATATCAATTTGTTGTGAGAAATGATTTGAATTTGGTTTAAATGTTTAAACGTTGTTGCTCTGATCCAGTTTTGACAGGTTTCTGGTTTTCTTTGAGATCACTTCTAATTCTGATGACCAACTCATACAAACTATATTTGTTTTTTCAGCAATTAGATTGCAGATATTTAACAATTACATATGTAAACAAGGAAAAAATACATTTATTTAAAACATTTGCTGCAAGTTCATTAAGTTTTTTAGTTTAGTTTTTTTATAGGGATGACGAGATCATTTTTCGGCTCATTTGACATTTTAATTTCCATTTAATAAGCAAGTATAAACATGTAATTTTTCAATGTTTTTCTTTGCTTTCCTTCTTTCATATGAAATGACCAAGAACATGTAAAAGCTCCTGAACAGAAAATTGACACTTATTTTTTTTTAACCACAGTTCACCATTTAATACCTGCTGTTCCTTTAAAACACTGCAGGAGAATTTTGTTATGTTGCAAAAATTGGATACAAATTGATTCCTCGAGTCGCTGTGATGCTCACAAACTGAGGAAAAAAGCAGAGCTGCTGGTGAGCAGAGAAATGCACCGGCTGTCACAGCTTCACAGGGAAATATGCTATCTGACGCAGCGTCAGACTATTTTGATGCCGTCTGATTTTTATCTTGTTTCACGGGGGGAAAAATCCATATGAATTAAAAGTTTATACACAGGTCTGACCAAAGTTGTCCTTGATGTACAAACTAAGGCCGAAGATCCAATACCTCCTTGACAAGCCCGAGTCCCGTCTGAACCGTTTTACATTCCAAACCGTCTGTGACTCGAATGCAGAGTGTGGAGGTGTGTTCATTACTTTTGGGAATCAAGGTGGAACATCGGCAGCATGTAAATGTACAGCTGCATCTCAAGGAGTAAGAATGGCATTCAAAATGTAATTTACTGCAGTGATTCAACTCTAAAAGAAAAATATAAATATATTTCATACAGTGATTTATTTCAAGCTTTTATTTCTATAAATGAAAACTGAAATCTCACTGAAATTACTTTTAATGCAGAAAAATCATCTTATTGAGAACCATGTTCCTGTATTGTACACTAAGTAAGTGGTTGGAGCTCCTTTTGCATGAATTGCTGCATTAATGCAGATTGGCAATACTCAATAGATTTACTGTGAGGTTTATATTAGGCATGGTGAGTAGCTGCATTACTATTACCTGTAGAAATGTGCTCAAAACTTTGTCAATATTCCGCTAATGTAAAAAAAACGCAATTCTGCAATTGCTGTGTTTCCTTTAAATAAAAAACTCAATTAAAATCACACATGAATACATTTGTTCACGCGATCACACTGCTGCTACAAGAAGCAGCAGCAGCGTGTCTTGGTGGAAGTCACGCCGTCTTCCACCAACTACTTCCTGCCGTCGTCTTCGTCGTAGTTTCCGCCAGAAGTAACGTTTGGTTGTTGATCATGTGGCTTGTGTTATGCGAAAAACGTTTTAATTACAGTTTTGTGAAATAAACAAATTTCTATACGTCCAAAAAAACATCCAAATGTAAAATTGTGCAGTCGTATGGTCAATGTGATGGTTTTGATAGTGTGGGCAGCTGCCAGGTCCTGCTGGAGATAAAACCAGCATCTGCATTAACCTCCTCAGCAGACAAAAGCATAAAGAGGTGATGCTCCAAATTATCACCGTCCGTGGAAACCTTCCACTGAACCTCAAATTGCTTGGATTATGTGCGACCTTGATTTCCTTTAAAAAAAAAAAATGCTGAATTTACTGTCATCTGAATCAATGACATTGCAAAATATTCTGGATAAATCTGTGTGGTTACTTTTGAAGCTTCAACCTTCATTTATCCATGTTGTTTATGCAACATACCACACTTTTCCTTCCATCAAACTTTCTCTTTGTTTGCTTGCACTGCAACAACTCAAAATCTTACCAAGTATTTTTGTTCTCTTTTTGGTCCAAGATATTTTTCCCATATTATAAACTAAATTGTCTTGTTTCATAGACATATTATTTCACTTATATATATACTTATTTGTACCTTTTCAGCAATATAAAGGAATTATTGACTTAAATAAGCTCCTATTTCTTGCTGAAGTTACTTGTAAGTTATTGTTTGTCTTATATCATGTATGTTAAGATATTTACACCAGAAACTAGACAGAAAAACTTGGTAAGATTTTATGTTTTTGCACTTTATCATCCATCTGATTTTTGCTCAATTAAATTTTGTGTAAAAATTACATTGGTTGATGTAATTTTATGCAAACCTGGATGCTGGGTTTTAATTAGCTGTAAACTGATAGTGTCTGATCTGATGAGTTTCACATTAAACTCTGGAAACTCATTGCTTAGTCTGTCATAAATCTAGTTAAATAAAGTTGAAATAACATTCTAATTCACTGTGATGCACCTGTAGACAGAGTTTCCATCCAGTGGTGATGCTCAGGATTAAATTAAAACGTTGAAGTCGGAGGAAATCAGGAGAAGCTGAACCTGAGCCAGAACATGTTGGACCCAGTCTGTTTCAGGCCGAGACTCAAAGCTTCACCTCGATAAATAATGTGATGTTTCATTGTTTTCCTCCTCTCGGAGCCCCCCTGCTGCGTGCCCATTATTCACTGTCCCACCCCGTCCCCTCTCCCCTCTTCTCGACCTAAACTCTGATAGTTTAGGTCACTGTGTTCTGATAAATGAACACAGCCTCCGTCTCCCAGTCAGCAGCTCCGAGTCACTGACTTCAAAGCTCGGGATATGAATAATCAAACTGTTATTTTTAGCTTTTCCTCTTCATGTTACTGACCCAACTTCATGATCTTCTCCTCCTCCCCTCCTGCTTTCTGTCTTCCTCTCCCTCCATCTATCTGAACGTTGCTCCTCCTCCTCTTCCTCCTCGATCCCTGCAGATCGCTGATTTGTACAAGAAGCAGCAGCAGATTCAGAATCAAGGGGAGAAAGCTGACCCGGAGGACTACTACTGAGTCTCTGCAGCCATGTCATGATGAAAATCTCAATGTAATTGTAAATATCTTCTCCCTTTTGGTATTGTTGAATGAAAATAAAGGCGTCTTCCAGTTTTGAGCTTCCTGTAATTTGTTATTGATTTATTGAAGCTGCGTGTTCACTCATTACGGTTTCCCTTTTGAGGGCGAAAATTGCATAAACATCTCGGCGCATGCCGCGCACATAAATCCCCAAACCGTCATCGATTTGGCAGTTACCGCTTTTAATAGATCTTTATCTGAAATTCACATTGCTAAAGCAACGCAGGTGGCATACCAATACTTGAGGCCCAGCTTCAAGTATTAAAGTAGTAAAAAATAAAAGCGCAATCGGCATGTATCGGAAATAGGAGGACAAGCCAAGGAGATTTCCAACTGCCCAGGAACGTTATTAGGAGCAGGAATAGATGCAGAGCTGACAGTTGCTCACAGCAGGACAAAAGAGAAGCCCCGACAGCGATCATGAGATGGATGGAAATCTGCTAACTGTCCAGCCTGAATCAATCATAGACGTGAGGAGGAGACGGGAGGGGGCCGGTTTGAGAGCCAAGGACATGCGATTATGATGTAGAGAAGAGTTTTCAGCAGGATGATGGTTTCATCTGAGAAATGGGTGTGCTTGTGACAAACCAAGACACTTTGTGATGGGTTTGTTTTGATTCTGTTTTTGTGAGAGTTCCTCTGAATGGTGTTTTTGCCAAAACGAGTGCCTGTGTCGGAAATTTTTTTATCTTGTCAGGGAGTTTTGCTTAGCCCACAGGTACTCACACGGAGCAAGGACAACGGCTGCAGGGAGCGCTGTGAAAAAAATAAAATGTTGGCCTTAAAATAAACTGAAAGCATCTAAACTACTATACCGACTGCCAGGGACGTTACAATAGCCGTGTTTGAAATATTTCTGTCAAAAATGGGGCAGAATGACAAGAAAATGCAGCAAAAGCGTGAAAGTAGATTTGACCGTCATGGTGTCTGATCTGATTCAAATAATAGTCATCCCTCTTGTCGGGTGTTTTCCCTCGCACTTTAAAAACAGCTGTTGCTGAAACAGAACAATCTGAACAAGTTGCTGTTGCACAGTTGGAGGCAAGTCTCCAACCTTCCAGCCATCAGCAAAGCGTTTGAAAGTCTGTTTCAACAATCTCTTAACAATGACCAACCACTTTGATGTATTTCAGTCCATTTTCGGTGCTCACCGCAGTACTGACACTGCCCTCGTCAAAGTGTTCAGTGATGGCCACAGTTCTGTTGGACTTCTGCGCTATATTCCTGGAGAGCTGGGCCAAAATCTGCTGCAATACCTGACTGGGTTGAGTCTTGGACTTTTTTGTTTCAGTAGGTAACTTTGCAACAAAACCCCATGCTGGGTTCCCCAAGTTTTAATATCTACATTCTGCTGCTACCTCAGATTATAACAAATACAAAGATAAATTACTGTAACTATGCAGATGATGCTCTGCTCTACATCACAATGTCACCAGGTGACTAAACACATTCAAGCACTGAACAGATGAACATATAAATGTATGGATGTGCCATATCCTTCTCTGGCTGAACAGAAACAAAACTGAAGTTTTTTGAACCAAAGGAGGAGCAAATGAGTCTGAACTCATACCTGAACCTTGAGAGACACATAAAGATGGTTACAAAGTGCTGCGTTGGAAACATGGAACAAGCAGGTCCAGAATATAAAGATGGAACTGTAAACCAATACTGATTATTGCAGCTTTAGTATACTTAAATACAGAGACTACAGTTAGGCTTGTTGCAATAAGCCACTTAATCATATGATAGATAAAAATGAGTTCAATCATTTCCATTTGCATGTTTTACCATTCTTCTGTAAGTTCCAGTGTTAAATGTTCATTAGAATTTAAAGTTTATTGAGCTTTGAGAATGCATTGTTGCATTATAATGAAATTACTGTTGTGTTACTTGAAAATTGTCTCAAAACATCATTTATCGCAATAACTTCTGGGACAATTTATCGTTCATTAAAATTTGTTATGGTGACTGACGGGCCAAGCTACAGCCCTCAATGCAGTTTTTTTTTTGTCCTCAACGCAGGTTGTCCCTGGTTCAATTCCCTTCTTCTCTTGTCCAGTGACTGTTAAAAAAAAAGGCCACTAGTGCCATAAAAACCATTTTAAAAAAAAAACAACCCGTCCTCAAGCTAATTTTCTTAGTTATTAGTTTAGTCCCTTAGCACTTACCATAAATGATGGAGTAATGAGATACGATGTGGCGAGCATGGCCAACCTGCTTCACATCTGCTCGTGAGTGTTTCAGATTATGTGCCTCTCTGCCCACATGCAGCCCCACATGCTCGGCTCAGCACCCTGGTTTTAAGTGGGTGGACGTGCAGCCGGTTATCGCACCTCTCTTGCATCAGCAGGAGACGACGCTGAATGCAAAGAGATGCAGGGGAATAAACCAAAAAGCGCCGTCGTTGTAATTCCTGTGTCTGTGTTTGTCGGCGTGGAGCCAGTTTGCATCTTTCCAGCGTGTATTGGGCGCATTTACATGTGAAATGCTGCAGTGACTCGCTCGGCATGTGGCATAATGTCGCTGTTTTCACATGCAGAGAGGTTTGGATTTCCTGTCCTCAAAAGCATGTGAGGGTGCTGTTTGTTATGGTGTGTCTGTATGCAAGTATTCCCAGTGTGTGGCTGTTGGTTTGCCTATTATTTCTGTGTGTGGGCTGTTCTGCGTCTGCTGAACAAGAACTTTGAGAAAGAAGTCATTGTTGCTTTGAAATTCCAAGTCTAGTTCTGTCTGCTGCTTATTTTACCCCTTCTTTTTATCTCCTTGTGTAAAGCTAGGCTTAGTTTCTTAATGCCTTCCCCCTCCTTGTTTGTAATTTATTCATTTCCTGTCCTGCATGTTACTTCTGACACTTCATGAATATCATTAGCACATCTCTTTCTTTCTCCTTCATCCTTACCAGAAACTAAGGGCCCTGCTGGTTGTTCCTAAAATCAGAATTTCAAATGGCTGTCAGCTGTACTGTTGCATTCGAGGTTGGCTTGAACACAAAGCGAGAAATGGAAGAAGCCATAATAGAAATCAAACAAGCGACAGAGCATGAAATATTGAGAAAGCAAATATGTAATTAAGTCAGTTGCTTATTGTGTTTGCAGAATGATACTGTAGTAAATAGCTGAAGGTGCGGCGCAGTCGAAAGTCATTTTTGAGCTTGTTTGAGGGAAAGGAAGCCTCCTCAAATGGTTGCATAAGATTGTTTTTAGATCCTCGCAAAAGTATTCGCACCCTTTTTTTTCTCATTTTGGAGTCACAGACGTCAATGTAGCTTATGTGATAGAACAACACAAAGTAGTGTGTAGCTGTCAAGTGGAAGGAGACAAATATTACCTGACTCCCCAAAATTTAAGATGTCTTGTTCCATGGACACACTATTTCACTTATAACTAGTGTTTTTTAATCGATATTAAGGAATTATTGACTTAATACAGGCTCTTGTATACTGCTGAAAAGTAACATGTAAGTTAGTTTTGTCTTACCTCAAGTGTACAAAGACATTTGCACTTTCCTTCCAGTTTTTAATAATCTCTCAGTTTTTAGCTCCATTTCAGTAGTTACTGTGATCTCTTCAGGTGTTTTTCTCCAGTAGTTTCTTAAATAGACTAAGATCTTTTCCACAACCACAGGATGTGATTTCTCCAATAAGGGTTGATTGGACTAAATACAATGGAAAACGTGTTTGAGGCTTCAAATGACTTTCGACTGGCCCAGTCAAAGTTTACAGCTAAATCCAATTGTCGCAAGATTTGGAAACTGATGTTCACATTTGGTCTGCATCCATCCTGACTGGATCTGGGCAAACATTTCTCTCTTGATGCAACAAGATGGGGGAATAAAAGAAGTGTTTCTTGACACACTTAAAAAAAAAAAAAGGAAATTCTGCGGTAAAATGCTGGCAGCTGTAGTTGCCAGAAAGCTGTAAAATTCTGGGTAAAACATGTTTTTCTTTCATGGTTCGATATTTTCATTGTTCATGAAAATATCGTAACTTAAGGAAAATAACTGTTTTTTTCTGGAAAGAAAACAACTTATAAAATGTCAAATTTGTATATTACACCGATTATTTTCACATCAAATTAACAGTTAGAAATTGTTTTTTAGTAATGGATTTTTTTCCTGTCACAATTTTATCACTGATATTTTTATTTACAATGCTCACTTTTCAGATTATTATTACATTTCTTTTCTCCCACTTCAGTGGTCAACTTTGAGTTCAAATTCCTTGAAAATGGATTCTTTTTGCAAGACACTGGGTGAAAGTGTGTGTGCGCCCAACATGTTTGTGTCACTGATGTTTACAGAGGGGGGCAGCTGGCGCACGCGGCTCGCCTGCGGGACGCTGCTGCGCACCAGCCTCCTTTCCCACCGAGGCTCCTGCCCGTGTTCAAACAGCTGTGCTGTTGGTTCGCATCAAGTCACCCGGCCAGGCCTGCACCTGCAGGGGGAGGCTGCTTCAAACCTGCCTGCTCAGCGCCTGTGGTTTTTTTCCACTTGTTAGGCACTCACTGGAGGCTCTGTGGCGTTCCCAGACAGAAAATGCTCCTGAATTGATCTTTGATCTGCTGCTGAAGGAGATGAAAGGTGAAGCTGTGCTGAAAGTGTCTCTGTTTTAGGATGTGTCCCCTTAAAGCGGCGTTATGGATTATCTCCGACTGCAAAAAGAAAAAGAGGGCAGCTATTAATAAATAGAAGGAGCAAGGTTTCACCTTTCTGTCCTTATTTGCGCCCCGCCCTCCTCCCTCACTCCATTCTCCCACATAAGCTATCTGTCTTCCTCACAATACCGCTTTCTCCACCCCGAGAACAATGCGTTTGTTCTCCTCCACCGCCTCCCCGTCCTTTCTTTCCCTTCCTATCCCTTCATCCATTTGTTTGGTGCTCTCTGTGACATCTCTGCCATGAGGGAGAGAAGGTGGGACAGGCCCTTCCATTGTCTGCAGCCGAGCCCACGGCATATCAATAGTTTTTGTTTCTTGAGCAGGAGCGTTGGCCAGTAACCTTTTGGATTTCATGATGTCAGACCTCCTCCTGTTTGCTACGTTCTTTGTATGATGTCGCTCCTAAATGTGAAAGATGAAGCTAAACTGAGCCTGATGATTAATTTATAGGCTGTTCAACAAAAAAAGGTGAACTTCTGCAAATAATTTGTCAATTTGTCACGTAGAGGAAATAATTACAGCTTTTCAAGTTATGCACACCGATCCTGTTTGATTAAAGAAAACAAAGACTTCCATTGTCTGAACTATGAAAAAAATCTGAAGTTTTCTACTGCTGTTGCAGATTACATCACTTGGGATGCAAATATGAGTCATTTATGTGCGGCTGATGTTGTCGGTTGCCTCAGCAGTGACAATTGAAACAAAAATACTCACAAGTTGCTCTCCGATGCGTTCTAAACAACAAACAAGCTGCTAAATGTCAGGGAGTTTATGCAGATGACTTATCTACGCACGAGGGTTGGGGCCGCTGGAAAAAACCCACAATACTAACTTTCATTTGACTTCAGAATTCGTTTGTTGTTGTTTTTTAGAATTCTAACTTTACTCTCAGAATTGATTTTAATTTCATATCTTGACATTTTTTTCTCAGACTTTAGATTTTTTTCTCAGAATTTTGACTTTTTCTCCTCAGAAATCTGGCATTACTCCCTGAATTCTGACAAAAAACCAAAATCTGTTTCTGTTTGTTTTTTTCCAGTGGCCCTGTTCCTCTTCCAAAGTCATCTTCATCACAGTTTCTCAACTCTAAAACCCCTATCATCAGTCAACATGATGTTATTTACTGTTTAGCCATTGATTTCAGTTCGGTCAGTCTTAACGCCTCTATGTTGCCACTTTTTGCCAATAGTTGTGTTGCTTCCCCGCTAACTGCTCTTAATAGCTGATTCAATTTATTTTTCTTCAGCGCTCAGAGACACGGTGCCTCCACTCATTAATCATTTCTTCCGTAGGATCCACTATCTGCATTTCCTTTTAGGTGAAGTCAACTTCAAAGGTTTCAGAACTTGACATAAACACAGTTGATAATGCTGTATGCTGCAGCCGCTGTCGATTTGGCACACTCTGCGTTTCAGGTTGCTGCACTGAGATGATGCACTTTTCAGTCATATTTCTGTCATCAGCCCTTTCTTCCTGTCTCTACTCGGTGGGTTGTCAACCTGTGTCCAATTAGGGAACCTAGATGGCACTTCTTTATTTATGTTTAATCCTGGCTCCCAGCCTTGACTTTTAACAGGTTTCTGGCCAATTGCTCTGCATGGCTCATTTGCTTTGTTTGAGTACGAAAACGTCTCACTTGATTATTCGGGCCCTGCAGCATAACTGTTGATTTAGTCATAACCGCTTTATGATGGGTTTATGATGATGGCAGTGCTTGTTGTTCCTTACTTCTCAGGCCCACGCTGAGAAACTCGTGTTTAAGAGAAGGGGAGGGCAGAGAGGCACATTGCACACTGCACTTCATTGGATCATTGTTAGCCCCTCATTGGTCTTATGACCTTTGTTTGAGCCAGCCTCTGTGGTGAGCATCTCCTCTGTCGCTCTTTGTTTTTTCCCCCCGCCCCTTTGTTTTGACTCTCAGCCAAGCCTCAAGCTGGCCCAGTTCAGAAATTGCCTTCCTGGCCCAGCTGCACACGTCAGCTGTGACCTGCATGCTAGTCCGTTAGCATGTTGGTCTGTAGCATGTTGGTTTGGCTACTTCAGAGGAGACCTATTATGCAAATTTACACTTTGCACATGTATGTATTTCCATTTGGGTCTTAAATCAGCCCACAAATACCCAGCCAGTTTTTGGTAATAAGTTGATGCTTTTTTGGTGTCTGGAAAATGAGCCGTTTCAAAACCCTACCGAATGTGTAATGTCACAAATCAGCAGGTGCTGCGCCTCACCTATTAGATTCAGTTTTACCGATGTATGTGCTGTACAATGGCTGCTGTAGAAGACAAGGCTTGCAGTTAACATATATTCCAGAAAACACTTGCTGCATTCTCATTGATTGTGCAGGAGGCTCCACTTCTATTTTTCAAAGATATATGGTTGTGTAAATGCACATCCGTTTGCAGTCATTTTCACATGTGAGTGTAAAGATTTAGTTGGGGGCGTGGCCAACAGCAGCTTATTTGGATTTAAAGGGACAATACGCCCTAAAACATCTCAAAATAGGCAGAACTGAGCAGACTATGTTTTCATAATCTTTTCTGGGTTTGTCTAGCAAATTTGTGACTTTTCAAACTCAGAAATGTCCTTCTTTGTTTGTTCCTTGTAGGTAGAAAATTTCTGAGATGTTTGTGGGATATTAACTCCTTTTCTTTCTGTCTACAAAAGCTTTAATGTGCTGTCACATCAATTCGCCCTCACAGGTTTATTTTAATGTGACGTTACACCCTCCAATCCTGACAGCTGATCTGAAGCCTTTTATGCACTGATACCAGAAAAAACACAGCAAAAGACTCGTGTATAATTTCACAACAAAAAAAAAAAGTTAAAAGGCTCCACAGTTCAAGTCTCTTGCCTGCTGGTTCTTCTGTATTATTTAGCAGCAGATAAGCTCCCGCTCTCGCTCCCTTACATTAGTGTGCTATATCACTGCCAGATAGAGGAATGGGGGGCCCTTCCTTCTATATGTGATACAGTTCCTCCCTGCCAAGCCCAGCCTCCGCCGCCATCATTCGGCTGCTGACGAGTTTGGGTCCCAGCCACTTTCTGCACCTGCCAGACTCATAAAGAATCCCCCTGTTCCTGCGGGAGCCCCAAGGCAGAGCCTGCCACAACTGTTAAGGACGTTGCGATTTAGACATTCAAGCCAAAGCTTTGACTGTCAACGGCGCCAACAACTTGGCAGATGGTCCGTTTTGTTCGGCTGATCCCATCAGCAGGCCGTTTGAGGTGTTAAGATGAACGAGTGGTTAGGATTTGTCACAAGTGGCAAAAATAAATAAATTAAAGCATGCCTCGGTTTTACACCGACTTGTTGCTTAAGGATGTGCCGCTGTCTTGGCTAAGGGCTTATATCCTAAGAGATCATTGAGTTTTAGTTCTGAATGTTGAACTTGAATAAAATGAGCTGAAGGGGATGGAGTGGACATCTTTATTTAAATCCCCTCCTCTCACTCGGATCATGGATTTCTGAATCACTTCCTGCTTTAAAGGACGATTTTTGCAGGTTTTCTGTAGTCATGCTAGCAGCTAAGAGAAAACACTGTTTTGATGTATAATAAAAGAAGACATGCAGAAGTGTAATATTTTAATTGCTTCATTTTTACATGCGAGGAAAATTTTAAAAATAATCTGTTAACAGCTTCTTTTTTCAACCTATAATATACATAATCCTAAAACAGTTGGGTATTATTATGCAAAAATGAAGAAAACATACAGAAAACTGCTGATGTTGTAGTTTTCCGTACTGATTCTCTTTTCCCAACTCTTCTTTTTGTTAATATTCCTTTATTTCCTGTCTGACTCGGTTTGGTTCCCGTATTCTGAGTTTTACATTTTTACTCAAGACTTCAAAACTGATTCCTTATCGTGAAATCTTCAGATTAAGACCAAAATAGTTTTGTCATTTTACTGTCACTAAAAAGATGGAAATCCAATAAAAAAATTCAGACATTCAAAACAAGACCCCAAACATGAGGGAGCGTGTTTTTAAAGAAGAGGCGTCTTGTTTTACAGTCAGAATCATGACGATGGTTTTACGATGGAACCTGTTTCATTGTGGTCCATTTTAAGGTAATTGTAAAATGTACATCATAAATGTTTTATCTTTCTGTGCTGCTTTACTGTCTTTTAAACTGTTTTATGTTGTGAAAAGCCATCTGGAGATGTGGCTTGCAAAATAGCTGAGGCTATAAATGTTATAGTGTTCACAATTTGCTTGTAATTACATTACACTTGTCTCCATGCAAATAAATAATAAAAAAGAAGAAAGTGCAGACAGGAAGATCCCAGATCATCACCTCTCCTCCACTGTGTTTGACACATTGTTGGTTTATTCAGATGCAACTTTTCAAGCCAGTTATATGTTATGGTGGCTTTGTATCTTTATAAAGAGGTGGCCTTCTCCTAAAACCCTGCAACTATTCTTTTTCTATTTTTCTTATAAGACAAACTTTAACATTTACATTCTGTCGGAGTGCCGTGGAGTTGGAGTGGAAACTCTTGGGGCTTTTACAATTTCTCTGAACATTTATGTTCTGACCTTGAGGGGAATTTGCGGCAATGTCAATGACTAAGAAGATTGGCAGCTGACTTAAATGTTTTCCACCTGCGAATAATTTTTCTTTCTGTAGAGAAATGGACTCAGTTTATTTGGAAAATGGCCTTAAAGTCCCTCCCAGGTTGACAGGCGTCGACTTCTAAGCCTCAGCGGTCACTGATGGGGTCTTTCCACCGTGGGATTGTTAACATGTTCGCTCCAGAGACAAAACTAATGGCTCACTGCAGGTAAAGTGGTAAAGGATATGAACTTGTATTGTGCTTTGTCAAAGCACTACATACATTCACCTATTCATGCACACATTCACAGCCTTTCAAATGGTGTATTAAGTTTAGGTGGAAAAAATGGAGTAAATTTCCACCAAAAAACTCAAAAATCTTTCAATTAATATTAGACATTTTCTAGAAAAAAACAGAAATTTTTGACTTTTCAAACTAAGAAATTCCCATAATTTTCTAGAAATTTTTTAAAATTAAATTCAAAATTTCAGAGTTTCTTCTGGCAAATTTAGTCGGTTTTTCTATCTACTATGGCCCTAATATGCCATAGTAGCCACAGCTGCCCTGGGGCTCCAGGCCCTCTGTCCAACACCAGCAGGCAAGGCGGGTGAAGTGTCTTGATAGAGGCAGACAGAGCAGGAATCAAAGTGGCAACCCACCAATTATCCCAAGTAAAACCTGGCTGAGTCCACATCCGATCACTTTAATAAGTAAAAATGTAAACTGAAATCTCTCTCCCATCTTTGTGTCCTGTCCTCATATCAACCCCTCTATATATAGCAGGGCTCTCCTTCTCTGTCTGCATTACTGGAAAAGTGGGGAGTGGGCACTGCAATCTGAATAAGCAGCTTTGTCTGAGCAGGAGGAGGCTGAAGAGAAAGAGAAAACTGGATGAAGAAAGCGCCATTGACAGACAGGCAAACACGAGTCAGCCCCTGTCCCCCTCAGGCCCCATTGTCTCTGAGTGCTAGACGCCAGCGAAGGACGAGAATCTGAAGAGAGGGAGGACAGCTAGCTAAGAGTCGCGGCTTTGTTTGGCCGGCTGGCCTCAGACCCGGTCAAAGTGCATGCAGAGGAGAAACGGGTGAGACATGGAGATGGAGGAGAGAGCACTAGACTGACCCCGTCGGAGGATCTCCTTCATCCTCCCAGTAAACAGAAACCAAACTTCCCATTATTCCCTTAGTGACGTTTAATCATGAGCAACCCAGATCGACTGCAGATGGCCGTGCTTCCCTCTCACCTACACTCCAAGTGTTAATCAGCACTCAATCACAGGATGACGAGGGTTTAATTTAACATGTTGCATCCATCATGCTGAAACGCTGCTCAGAGTTTGCAAATTCGCCCCAAGTCGCCCATTGTTCACACAATTAATTCAGCCACTGTACGGCGCAGGTACCTTTTTTTCTCCCACTTCAACGGATAATGTGTGTTAATTTGTTCCAGGGAGGAAAACGCAGAGCGACGGAGGATGGAAGGGAGGAGGAATGGGCCGGGCCGGGCCTGGGATGAGGGGTGTGGTTGGGTATAAACCAGGGGACAGTGGGGTTTCTGTTGTTGTCCTGTCTCTCCTGGTGTCCTGCTTCCCTTCATCCACTCTCCTTTTTTTCTGGTTTTTCCCTTCTCCTCCTTCCACTCACGCTCCCGGTGGAGTTGGGACTCTTCCTCGGCAGAGTCCTGTCAGGTTCGCAGCGTCCATCCGTTGTTTTGGGGGGAGCTCCAACAGAAGCCAGAAAACCATGCTGAGAGTTTTGGCGCTGGCGTCAGTGGTCCTCCTGGGAATAGGTAATAAAAGAAAAACAAAATCTTTTCATTTTTTCTAATTTCATTTTGATGAGTTGACTAAAAGGCCTGCCCTGAATTTCACCTGTTAAAAGCGAAGGTGTTGAAATTATTTTCCAATTGATCCGAGGTCAAAGGTTAAATGGGAGAAGCTTTTCTCTTGATTGCTTACTTGAAAACTAATGAACCTGATGGAAATAAGGGGAGAATAAATGCCTTAGCATTGAATTAAACCTGTCTTTGCACTGAATTAGTACTTCACCGAGGCATTCCAGTTGCTTTCTGGAATTGTGGTGCATTGATTTGAACTGCGGTTCACTAAAATCTCCACAGAGTTAATCATAGCAAACTGATTGCTAGAATGTAATAGTGGGTGGGACTGGCTAAGTACTGAGCTCAACTGGTCAAAATTTTCCTTGATAGCCTTATTCCATACTTTGTCTCATTTGAAAGTCACAAATCTGAGGAAAAATGCACAAGAATAGCAAATGGCGTTCCACTAGGCTCCATTCTCAGCCCACTTTT